>NW_026712065.1:349416-698833 GCF_026419965.1 Kogia breviceps
ACACTCTTGGGGCTGAGACGATGGGTGAGGTTGGGAAAGCAAATGCAGACCCTTGAAAGGAATCCTGCGTGCTCCCCATTCCATGGGTCCCAACTCTCCAGGTTCAACGCAATCTTCCGACAGCGAAAGCACTCATTGGAAACCCAGCGGATGCTACACCGTGGGATCGGGAAAGCTTTCTGAAACTCACCTCAGTTTTCATCTCCTGGTGCTCGTGTTCTCCATTCAGGCCCCCTTACTAACAATCTCCCCACTTGGAGACTCGGCGCCTTTCCATGCCTCTTTCGTACCGTCTGCAATTTGTCCGCAGGATGAACTGCAAGAGGGGGAACCAATGAGAGACTCGCTGGAGGTGTTTGGTCGGGCACATGTCACTCTCATTTCCCATCACGAAGAAGAATTCACCAGCGGTTCAGCCTGCCACCCCGGATCGACAATAGGGCGTGAAGCCATCCAGCCGTGTTGCGTCCCACTCACAAAAAAGCGACTTGGGAAATGGAGCTCAGGGGCACTGCACTTCCCAAACCTGCAGAGTTCTAAACGATAACTATCGCCCCAAAATATATTGAGGTCAGGCTACGAAGAGGCGCTGAACGCAAGGCAGAACTGCAGGAAACGGATGTCAACGGGTACATCGGAATGGCCCCGATAGCACATGAAAAGCGCCAGAACGTGGACAATGATGCGGTTGGCCAAAAAGGGCGTATGCGTTTTTTCCTGAATATATTCAGGAAAAAACGCATACGCCCTTTTTGGCCAACCAAGCAACCTGGGAGAGCAAATCAGCACTACAAAGAAATCTCTCGCCCCCCCCGGGGCAAAAGGGCCAGGCGAAAAAAGTCTAAAAACCAGAAAGGCAGGACAGGCCACGGAGTCAAGGGAGCCTTGTTAAGCTGATGGGCGGGATGTCAATGGCCAACAGCCAATCTTCACAAGTGTATCCTCTTTCCCAAACCATGTAAAACACAGAACCACAGAGCATAGGGCACTTCCACACATGGGCGTTGACCTTGGGAAAATGAAAAAATCAACCAGACACAGGGACCCCAAAGTTGAGGGCTGCTGTCTTGACAAGAACCTCCACTCCGGTACACGTTTCATATCCCAGGAAAGAGCCAAGTGGACAAAGACGAGTGGACAAGTGGACAAAGACAAGTGGACAAGTGGACAAGTGGTGCTACGTAGGTCCAATGGAGTGTCACTCAGCCATGAAATCCACGTCATGAGGCTGGTAGCAGCATCCTGAGTGGATTTAGGTACGATCATCCTCAGTGAAATAAGTCCCACAAAAAAAGAAACTTATGATATCACTTATCGAGGGAATGTACAAATCGCTCCCCATGCACTGAATCCCCAAACAGAACAGAGTCACGCTTTTAGAAAACACACTTATGCCTGCTTCAGGGGAAAGGTGAGGTGGGGTGACGCATAAAACTCGAGTTTGAAATGAGCACAGATACCCTTCCGAAAACCGAATATGGAATGGACACGACCTACTCCTTGCTCAATCAACTGGACTCACCAGACCCTGTTCATCGCACAAGTATCTATCCGACTAGTAAGCATCTTCAAAGCTAAGTCTTGATATCTCTGTGTAAGTGCATCAAGTGTGTGTAAAGCGGCCTAAAACCAGCAGGGAAAATCAGCTCAGACCCATTCTGAGGATACATTTCCAACATAAAGAAGAAACAAGCAGGGCAAAACAGAGAGAAATTCTTCCAAAATGCGTTCAGGGACTGGCATGCAACCAGGATTGACCACATCTACAGCCCCAGCGGCAGAAGACATAAGGCTGGACACTCTTGGGGCTGAGACGATTGGTGAGGTTGGGAAAGCAAATGCAGACCCTTGAAAGGAATCCTGCGTGCTCCCCATTCCATGGGTCCCAACTCTCCAGGTTCAACGCAATCTTCCGACAGCGAAAGCACTCATTGGAAACCCAGCGGATGCTACACCGTGGGATCGGGAAAGCTTTCTGAAACTCACCTCAGTTTTCATCTCCTGGTGCTCGTGTTCTCCATTCAGGCCCCCTTACTCACAATCTCCCCACTTGGAGACTCGGCGCCTTTCCATGCCTCTTTCGTACCGTCTGCAATTTGTCCGCAGGATGAACTGCAAGAGGGGGAACCAATGAGAGACTCGCTGGAGGTGTTTGGTCGGGCACATGTCACTCTCATTTCCCATCACGAAGAAGAATTCACCAGCGGTTCAGCCTGCCACCCCGGATCGACAATAGGGCGTGAAGCCATCCAGCCGTGTTGCGTACCACTCACAAAAAAGCGACTTGGGAAATGGAGCTCAGGGGCACTGCACTTCCCAAACCTGCAGAGTTCTAAACGATAACTATCGCCCCAAAATATATTGAGGTCAGGCTACGAAGAGGCGCTGAACGCAAGGCAGAACTGCAGGAAACGGATGTCAACGGGTACATCGGAATGGCCCCGATAGCACATGAAAAGCGCCAGAACGTGGACAATGATGCGGTTGGCCAAAAAGGGCGTATGCGTTTTTTCCTGAATATATTCAGGAAAAAACGCATACGCCCTTTTTGGCCAACCAAGCAACCTGGGAGAGCAAATCAGCACTACAAAGAAATCTCTCGCCCCCCCGTGGCAAAAGGGCCAGGCGAAAAAAGTCTAAAAACCAGAAAGGCAGGACAGGCCACGGAGTCAAGGGAGCCTTGTTAAGCTGATGGGCGGGATGTCAATGGCCAACAGCCAATCTTCACAAGTGTATCCTCTTTCCCAAACCATGTAAAACACAGAACCACAGAGCATAGGGCACTTCCACACATGGGCGTTGACCTTGGGAAAATGAAAAAATCAACCAGACACAGGGACCCCAAAGTTGAGGGCTGCTGTCTTGACAAGAACCTCCACTCCGGTACACGTTTCATATCCCAGGAAAGAGCCAAGAGGACAAAGACGAGTGGACAAGTGGACAAAGACAAGTGGACAAGTGGACAAGTGGTGCTACGTAGGTCCAATGGAGTGTCACTCAGCCATGAAATCCACGTCATGAGGCTGGTAGCAGCATCCTGAGTGGATTTAGGTACGATCATCCTCAGTGAAATAAGTCCCACAAAAAAAGAAACTTATGATATCACTTATCGAGGGAATGTAAAAATCGCTCCCCATGCACTGAATCCCCAAACAGAACAGAGTCACGCTTTTAGAAAACACACTTATGCCTGCTTCAGGGGAAAGGTGAGGTGGGGTGACGCATAAAACTCGAGTTTGAAATGAGCACAGATACCCTTCCGAAAACCGAATATGGAATGGACACGACCTACTCCTTGCTCAATCAACTGGACTCACCAGACCCTGTTCATCACACAAGTATCTATCCGACTAGTAAGCATCTTAAAAGCTAAGTCTTGATATCTCTGTGTAAGTGCATCAAGTGTGTGTAAAGCGGCCTAAAACCAGCAGGGAAAATCAGCTCAGACCCATTCTGAGGATACATTTACAACATAAAGAAGAAACAAGCAGGGCAAAACAGAGAGAAATTCTTCCAAAATGCGTTCAGGGACTGGCATGCAACCAGGATTGACCACATCTACAGCCCCAGCGGCAGAAGACATAAGGCTGGACACTCTTGGGGCTGAGACGATTGGTGAGATTGGGAAAGCAAATGCAGACCCTTGAAAGGAATCCTGCGAGCTCCCCATTCCATGGGTCCCAACTCTCCAGGTTCAACGCAATCTTCCGACAGCGAAAGCACTCATTGGAAACCCAGCGGATGCTACACCGTGGGATCGGGAAAGCTTTCTGAAACTCACCTCAGTTTTCATCTCCTGGTGCTCGTGTTCTCCATTCAGGCCCCCTTACTAACAATCTCCCCACTTGGAGACTCGGCGCCTTTCCATGCCTCTTTCGTACCGTCTGCAAATTGTCCGCAGGATGAACTGCAAGAGGGGGAACCAATGAGAGACTCGCTGGAGGTGTTTGGTCGGGCACATGTCACTCTCATTTCCCATCACGAAGAAGAATTCACCAGCGGTTCAGCCTGCCACCCCGGATCGACAATTGGGCGTGAAGCCATCCAGCCTTGTTGCGTCCCACTCACAAAAAAGCGACTTGGGAAATGGAGCTCAGGGGCACTGCACTTCCCAAACCTGCAGAGTTCTAAACGATAACTATCGCCCCAAAATATATTGAGGTCAGGCTACGAAGAGGCGTTGAACGCAAGGCAGAACTGCAGGAAACCGATGTCAACGGCTACATCGGAATGGCCCCGATAGCACATGAAAAGCGCCAGAACGTGGACAATGATGCGGTTGGCCAAAAAGGGCGTATGCGTTTTTTCCTGAATATATTCAGGAAAAAACGCATACGCCCTTTTTGGCCAACCAAGCAACCTGGGAGAGCAAATCAGCACTACAAAGAAATCTCTCGCCCCCCCCCCGGGGCAAAAGGGCCAGGCGAAAAAAGTCTAAAAACCAGAAAGGCAGGACAGGCCACGGAGTCAAGGGAGCCTTGTTAAGCTGATGGGCGGGATGTCAATGGCCAACAGCCAATCTTCACAAGTGTATCCTCTTTCCCAAACCATGTAAAACACAGAACCACAGAGCATAGGGCACTTCCACACATGGGCGTTGACCTTGGGAAAATGAAAAAATCAACCAGACACAGGGACCCCATAGTTGAGGGCTGCTGTCTTGACAAGAACCTCCACTCCGGTACACGTTTCATATCCCAGGAAAGAGCCAAGAGGACAAAGACGAGTGGACAAGTGGACAAAGACAAGTGGACAAGTGGACAAGTGGTGCTACGTAGGTCCAATGGAGTGTCACTCAGCCATGAAATCCACGTCATGAGGCTGGTAGCAGCATCCTGAGTGGATTTAGGTACGATCATCCTCAGTGAAATAAGTCCCACAAAAAAAGAAACTTATGATATCACTTATCGAGGGAATGTAAAAATCGCTCCCCATGCACTGAATCCCCAAACAGAACAGAGTCACGCTTTTAGAAAACACACTTATGCCTGCTTCAGGGGAAAGGTGAGGTGGGGTGACGCATAAAACTCGAGTTTGAAATGAGCACAGATACCCTTCCGAAAACCGAATATGGAATGGACACGACCTACTCCTTGCTCAATCAACTGGACTCACCAGACCCTGTTCATCGCACAAGTATCTATCCGACTAGTAAGCATCTTAAAAGCTAAGTCTTGATATCTCTGTGTAAGTGCATCAAGTGTGTGTAAAGCGGCCTAAAACCAGCAGGGAAAATCAGCTCAGACCCATTCTGAGGATACATTTCCAACATAAAGAAGAAACAAGCAGGGCAAAACAGAGAGAAATTCTTCCAAAATGCGTTCAGGGACTGGCATGCAACCAGGATTGACCACATCTACAGCCCCAGCGGCAGAAGACATAAGGCTGGACACTCTTGGGGCTGAGACGATTGGTGAGGTTGGGAAAGCAAATGCAGACCCTTGAAAGGAATCCTGCGTGCTCCCCATTCCATGGGTCCCAACTCTCCAGGTTCAACGCAATCTTCCGACAGCGAAAGCACTCATTGGAAACCCAGCGGATGCTACACCGTGGGATCGGGAAAGCTTTCTGAAACTCACCTCAGTTTTCATCTCCTGGTGCTCGTGTTCTCCATTCAGGCCCCCTTACTAACAATCTCCCCACTTGGAGACTCGGCGCCTTTCCATGCCTCTTTCGTACCGTCTGCAATTTGTCCGCAGGATGAACTGCAAGAGGGGGAACCAATGAGAGACTCGCTGGAGGTGTTTGGTCGGGCACATGTCACTCTCATTTCCCATCACGAAGAAGAATTCACCAGCGGTTCAGCCTGCCACCCCGGATCGACAATAGGGCGTGAAGCCATCCAGCCGTGTTGCGTCCCACTCACAAAAAAGCGACTTGGGAAATGGAGCTCAGGGGCACTGCACTTCCCAAACCTGCAGAGTTCTAAACGATAACTATCGCCCCAAAATATATTGAGGTCAGGCTACGAAGAGGCGCTGAACGCAAGGCAGAACTGCAGGAAACGGATGTCAACGGGTACATCGGAATGGCCCCGATAGCACATGAAAAGCGCCAGAACGTGGACAATGATGCGGTTGGCCAAAAAGGGCGTATGCGTTTTTTCCTGAATATATTCAGGAAAAAACGCATACGCCCTTTTTGGCCAACCAAGCAACCTGGGAGAGCAAATCAGCACTACAAAGAAATCTCTCGCCCCCCCCGGGGCAAAAGGGCCAGGCGAAAAAAGTCTAAAAACCAGAAAGGCAGGACAGGCCACGGAGTCAAGGGAGCCTTGTTAAGCTGATGGGCGGGATGTCAATGGCCAACAGCCAATCTTCACAAGTGTATCCTCTTTCCCAAACCATGTAAAACACAGAACCACAGAGCATAGGGCACTTCCACACATGGGCGTTGACCTTGGGAAAATGAAAAAATCAACCAGACACAGGGACCCCAAAGTTGAGGGCTGCTGTCTTGACAAGAACCTCCACTCCGGTACACGTTTCATATCCCAGGAAAGAGCCAAGTGGACAAAGACGAGTGGACAAGTGGACAAAGACAAGTGGACAAGTGGACAAGTGGTGCTACGTAGGTCCAATGGAGTGTCACTCAGCCATGAAATCCACGTCATGAGGCTGGTAGCAGCATCCTGAGTGGATTTAGGTACGATCATCCTCAGTGAAATAAGTCCCACAAAAAAAGAAACTTATGATATCACTTATCGAGGGAATGTACAAATCGCTCCCCATGCACTGAATCCCCAAACAGAACAGAGTCACGCTTTTAGAAAACACACTTATGCCTGCTTCAGGGGAAAGGTGAGGTGGGGTGACGCATAAAACTCGAGTTTGAAATGAGCACAGATACCCTTCCGAAAACCGAATATGGAATGGACACGACCTACTCCTTGCTCAATCAACTGGACTCACCAGACCCTGTTCATCGCACAAGTATCTATCCGACTAGTAAGCATCTTCAAAGCTAAGTCTTGATATCTCTGTGTAAGTGCATCAAGTGTGTGTAAAGCGGCCTAAAACCAGCAGGGAAAATCAGCTCAGACCCATTCTGAGGATACATTTCCAACATAAAGAAGAAACAAGCAGGGCAAAACAGAGAGAAATTCTTCCAAAATGCGTTCAGGGACTGGCATGCAACCAGGATTGACCACATCTACAGCCCCAGCGGCAGAAGACATAAGGCTGGACACTCTTGGGGCTGAGACGATTGGTGAGGTTGGGAAAGCAAATGCAGACCCTTGAAAGGAATCCTGCGTGCTCCCCATTCCATGGGTCCCAACTCTCCAGGTTCAACGCAATCTTCCGACAGCGAAAGCACTCATTGGAAACCCAGCGGATGCTACACCGTGGGATCGGGAAAGCTTTCTGAAACTCACCTCAGTTTTCATCTCCTGGTGCTCGTGTTCTCCATTCAGGCCCCCTTACTAACAATCTCCCCACTTGGAGACTCGGCGCCTTTCCATGCCTCTTTCGTACCGTCTGCAATTTGTCCGCAGGATGAACTGCAAGAGGGGGAACCAATGAGAGACTCGCTGGAGGTGTTTGGTCGGGCACATGTCACTCTCATTTCCCATCACGAAGAAGAATTCACCAGAGGTTCAGCCTGCCACCCCGGATCGACAATAGGGCGTGAAGCCATCCAGCCGTGTTGCGTCCCACTCACAAAAAAGCGACTTGGGAAATGGAGCTCAGGGGCACTGCACTTCCCAAACCTGCAGAGTTCTAAACGATAACTATCGCCCCAAAATATATTGAGGTCAGGCTACGAAGAGGCGCTGAACGCAAGGCAGAACTGCAGGAAACGGATGTCAACGGCTACATCGGAATGGCCCCGATAGCACATGAAAAGCGCCAGAACGTGGACAATGATGCGGTTGGCCAAAAAGGGCGTATGCGTTTTTTCCTGAATATATTCAGGAAAAAACGCATACGCCCTTTTTGGCCAACCAAGCAACCTGGGAGAGCAAATCAGCACTACAAAGAAATCTCTCGCCCCCCCCCCGGGGCAAAAGGGCCAGGCGAAAAAAGTCTAAAAACCAGAAAGGCAGGACAGGCCACGGAGTCAAGGGAGCCTTGTTAAGCTGATGGGCGGGATGTCAATGGCCAACAGCCAATCTTCACAAGTGTATCCTCTTTCCCAAACCATGTAAAACACAGAACCACAGAGCATAGGGCACTTCCACACATGGGCGTTGACCTTGGGAAAATCAAAAAATCAACCAGACACAGGGACCCCAAAGTTGAGGGCTGCTGTCTTGACAAGAACCTCCACTCCGGTACACGTTTCATATCCCAGGAAAGAGCCAAGTGGACAAAGACGAGTGGACAAGTGGACAAAGACAAGTGGACAAGTGGACAAGTGGTGCTACGTAGGTCCAATGGAGTGTCACTCAGCCATGAAATCCACGTCATGAGGCTGGTAGCAGCATCCTGAGTGGATTTAGGTACGATCATCCTCAGTGAAATAAGTCCCACAAAAAAACAAACTTATGATATCACTTATCGAGGGAATGTAAAAATCGCTCCCCATGCACTGAATCCCCAAACAGAACAGAGTCACGCTTTTAGAAAACACACTTATGCCTGCTTCAGGGGAAAGGTGAGGTGGGGTGACGCATAAAACTCGAGTTTGAAATGAGCACAGATACCCTTCCGAAAACCGAATATGGAATGGACACGACCTACTCCTTGCTCAATCAACTGGACTCACCAGACCCTGTTCATCGCACAAGTATCTATCCGACTAGTAAGCATCTTCAAAGCTAAGTCTTGATATCTCTGTGTAAGTGCATCAAGTGTGTGTAAAGCGGCCTAAAACCAGCAGGGAAAATCAGCTCAGACCCATTCTGAGGATACATTTCCAACATAAAGAAGAAACAAGCAGGGCAAAACAGAGAGAAATTCTTCCAAAATGCGTTCAGGGACTGGCATGCAACCAGGATTGACCACATCTACAGCCCCAGCGGCAGAAGACATAAGGCTGGACACTCTTGGGGCTGAGACGATGGGTGAGGTTGGGAAAGCAAATGCAGACCCTTGAAAGGAATCCTGCGTGCTCCCCATTCCATGGGTCCCAACTCTCCAGGTTCAACGCAATCTTCCGACAGCGAAAGCACTCATTGGAAACCCAGCGGATGCTACACCGTGGGATCGGGAAAGCTTTCTGAAACTCACCTCAGTTTTCATCTCCTGGTGCTCGTGTTCTCCATTCAGGCCCCCTTACTAACAATCTCCCCACTTGGAGACTCGGCGCCTTTCCATGCCTCTTTCGTACCGTCTGCAATTTGTCCGCAGGATGAACTGCAAGAGGGGGAACCAATGAGAGACTCGCTGGAGGTGTTTGGTCGGGCACATGTCACTCTCATTTCCCATCACGAAGAAGAATTCACCAGAGGTTCAGCCTGCCACCCCGGATCGACAATAGGGCGTGAAGCCATCCAGCCGTGTTGCGTCCCACTCACAAAAAAGCGACTTGGGAAATGGAGCTCAGGGGCACTGCACTTCCCAAACCTGCAGAGTTCTAAACGATAACTATCGCCCCAAAATATATTGAGGTCAGGCTACGAAGAGGCGCTGAACGCAAGGCAGAACTGCAGGAAACGGATGTCAACGGCTACATCGGAATGGCCCCGATAGCACATGAAAAGCGCCAGAACGTGGACAATGATGCGGTTGGCCAAAAAGGGCGTATGCGTTTTTTCCTGAATATATTCAGGAAAAAACGCATACGCCCTTTTTGGCCAACCAAGCAACCTGGGAGAGCAAATCAGCACTACAAAGAAATCTCTCGCCCCCCCCGGGGCAAAAGGGCCAGGCGAAAAAAGTCTAAAAACCAGAAAGGCAGGACAGGCCACGGAGTCAAGGGAGCCTTGTTAAGCTGATGGGCGGGATGTCAATGGCCAACAGCCAATCTTCACAAGTGTATCCTCTTTCCCAAACCATGTAAAACACAGAACCACAGAGCATAGGGCACTTCCACACATGGGCGTTGACCTTGGGAAAATGAAAAAATCAACCAGACACAGGGACCCCAAAGTTGAGGGCTGCTGTCTTGACAAGAACCTCCACTCCGGTACACGTTTCATATCCCAGGAAAGAGCCAAGAGGACAAAGACGAGTGGACAAGTGGACAAAGACAAGTGGACAAGTGGACAAGTGGTGCTACGTAGGTCCAATGGAGTGTCACTCAGCCATGAAATCCACGTCATGAGGCTGGTAGCAGCATCCTGAGTGGATTTAGGTACGATCATCCTCAGTGAAATAAGTCCCACAAAAAAAGAAACTTATGATATCACTTATCGAGGGAATGTAAAAATCGCTCCCCATGCACTGAATCCCCAAACAGAACAGAGTCACGCTTTTAGAAAACACACTTATGCCTGCTTCAGGGGAAAGGTGAGGTGGGGTGACGCATAAAACTCGAGTTTGAAATGAGCACAGATACCCTTCCGAAAACCGAATATGGAATGGACACGACCTACTCCTTGCTCAATCAACTGGACTCACCAGACCCTGTTCATCGCACAAGTATCTATCCGACTAGCAAGCATCTTCAAAGCTAAGTCTTGATATCTCTGTGTAAGTGCATCAAGTGTGTGTAAAGCGGCCTAAAACCAGCAGGGAAAATCAGCTCAGACCCATTCTGAGGATACATTTCCAACATAAAGAAGAAACAAGCAGGGCAAAACAGAGAGAAATTCTTCCAAAATGCGTTCAGGGACTGGCATGCAACCAGGATCGACCACATCTACATCCCCAGCGGCAGAAGACATAAGGCTGGACACTCTTGGGGCTGAGACGATGGGTGAGGTTGGGAAAGCAAATGCAGACCCTTGAAAGGAATCCTGCGTGCTCCCCATTCCATGGGTCCCAACTCTCCAGGTTCAACGCAATCTTCCGACAGCGAAAGCACTCATTGGAAACCCAGCGGATGCTACACCGTGGGATCGGGAAAGCTTTCTGAAACTCACCTCAGTTTTCATCTCCTGGTGCTCGTGTTCTCCATTCAGGCCCCCTTACTAACAATCTCCCCACTTGGAGACTCGGCGCCTTTCCATGCCTCTTTCGTACCGTCTGCAATTTGTCCGCAGGATGAACTGCAAGAGGGGGAACCAATGAGAGACTCGCTGGAGGTGTTTGGTCGGGCACATGTCACTCTCATTTCCCATCACGAAGAAGAATTCACCAGCGGTTCAGCCTGCCACCCCGGATCGACAATAGGGCGTGAAGCCATCCAGCCGTGTTGCGTCCCACTCACAAAAAAGCGACTTGGGAAATGGAGCTCAGGGGCACTGCACTTCCCAAACCTGCAGAGTTCTAAACGATAACTATCGCCCCAAAATATATTGAGGTCAGGCTACGAAGAGGCGCTGAACGCAAGGCAGAACTGCAGGAAACGGATGTCAACGGGTACATCGGAATGGCCCCGATAGCACATGAAAAGCGCCAGAACGTGGACAATGATGCGGTTGGCCAAAAAGGGCGTATGCGTTTTTTCCTGAATATATTCAGGAAAAAACGCATACGCCCTTTTTGGCCAACCAAGCAACCTGGGAGAGCAAATCAGCACTACAAAGAAATCTCTCGCCCCCCACCCCGGGGCAAAAGGGCCAGGCGAAAAAAGTCTAAAAACCAGAAAGGCAGGACAGGCCACGGAGTCAAGGGAGCCTTGTTAAGCTGATGGGCGGGATGTCAATGGCCAACAGCCAATCTTCACAAGTGTATCCTCTTTCCCAAACCATGTAAAACACAGAACCACAGAGCATAGGGCACTTCCACACATGGGCGTTGACCTTGGGAAAATGAAAAAATCAACCAGACACAGGGACCCCAAAGTTGAGGGCTGCTGTCTTGACAAGAACCTCCACTCCGGTACACGTTTCATATCCCAGGAAAGAGCCAAGTGGACAAAGACGAGTGGACAAGTGGACAAAGACAAGTGGACAAGTGGACAAGTGGTGCTACGTAGGTCCAATGGAGTGTCACTCAGCCATGAAATCCACGTCATGAGGCTGGTAGCAGCATCCTGAGTGGATTTAGGTACGATCATCCTCAGTGAAATAAGTCCCACAAAAAAAGAAACTTATGATATCACTTATCGAGGGAATGTAAAAATCGCTCCCCATGCACTGAATCCCCAAACAGAACAGAGTCACGCTTTTAGAAAACACACTTATGCCTGCTTCAGGGGAAAGGTGAGGTGGGGTGACGCATAAAACTCGAGTTTGAAATGAGCACAGATACCCTTCCGAAAACCGAATATGGAATGGACACGACCTACTCCTTGCTCAATCAACTGGACTCACCAGACCCTGTTCATCGCACAAGTATCTATCCGACTAGTAAGCATCTTAAAAGCTAAGTCTTGATATCTCTGTGTAAGTGCATCAAGTGTGTGTAAAGCGGCCTAAAACCAGCAGGGAAAATCAGCTCAGACCCATTCTGAGGATACATTTCCAACATAAAGAAGAAACAAGCAGGGCAAAACAGAGAGAACTTCTTCCAAAATGCGTTCAGGGACTGGCATGCAACCAGGATTGACCACATCTACAGCCCCAGCGGCAGAAGACATAAGGCTGGACACTCTTGGGGCTGAGACGATTGGTGAGGTTGGGAAAGCAAATGCAGACCCTTGAAAGGAATCCTGCGTGCTCCCCATTCCATGGGTCCCAACTCTCCAGGTTCAACGCAATCTTCCGACAGCGAAAGCACTCATTGGAAACCCAGCGGATGCTACACCGTGGGATCGGGAAAGCTTTCTGAAACTCACCTCAGTTTTCATCTCCTGGTGCTCGTGTTCTCCATTCAGGCCCCCTTACTAACAATCTCCCCACTTGGAGACTCGGCGCCTTTCCATGCCTCTTTCGTACCGTCTGCAATTTGTCCGCAGGATGAACTGCAAGAGGGGGAACCAATGAGAGACTCGCTGGAGGTGTTTGGTCGGGCACATGTCACTCTCATTTCCCATCACGAAGAAGAATTCACCAGCGGTTCAGCCTGCCACCCCGGATCGACAATAGGGCGTGAAGCCATCCAGCCGTGTTGCGTCCCACTCACAAAAAAGCGACTTGGGAAATGGAGCTCAGGGGCACTGCACTTCCCAAACCTGCAGAGTTCTAAACGATAACTATCGCCCCAAAATATATTGAGGTCAGGCTACGAAGAGGCGCTGAACGCAAGGCAGAACTGCAGGAAACGGATGTCAACGGGTACATCGGAATGGCCCCGATAGCACATGAAAAGCGCCAGAACGTGGACAATGATGCGGTTGGCCAAAAAGGGCGTATGCGTTTTTTCCTGAATATATTCAGGAAAAAACGCATACGCCCTTTTTGGCCAACCAAGCAACCTGGGAGAGCAAATCAGCACTACAAAGAAATCTCTCGCCCCCCCCGGGGCAAAAGGGCCAGGCGAAAAAAGTCTAAAAACCAGAAAGGCAGGACAGGCCACGGAGTCAAGGGAGCCTTGTTAAGCTGATGGGCGGGATGTCAATGGCCAACAGCCAATCTTCACAAGTGTATCCTCTTTCCCAAACCATGTAAAACACAGAACCACAGAGCATAGGGCACTTCCACACATGGGCGTTGACCTTGGGAAAATCAAAAAATCAACCAGACACAGGGACCCCAAAGTTGAGGGCTGCTGTCTTGACAAGAACCTCCACTCCGGTACACGTTTCATATCCCAGGAAAGAGCCAAGTGGACAAAGACGAGTGGACAAGTGGACAAAGACAAGTGGACAAGTGGACAAGTGGTGCTATGTAGGTCCAATGGAGTGTCACTCAGCCATGAAATCCACGTCATGAGGCTGGTAGCAGCATCCTGAGTGGATTTAGGTACGATCATCCTCAGTGAAATAAGTCCCACAAAAAAAGAAACTTATGATATCACTTATCGAGGGAATGTAAAAATCGCTCCCCATGCACTGAATCCCCAAACAGAACAGAGTCACGCTTTTAGAAAACACACTTATGCCTGCTTCAGGGGAAAGGTGAGGTGGGGTGACGCATAAAACTCGAGTTTGAAATGAGCACAGATACCCTTCCGAAAACCGAATATGGAATGGACACGACCTACTCCTTGCTCAATCAACTGGACTCACCAGACCCTGTTCATCGCACAAGTATCTATCCGACTAGTAAGCATCTTCAAAGCTAAGTCTTGATATCTCTGTGTAAGTGCATCAAGTGTGTGTAAAGCGGCCGAAAACCAGCAGGGAAAATCAGCTCAGACCCATTCTGAGGATACATTTCCAACATAAAGAAGAAACAAGCAGGGCAAAACAGAGAGAAATTCTTCCAAAATGCGTTCAGGGACTGGCATGCAACCAGGATTGACCACATCTACAGCCCCAGCGGCAGAAGACATAAGGCTGGACACTCTTGGGGCTGAGACGATTGGTGAGGTTGGGAAAGCAAATGCAGACCCTTGAAAGGAATCCTGCGTGCTCCCCATTCCATGGGTCCCAACTCTCCAGGTTCAACGCAATCTTCCGACAGCGAAAGCACTCATTGGAAACCCAGCGGATGCTACACCGTGGGATCGGGAAAGCTTTCTGAAACTCACCTCAGTTTTCATCTCCTGGTGCTCGTGTTCTCCATTCAGGCCCCCTTACTCACAATCTCCCCACTTGGAGACTCGGCGCCTTTCCATGCCTCTTTCGTACCGTCTGCAATTTGTCCGCAGGATGAACTGCAAGAGGGGGAACCAATGAGAGACTCGCTGGAGGTGTTTGGTCGGGCACATGTCACTCTCGTTTCCCATCACGAAGAAGAATTCACCAGCGGTTCAGCCTGCCACCCCGGATCGACAATAGGGCGTGAAGCCATCCAGCCGTGTTGCGTCCCACTCACAAAAAAGTGACTTGGGAAATGGAGCTCAGGGGCACTGCACTTCCCAAACCTGCAGAGTTCTAAACGATAACTATCGCCCCAAAATATATTGAGGTCAGGCTACGAAGAGGCGCTGAACGCAAGGCAGAACTGCAGGAAACGGATGTCAACGGGTACATCGGAATGGCCCCGATAGCACATGAAAAGCGCCAGAACTTGGACAATGATGCGGTTGGCCAAAAAGGGCGTATGCGTTTTTTCCTGAATATATTCAGGAAAAAACGCATACGCCCTTTTTGGCCAACCAAGCAACCTGGGAGAGCAAATCAGCACTACAAAGAAATCTCTCGCCCCCCCCGGGGCAAAAGGGCCAGGCGAAAAAAGTCTAAAAACCAGAAAGGCAGGACAGGCCACGGAGTCAAGGGAGCCTTGTTAAGCTGATGGGCGGGATGTCAATGGCCAACAGCCAATCTTCACAAGTGTATCCTCTTTCCCAAACCATGTAAAACACAGAACCACAGAGCATAGGGCACTTCCACACATGGGCGTTGACCTTGGGAAAATGAAAAAATCAACCAGACACAGGGACCCCAAAGTTGAGGGCTGCTGTCTTGACAAGAACCTCCACTCCGGTACACGTTTCATATCCCAGGAAAGAGCCAAGAGGACAAAGACGAGTGGACAAGTGGACAAAGACAAGTGGACAAGTGGACAAGTGGTGCTACGTAGGTCCAATGGAGTGTCACTCAGCCATGAAATCCACGTCATGAGGCTGGTAGCAGCATCCTGAGTGGATTTAGGTACGATCATCCTCAGTGAAATAAGTCCCACAAAAAAAGAAACTTATGATATCACTTATCGAGGGAATGTACAAATCGCTCCCCATGCACTGAATCCCCAAACAGAACAGAGTCACGCTTTTAGAAAACACACTTATGCCTGCTTCAGGGGAAAGGTGAGGTGGGGTGACGCATAAAACTCGAGTTTGAAATGAGCACAGATACCCTTCCGAAAACCGAATATGGAATGGACACGACCTACTCCTTGCTCAATCAACTGGACTCACCAGACCCTGTTCATCGCACAAGTATCTATCCGACTAGTAAGCATCTTCAAAGCTAAGTCTTGATATCTCTGTGTAAGTGCATCAAGTGTGTGTAAAGCGGCCTAAAACCAGCAGGGAAAATCAGCTCAGACCCATTCTGAGGATACATTTCCAACATAAAGAAGAAACAAGCAGGGCAAAACAGAGAGAAATTCTTCCAAAATGCGTTCAGGGACTGGCATGCAACCAGGATCGACCACATCTACATCCCCAGCGGCAGAAGACATAAGGCTGGACACTCTTGGGGCTGAGACGATGGGTGAGGTTGGGAAAGCAAATGCAGACCCTTGAAAGGAATCCTGCGTGCTCCCCATTCCATGGGTCCCAACTCTCCAGGTTCAACGCAATCTTCCGACAGCGAAAGCACTCATTGGAAACCCAGCGGATGCTACACCGTGGGATCGGGAAAGCTTTCTGAAACTCACCTCAGTTTTCATCTCCTGGTGCTCGTGTTCTCCATTCAGGCCCCCTTACTAACAATCTCCCCACTTGGAGACTCGGCGCCTTTCCATGCCTCTTTCGTACCGTCTGCAATTTGTCCGCAGGATGAACTGCAAGAGGGGGAACCAATGAGAGACTCGCTGGAGGTGTTTGGTCGGGCACATGTCACTCTCATTTCCCATCACGAAGAAGAATTCACCAGCGGTTCAGCCTGCCACCCCGGATCGACAATAGGGCGTGAAGCCATCCAGCCGTGTTGCGTCCCACTCACAAAAAAGCGACTTGGGAAATGGAGCTCAGGGGCACTGCACTTCCCAAACCTGCAGAGTTCTAAACGATAACTATCGCCCCAAAATATATTGAGGTCAGGCTACGAAGAGGCGCTGAACGCAAGGCAGAACTGCAGGAAACGGATGTCAACGGGTACATCGGAATGGCCCCGATAGCACATGAAAAGCGCCAGAACGTGGACAATGATGCGGTTGGCCAAAAAGGGCGTATGCGTTTTTTCCTGAATATATTCAGGAAAAAACGCATACGCCCTTTTTGGCCAACCAAGCAACCTGGGAGAGCAAATCAGCACTACAAAGAAATCTCTCGCCCCCCCCCCCGGGGCAAAAGGGCCAGGCGAAAAAAGTCTAAAAACCAGAAAGGCAGGACAGGCCACGGAGTCAAGGGAGCCTTGTTAAGCTGATGGGCGGGATGTCAATGGCCAACAGCCAATCTTCACAAGTGTATCCTCTTTCCCAAACCATGTAAAACACAGAACCACAGAGCATAGGGCACTTCCACACATGGGCGTTGACCTTGGGAAAATGAAAAAATCAACCAGACACAGGGACCCCAAAGTTGAGGGCTGCTGTCTTGACAAGAACCTCCACTCCGGTACACGTTTCATATCCCAGGAAAGAGCCAAGTGGACAAAGACGAGTGGACAAGTGGACAAAGACAAGTGGACAAGTGGACAAGTGGTGCTACGTAGGTCCAATGGAGTGTCACTCAGCCATGAAATCCACGTCATGAGGCTGGTAGCAGCATCCTGAGTGGATTTAGGTACGATCATCCTCAGTGAAATAAGTCCCACAAAAAAAGAAACTTATGATATCACTTATCGAGGGAATGTAAAAATCGCTCCCCATGCACTGAATCCCCAAACAGAACAGAGTCACGCTTTTAGAAAACACACTTATGCCTGCTTCAGGGGAAAGGTGAGGTGGGGTGACGCATAAAACTCGAGTTTGAAATGAGCACAGATACCCTTCCGAAAACCGAATATGGAATGGACACGACCTACTCCTTGCTCAATCAACTGGACTCACCAGACCCTGTTCATCGCACAAGTATCTATCCGACTAGTAAGCATCTTAAAAGCTAAGTCTTGATATCTCTGTGTAAGTGCATCAAGTGTGTGTAAAGCGGCCTAAAACCAGCAGGGAAAATCAGCTCAGACCCATTCTGAGGATACATTTCCAACATAAAGAAGAAACAAGCAGGGCAAAACAGAGAGAAATTCTTCCAAAATGCGTTCAGGGACTGGCATGCAACCAGGATTGACCACATCTACAGCCCCAGCGGCAGAAGACATAAGGCTGGACACTCTTGGGGCTGAGACGATTGGTGAGGTTGGGAAAGCAAATGCAGACCCTTGAAAGGAATCCTGCGTGCTCCCCATTCCATGGGTCCCAACTCTCCAGGTTCAACGCAATCTTCCGACAGCGAAAGCACTCATTGGAAACCCAGCGGATGCTACACCGTGGGATCGGGAAAGCTTTCTGAAACTCACCTCAGTTTTCATCTCCTGGTGCTCGTGTTCTCCATTCAGGCCCCCTTACTAACAATCTCCCCACTTGGAGACTCGGCGCCTTTCCATGCCTCTTTCGTACCGTCTGCAATTTGTCCGCAGGATGAACTGCAAGAGGGGGAACCAATGAGAGACTCGCTGGAGGTGTTTGGTCGGGCACATGTCACTCTCATTTCCCATCACGAAGAAGAATTCACCAGCGGTTCAGCCTGCCACCCCGGATCGACAATAGGGCGTGAAGCCATCCAGCCGTGTTGCGTCCCACTCACAAAAAAGCGACTTGGGAAATGGAGCTCAGGGGCACTGCACTTCCCAAACCTGCAGAGTTCTAAACGATAACTATCGCCCCAAAATATATTGAGGTCAGGCTACGAAGAGGCGCTGAACGCAAGGCAGAACTGCAGGAAACGGATGTCAACGGGTACATCGGAATGGCCCCGATAGCACATGAAAAGCGCCAGAACGTGGACAATGATGCGGTTGGCCAAAAAGGGCGTATGCGTTTTTTCCTGAATATATTCAGGAAAAAACGCATACGCCCTTTTTGGCCAACCAAGCAACCTGGGAGAGCAAATCAGCACTACAAAGAAATCTCTCGCCCCCCCCGGGGCAAAAGGGCCAGGCGAAAAAAGTCTAAAAACCAGAAAGGCAGGACAGGCCACGGAGTCAAGGGAGCCTTGTTAAGCTGATGGGCGGGATGTCAATGGCCAACAGCCAATCTTCACAAGTGTATCCTCTTTCCCAAACCATGTAAAACACAGAACCACAGAGCATAGGGCACTTCCACACATGGGCGTTGACCTTGGGAAAATCAAAAAATCAACCAGACACAGGGACCCCAAAGTTGAGGGCTGCTGTCTTGACAAGAACCTCCACTCCGGTACACGTTTCATATCCCAGGAAAGAGCCAAGTGGACAAAGACGAGTGGACAAGTGGACAAAGACAAGTGGACAAGTGGACAAGTGGTGCTATGTAGGTCCAATGGAGTGTCACTCAGCCATGAAATCCACGTCATGAGGCTGGTAGCAGCATCCTGAGTGGATTTAGGTACGATCATCCTCAGTGAAATAAGTCCCACAAAAAAAGAAACTTATGATATCACTTATCGAGGGAATGTAAAAATCGCTCCCCATGCACTGAATCCCCAAACAGAACAGAGTCACGCTTTTAGAAAACACACTTATGCCTGCTTCAGGGGAAAGGTGAGGTGGGGTGACGCATAAAACTCGAGTTTGAAATGAGCACAGATACCCTTCCGAAAACCGAATATGGAATGGACACGACCTACTCCTTGCTCAATCAACTGGACTCACCAGACCCTGTTCATCGCACAAGTATCTATCCGACTAGTAAGCATCTTCAAAGCTAAGTCTTGATATCTCTGTGTAAGTGCATCAAGTGTGTGTAAAGCGGCCGAAAACCAGCAGGGAAAATCAGCTCAGACCCATTCTGAGGATACATTTCCAACATAAAGAAGAAACAAGCAGGGCAAAACAGAGAGAAATTCTTCCAAAATGCGTTCAGGGACTGGCATGCAACCAGGATTGACCACATCTACAGCCCCAGCGGCAGAAGACATAAGGCTGGACACTCTTGGGGCTGAGACGATTGGTGAGGTTGGGAAAGCAAATGCAGACCCTTGAAAGGAATCCTGCGTGCTCCCCATTCCATGGGTCCCAACTCTCCAGGTTCAACGCAATCTTCCGACAGCGAAAGCACTCATTGGAAACCCAGCGGATGCTACACCGTGGGATCGGGAAAGCTTTCTGAAACTCACCTCAGTTTTCATCTCCTGGTGCTCGTGTTCTCCATTCAGGCCCCCTTACTCACAATCTCCCCACTTGGAGACTCGGCGCCTTTCCATGCCTCTTTCGTACCGTCTGCAATTTGTCCGCAGGATGAACTGCAAGAGGGGGAACCAATGAGAGACTCGCTGGAGGTGTTTGGTCGGGCACATGTCACTCTCGTTTCCCATCACGAAGAAGAATTCACCAGCGGTTCAGCCTGCCACCCCGGATCGACAATAGGGCGTGAAGCCATCCAGCCGTGTTGCGTCCCACTCACAAAAAAGTGACTTGGGAAATGGAGCTCAGGGGCACTGCACTTCCCAAACCTGCAGAGTTCTAAACGATAACTATCGCCCCAAAATATATTGAGGTCAGGCTACGAAGAGGCGCTGAACGCAAGGCAGAACTGCAGGAAACGGATGTCAACGGGTACATCGGAATGGCCCCGATAGCACATGAAAAGCGCCAGAACTTGGACAATGATGCGGTTGGCCAAAAAGGGCGTATGCGTTTTTTCCTGAATATATTCAGGAAAAAACGCATACGCCCTTTTTGGCCAACCAAGCAACCTGGGAGAGCAAATCAGCACTACAAAGAAATCTCTCGCCCCCCCCGGGGCAAAAGGGCCAGGCGAAAAAAGTCTAAAAACCAGAAAGGCAGGACAGGCCACGGAGTCAAGGGAGCCTTGTTAAGCTGATGGGCGGGATGTCAATGGCCAACAGCCAATCTTCACAAGTGTATCCTCTTTCCCAAACCATGTAAAACACAGAACCACAGAGCATAGGGCACTTCCACACATGGGCGTTGACCTTGGGAAAATGAAAAAATCAACCAGACACAGGGACCCCAAAGTTGAGGGCTGCTGTCTTGACAAGAACCTCCACTCCGGTACACGTTTCATATCCCAGGAAAGAGCCAAGAGGACAAAGACGAGTGGACAAGTGGACAAAGACAAGTGGACAAGTGGACAAGTGGTGCTACGTAGGTCCAATGGAGTGTCACTCAGCCATGAAATCCACGTCATGAGGCTGGTAGCAGCATCCTGAGTGGATTTAGGTACGATCATCCTCAGTGAAATAAGTCCCACAAAAAAAGAAACTTATGATATCACTTATCGAGGGAATGTAAAAATCGCTCCCCATGCACTGAATCCCCAAACAGAACAGAGTCACGCTTTTAGAAAACACACTTATGCCTGCTTCAGGGGAAAGGTGAGGTGGGGTGACGCATAAAACTCGAGTTTGAAATGAGCACAGATACCCTTCCGAAAACCGAATATGGAATGGACACGACCTACTCCTTGCTCAATCAACTGGACTCACCAGACCCTGTTCATCGCACAAGTATCTATCCGACTAGTAAGCATCTTCAAAGCTAAGTCTTGATATCTCTGTGTAAGTGCATCAAGTGTGTGTAAAGCGGCCTAAAACCAGCAGGGAAAATCAGCTCAGACCCATTCTGAGGATACATTTCCAACATAAAGAAGAAACAAGCAGGGCAAAACAGAGAGAAATTCTTCCAAAATACGTTCAGGGACTGGCATGCAACCAGGATTGACCACATCTACAGCCCCAGCGGCAGAAGACATAAGGCTGGACACTCTTGGGGCTGAGACGATGGGTGAGGTTGGGAAAGCAAATGCAGACCCTTGAAAGGAATCCTGCGTGCTCCCCATTCCATGGGTCCCAACTCTCCAGGTTCAACGCAATCTTCCGACAGCGAAAGCACTCATTGGAAACCCAGCGGATGCTACACCGTGGGATCGGGAAAGCTTTCTGAAACTCACCTCAGTTTTCATCTCCTGGTGCTCGTGTTCTCCATTCAGGCCCCCTTACTAACAATCTCCCCACTTGGAGACTCGGCGCCTTTCCATGCCTCTTTCGTACCGTCTGCAATTTGTCCGCAGGATGAACTGCAAGAGGGGGAACCAATGAGAGACTCGCTGGAGGTGTTTGGTCGGGCACATGTCACTCTCATTTCCCATCACGAAGAAGAATTCACCAGCGGTTCAGCCTGCCACCCCGGATCGACAATAGGGCGTGAAGCCATCCAGCCGTGTTGCGTCCCACTCACAAAAAAGCGACTTGGGAAATGGAGCTCAGGGGCACTGCACTTCCCAAACCTGCAGAGTTCTAAACGATAACTATCGCCCCAAAATATATTGAGGTCAGGCTACGAAGAGGCGCTGAACGCAAGGCAGAACTGCAGGAAACGGATGTCAACGGGTACATCGGAATGGCCCCGATAGCACATGAAAAGCGCCAGAACGTGGACAATGATGCGGTTGGCCAAAAAGGGCGTATGCGTTTTTTCCTGAATATATTCAGGAAAAAACGCATACGCCCTTTTTGGCCAACCAAGCAACCTGGGAGAGCAAATCAGCACTACAAAGAAATCTCTCGCCCCCCCCCCCACCGGGGCAAAAGGGCCAGGCGAAAAAAGTCTAAAAACCAGAAAGGCAGGACAGGCCACGGAGTCAAGGGAGCCTTGTTAAGCTGATGGGCGGGATGTCAATGGCCAACAGCCAATCTTCACAAGTGTATCCTCTTTCCCAAACCATGTAAAACACAGAACCACAGAGCATAGGGCACTTCCACACATGGGCGTTGACCTTGGGAAAATGAAAAAATCAACCAGACACAGGGACCCCAAAGTTGAGGGCTGCTGTCTTGACAAGAACCTCCACTCCGGTACACGTTTCATATCCCAGGAAAGACCCAAGAGGACAAAGACGAGTGGACAAGTGGACAAAGACAAGTGGACAAGTGGACAAGTGGTGCTACGTAGGTCCAATGGAGTGTCACTCAGCCATGAAATCCACGTCATGAGGCTGGTAGCAGCATCCTGAGTGGATTTAGGTACGATCATCCTCAGTGAAATAAGTCCCACAAAAAAACAAACTTATGATATCACTTATCGAGGGAATGTAAAAATCGCTCCCCATGCACTGAATCCCCAAACAGAACAGAGTCACGCTTTTAGAAAACACACTTATGCCTGCTTCAGGGGAAAGGTGAGGTGGGGTGACGCATAAAACTCGAGTTTGAAATGAGCACAGATACCCTTCCGAAAACCGAATATGGAATGGACACGACCTACTCCTTGCTCAATCAACTGGACTCACCAGACCCTGTTCATCGCACAAGTATCTATCCGACTAGTAAGCATCTTCAAAGCTAAGTCTTGATATCTCTGTGTAAGTGCATCAAGTGTGTGTAAAGCGGCCTAAAACCAGCAGGGAAAATCAGCTCAGACCCATTCTGAGGATACATTTCCAACATAAAGAAGAAACAAGCAGGGCAAAACAGAGAGAAATTCTTCCAAAATGCGTTCAGGGACTGGCATGCAACCAGGATTGACCACATCTACAGCCCCAGCGGCAGAAGACAGAAGGCTGGACACTCTTGGGGCTGAGACGATGGGTGAGGTTGGGAAAGCAAATGCAGACCCTTGAAAGGAATCCTGCGTGCTCCCCATTCCATGGGTCCCAACTCTCCAGGTTCAACGCAATCTTCCGACAGCGAAAGCACTCATTGGAAACCCAGCGGATGCTACACCGTGGGATCGGGAAAGCTTTCTGAAACTCACCTCAGTTTTCATCTCCTGGTGCTCGTGTTCTCCATTCAGGCCCCCTTACTAACAATCTCCCCACTTGGAGACTCGGCGCCTTTCCATGCCTCTTTCGTACCGTCTGCAATTTGTCCGCAGGATGAACTGCAAGAGGGGGAACCAATGAGAGACTCGCTGGAGGTGTTTGGTCGGGCACATGTCACTCTCATTTCCCATCACGAAGAAGAATTCACCAGAGGTTCAGCCTGCCACCCCGGATCGACAATAGGGCGTGAAGCCATCCAGCCGTGTTGCGTCCCACTCACAAAAAAGCGACTTGGGAAATGGAGCTCAGGGGCACTGCACTTCCCAAACCTGCAGAGTTCTAAACGATAACTATCGCCCCAAAATATATTGAGGTCAGGCTACGAAGAGGCGCTGAACGCAAGGCAGAACTGCAGGAAACGGATGTCAACGGCTACATCGGAATGGCCCCGATAGCACATGAAAAGCGCCAGAACGTGGACAATGATGCGGTTGGCCAAAAAGGGCGTATGCGTTTTTTCCTGAATATATTCAGGAAAAAACGCATACGCCCTTTTTGGCCAACCAAGCAACCTGGGAGAGCAAATCAGCACTACAAAGAAATCTCTCGCCCCCCCCCCGGGGCAAAAGGGCCAGGCGAAAAAAGTCTAAAAACCAGAAAGGCAGGACAGGCCACGGAGTCAAGGGAGCCTTGTTAAGCTGATGGGCGGGATGTCAATGGCCAACAGCCAATCTTCACAAGTGTATCCTCTTTCCCAAACCATGTAAAACACAGAACCACAGAGCATAGGGCACTTCCACACATGGGCGTTGACCTTGGGAAAATCAAAAAATCAACCAGACACAGGGACCCCAAAGTTGAGGGCTGCTGTCTTGACAAGAACCTCCACTCCGGTACACGTTTCATATCCCAGGAAAGAGCCAAGTGGACAAAGACGAGTGGACAAGTGGACAAAGACAAGTGGACAAGTGGACAAGTGGTGCTACGTAGGTCCAATGGAGTGTCACTCAGCCATGAAATCCACGTCATGAGGCTGGTAGCAGCATCCTGAGTGGATTTAGGTACGATCATCCTCAGTGAAATAAGTCCCACAAAAAAACAAACTTATGATATCACTTATCGAGGGAATGTAAAAATCGCTCCCCATGCACTGAATCCCCAAACAGAACAGAGTCACGCTTTTAGAAAACACACTTATGCCTGCTTCAGGGGAAAGGTGAGGTGGGGTGACGCATAAAACTCGAGTTTGAAATGAGCACAGATACCCTTCCGAAAACCGAATATGGAATGGACACGACCTACTCCTTGCTCAATCAACTGGACTCACCAGACCCTGTTCATCGCACAAGTATCTATCCGACTAGTAAGCATCTTCAAAGCTAAGTCTTGATATCTCTGTGTAAGTGCATCAAGTGTGTGTAAAGCGGCCTAAAACCAGCAGGGAAAATCAGCTCAGACCCATTCTGAGGATACATTTCCAACATAAAGAAGAAACAAGCAGGGCAAAACAGAGAGAAATTCTTCCAAAATGCGTTCAGGGACTGGCATGCAACCAGGATTGACCACATCTACAGCCCCAGCGGCAGAAGACATAAGGCTGGACACTCTTGGGGCTGAGACGATTGGTGAGGTTGGGAAAGCAAATGCAGACCCTTGAAAGGAATCCTGCGTGCTCCCCATTCCATGGGTCCCAACTCTCCAGGTTCAACGCAATCTTCCGACAGTGAAAGCACTCATTGGAAACCCAGCGGATGCTACACCGTGGGATCGGGAAAGCTTTCTGAAACTCACCTCAGTTTTCATCTCCTGGTGCTCGTGTTCTCCATTCAGGCCCCCTTACTAACAATCTCCCCACTTGGAGACTCGGCGCCTTTCCATGCCTCTTTCGTACCGTCTGCAATTTGTCCGCAGGATGAACTGCAAGAGGGGGAACCAATGAGAGACTCGCTGGAGGTGTTTGGTCGGGCACATGTCACTCTCATTTCCCATCACGAAGAAGAATTCACCAGAGGTTCAGCCTGCCACCCCGGATCGACAATAGGGCGTGAAGCCATCCAGCCGTGTTGCGTCCCACTCACAAAAAAGCGACTTGGGAAATGGAGCTCAGGGGCACTGCACTTCCCAAACCTGCAGAGTTCTAAACGATAACTATCGCCCCAAAATATATTGAGGTCAGGCTACGAAGAGGCGCTGAACGCAAGGCAGAACTGCAGGAAACGGATGACAACGGCTACATCGGAATGGCCCCGATAGCACATGAAAAGCGCCAGAACGTGGACAATGATGCGGTTGGCCAAAAAGGGCGTATGCGTTTTTTCCTGAATATATTCAGGAAAAAACGCATACGCCCTTTTTGGCCAACCAAGCAACCTGGGAGAGCAAATCAGCACTACAAAGAAATCTCTCGCCCCCCCCCGGGGCAAAAGGGCCAGGCGAAAAAAGTCTAAAAACCAGAAAGGCAGGACAGGCCACGGAGTCAAGGGAGCCTTGTTAAGCTGATGGGCGGGATGTCAATGGCCAACAGCCAATCTTCACAAGTGTATCCTCTTTCCCAAACCATGTAAAACACAGAACCACAGAGCATAGGGCACTTCCACACATGGGCGTTGACCTTGGGAAAATGAAAAAATCAACCAGACATAGGGACCCCAAAGTTGAGGGCTGCTGTCTTGACAAGAACCTCCACTCCGGTACACGTTTCATATCCCAGGAAAGAGCCAAGAGGACAAAGACGAATGGACAAGTGGACAAAGACAAGTGGACAAGTGGACAAGTGGTGCTACGTAGGTCCAATGGAGTGTCACTCAGCCATGAAATCCACGTCATGAGGCTGGTAGCAGCATCCTGAGTGGATTTAGGTACGATCATCCTCAGTGAAATAAGTCCCACAAAAAAAGAAACTTATGATATCACTTATCGAGGGAATGTAAAAATCGCTCCCCATGCACTGAATCCCCAAACAGAACAGAGTCACGCTTTTAGAAAACACACTTATGCCTGCTTCAGGGGAAAGGTGAGGTGGGGTGACGCATAAAACTCGAGTTTGAAATGAGCACAGATACCCTTCCGAAAACCGAATATGGAATGGACACGACCTACTCCTTGCTCAATCAACTGGACTCACCAGACCCTGTTCATCGCACAAGTATCTATCCGACTAGCAAGCATCTTCAAAGCTAAGTCTTGATATCTCTGTGTAAGTGCATCAAGTGTGTGTAAAGCGGCCGAAAACCAGCAGGGAAAATCAGCTCAGACCCATTCTGAGGATACATTTCCAACATAAAGAAGAAACAAGCAGGGCAAAACAGAGAGAAATTCTTCCAAAATGCGTTCAGGGACTGGCATGCAACCAGGATCGACCACATCTACAGCCCCAGCGGCAGAAGACATAAGGCTGGACACTCTTGGGGCTGAGACGATGGGTGAGGTTGGGAAAGCAAATGCAGACCCTTGAAAGGAATCCTGCGTGCTCCCCATTCCATGGGTCCCAACTCTCCAGGTTCAACGCAATCTTCCGACAGCGAAAGCACTCATTGGAAACCCAGCGGATGCTACACCGTGGGATCGGGAAAGCTTTCTGAAACTCACCTCAGTTTTCATCTCCTGGTGCTCGTGTTCTCCATTCAGGCCCCCTTACTCACAATCTCCCCACTTGGAGACTCGGCGCCTTTCCATGCCTCTTTCGTACCGTCTGCAATTTGTCCGCAGGATGAACTGCAAGAGGGGGAACCAATGAGAGACTCGCTGGAGGTGTTTGGTCGGGCACATGTCACTCTCGTTTCCCATCACGAAGAAGAATTCACCAGCGGTTCAGCCTGCCACCCCGGATCGACAATAGGGCGTGAAGCCATCCAGCCGTGTTGCGTCCCACTCACAAAAAAGTGACTTGGGAAATGGAGCTCAGGGCCACTGCACTTCCCAAACCTGCAGAGTTCTAAACGATAACTATCGCCCCAAAATATATTGAGGTCAGGCTACGAAGAGGCGCTGAACGCAAGGCAGAACTGCAGGAAACGGATGTCAACGGGTACATCGGAATGGCCCCGATAGCACATGAAAAGCGCCAGAACTTGGACAATGATGCGGTTGGCCAAAAAGGGCGTATGCGTTTTTTCCTGAATATATTCAGGAAAAAACGCATACGCCCTTTTTGGCCAACCAAGCAACCTGGGAGAGCAAATCAGCACTACAAAGAAATCTCTCGCCCCCCCCGGGGCAAAAGGGCCAGGCGAAAAAAGTCTAAAAACCAGAAAGGCAGGACAGGCCACGGAGTCAAGGGAGCCTTGTTAAGCTGATGGGCGGGATGTCAATGGCCAACAGCCAATCTTCACAAGTGTATCCTCTTTCCCAAACCATGTAAAACACAGAACCACAGAGCATAGGGCACTTCCACACATGGGCGTTGACCTTGGGAAAATGAAAAAATCAACCAGACACAGGGACCCCAAAGTTGAGGGCTGCTGTCTTGACAAGAACCTCCACTCCGGTACACGTTTCATATCCCAGGAAAGAGCCAAGAGGACAAAGACGAGTGGACAAGTGGACAAAGACAAGTGGACAAGTGGACAAGTGGTGCTACGTAGGTCCAATGGAGTGTCACTCAGCCATGAAATCCACGTCATGAGGCTGGTAGCAGCATCCTGAGTGGATTTAGGTACGATCATCCTCAGTGAAATAAGTCCCACAAAAAAAGAAACTTATGATATCACTTATCGAGGGAATGTAAAAATCGCTCCCCATGCACTGAATCCCCAAACAGAACAGAGTCACGCTTTTAGAAAACACACTTATGCCTGCTTCAGGGGAAAGGTGAGGTGGGGTGACGCATAAAACTCGAGTTTGAAATGAGCACAGATACCCTTCCGAAAACCGAATATGGAATGGACACGACCTACTCCTTGCTCAATCAACTGGACTCACCAGACCCTGTTCATCGCACAAGTATCTATCCGACTAGTAAGCATCTTCAAAGCTAAGTCTTGATATCTCTGTGTAAGTGCATCAAGTGTGTGTAAAGCGGCCTAAAACCAGCAGGGAAAATCAGCTCAGACCCATTCTGAGGATACATTTCCAACATAAAGAAGAAACAAGCAGGGCAAAACAGAGAGAAATTCTTCCAAAATGCGTTCAGGGACTGGCATGCAACCAGGATCGACCACATCTACATCCCCAGCGGCAGAAGACATAAGGCTGGACACTCTTGGGGCTGAGACGATGGGTGAGGTTGGGAAAGCAAATGCAGACCCTTGAAAGGAATCCTGCGTGCTCCCCATTCCATGGGTCCCAACTCTCCAGGTTCAACGCAATCTTCCGACAGCGAAAGCACTCATTGGAAACCCAGCGGATGCTACACCGTGGGATCGGGAAAGCTTTCTGAAACTCACCTCAGTTTTCATCTCCTGGTGCTCGTGTTCTCCATTCAGGCCCCCTTACTAACAATCTCCCCACTTGGAGACTCGGCGCCTTTCCATGCCTCTTTCGTACCGTCTGCAATTTGTCCGCAGGATGAACTGCAAGAGGGGGAACCAATGAGAGACTCGCTGGAGGTGTTTGGTCGGGCACATGTCACTCTCATTTCCCATCACGAAGAAGAATTCACCAGCGGTTCAGCCTGCCACCCCGGATCGACAATAGGGCGTGAAGCCATCCAGCCGTGTTGCGTCCCACTCACAAAAAAGCGACTTGGGAAATGGAGCTCAGGGGCACTGCACTTCCCAAACCTGCAGAGTTCTAAACGATAACTATCGCCCCAAAATATATTGAGGTCAGGCTACGAAGAGGCGCTGAACGCAAGGCAGAACTGCAGGAAACGGATGTCAACGGGTACATCGGAATGGCCCCGATAGCACATGAAAAGCGCCAGAACGTGGACAATGATGCGGTTGGCCAAAAAGGGCGTATGCGTTTTTTCCTGAATATATTCAGGAAAAAACGCATACGCCCTTTTTGGCCAACCAAGCAACCTGGGAGAGCAAATCAGCACTACAAAGAAATCTCTCGCCCCCCCCCCCGGGGCAAAAGGGCCAGGCGAAAAAAGTCTAAAAACCAGAAAGGCAGGACAGGCCACGGAGTCAAGGGAGCCTTGTTAAGCTGATGGGCGGGATGTCAATGGCCAACAGCCAATCTTCACAAGTGTATCCTCTTTCCCAAACCATGTAAAACACAGAACCACAGAGCATAGGGCACTTCCACACATGGGCGTTGACCTTGGGAAAATGAAAAAATCAACCAGACACAGGGACCCCAAAGTTGAGGGCTGCTGTCTTGACAAGAACCTCCACTCCGGTACACGTTTCATATCCCAGGAAAGAGCCAAGTGGACAAAGACGAGTGGACAAGTGGACAAAGACAAGTGGACAAGTGGACAAGTGGTGCTACGTAGGTCCAATGGAGTGTCACTCAGCCATGAAATCCACGTCATGAGGCTGGTAGCAGCATCCTGAGTGGATTTAGGTACGATCATCCTCAGTGAAATAAGTCCCACAAAAAAAGAAACTTATGATATCACTTATCGAGGGAATGTAAAAATCGCTCCCCATGCACTGAATCCCCAAACAGAACAGAGTCACGCTTTTAGAAAACACACTTATGCCTGCTTCAGGGGAAAGGTGAGGTGGGGTGACGCATAAAACTCGAGTTTGAAATGAGCACAGATACCCTTCCGAAAACCGAATATGGAATGGACACGACCTACTCCTTGCTCAATCAACTGGACTCACCAGACCCTGTTCATCGCACAAGTATCTATCCGACTAGTAAGCATCTTAAAAGCTAAGTCTTGATATCTCTGTGTAAGTGCATCAAGTGTGTGTAAAGCGGCCTAAAACCAGCAGGGAAAATCAGCTCAGACCCATTCTGAGGATACATTTCCAACATAAAGAAGAAACAAGCAGGGCAAAACAGAGAGAAATTCTTCCAAAATGCGTTCAGGGACTGGCATGCAACCAGGATTGACCACATCTACAGCCCCAGCGGCAGAAGACATAAGGCTGGACACTCTTGGGGCTGAGACGATTGGTGAGGTTGGGAAAGCAAATGCAGACCCTTGAAAGGAATCCTGCGTGCTCCCCATTCCATGGGTCCCAACTCTCCAGGTTCAACGCAATCTTCCGACAGCGAAAGCACTCATTGGAAACCCAGCGGATGCTACACCGTGGGATCGGGAAAGCTTTCTGAAACTCACCTCAGTTTTCATCTCCTGGTGCTCGTGTTCTCCATTCAGGCCCCCTTACTAACAATCTCCCCACTTGGAGACTCGGCGCCTTTCCATGCCTCTTTCGTACCGTCTGCAATTTGTCCGCAGGATGAACTGCAAGAGGGGGAACCAATGAGAGACTCGCTGGAGGTGTTTGGTCGGGCACATGTCACTCTCATTTCCCATCACGAAGAAGAATTCACCAGCGGTTCAGCCTGCCACCCCGGATCGACAATAGGGCGTGAAGCCATCCAGCCGTGTTGCGTCCCACTCACAAAAAAGCGACTTGGGAAATGGAGCTCAGGGGCACTGCACTTCCCAAACCTGCAGAGTTCTAAACGATAACTATCGCCCCAAAATATATTGAGGTCAGGCTACGAAGAGGCGCTGAACGCAAGGCAGAACTGCAGGAAACGGATGTCAACGGGTACATCGGAATGGCCCCGATAGCACATGAAAAGCGCCAGAACGTGGACAATGATGCGGTTGGCCAAAAAGGGCGTATGCGTTTTTTCCTGAATATATTCAGGAAAAAACGCATACGCCCTTTTTGGCCAACCAAGCAACCTGGGAGAGCAAATCAGCACTACAAAGAAATCTCTCGCCCCCCCCGGGGCAAAAGGGCCAGGCGAAAAAAGTCTAAAAACCAGAAAGGCAGGACAGGCCACGGAGTCAAGGGAGCCTTGTTAAGCTGATGGGCGGGATGTCAATGGCCAACAGCCAATCTTCACAAGTGTATCCTCTTTCCCAAACCATGTAAAACACAGAACCACAGAGCATAGGGCACTTCCACACATGGGCGTTGACCTTGGGAAAATCAAAAAATCAACCAGACACAGGGACCCCAAAGTTGAGGGCTGCTGTCTTGACAAGAACCTCCACTCCGGTACACGTTTCATATCCCAGGAAAGAGCCAAGTGGACAAAGACGAGTGGACAAGTGGACAAAGACAAGTGGACAAGTGGACAAGTGGTGCTATGTAGGTCCAATGGAGTGTCACTCAGCCATGAAATCCACGTCATGAGGCTGGTAGCAGCATCCTGAGTGGATTTAGGTACGATCATCCTCAGTGAAATAAGTCCCACAAAAAAAGAAACTTATGATATCACTTATCGAGGGAATGTAAAAATCGCTCCCCATGCACTGAATCCCCAAACAGAACAGAGTCACGCTTTTAGAAAACACACTTATGCCTGCTTAAGGGGAAAGGTGAGGTGGGGTGACGCATAAAACTCGAGTTTGAAATGAGCACAGATACCCTTCCGAAAACCGAATATGGAATGGACACGACCTACTCCTTGCTCAATCAACTGGACTCACCAGACCCTGTTCATCGCACAAGTATCTATCCGACTAGTAAGCATCTTCAAAGCTAAGTCTTGATATCTCTGTGTAAGTGCATCAAGTGTGTGTAAAGCGGCCGAAAACCAGCAGGGAAAATCAGCTCAGACCCATTCTGAGGATACATTTCCAACATAAAGAAGAAACAAGCAGGGCAAAACAGAGAGAAATTCTTCCAAAATGCGTTCAGGGACTGGCATGCAACCAGGATTGACCACATCTACAGCCCCAGCGGCAGAAGACATAAGGCTGGACACTCTTGGGGCTGAGACGATTGGTGAGGTTGGGAAAGCAAATGCAGACCCTTGAAAGGAATCCTGCGTGCTCCCCATTCCATGGGTCCCAACTCTCCAGGTTCAACGCAATCTTCCGACAGCGAAAGCACTCATTGGAAACCCAGCGGATGCTACACCGTGGGATCGGGAAAGCTTTCTGAAACTCACCTCAGTTTTCATCTCCTGGTGCTCGTGTTCTCCATTCAGGCCCCCTTACTCACAATCTCCCCACTTGGAGACTCGGCGCCTTTCCATGCCTCTTTCGTACCGTCTGCAATTTGTCCGCAGGATGAACTGCAAGAGGGGGAACCAATGAGAGACTCGCTGGAGGTGTTTGGTCGGGCACATGTCACTCTCGTTTCCCATCACGAAGAAGAATTCACCAGCGGTTCAGCCTGCCACCCCGGATCGACAATAGGGCGTGAAGCCATCCAGCCGTGTTGCGTCCCACTCACAAAAAAGTGACTTGGGAAATGGAGCTCAGGGGCACTGCACTTCCCAAACCTGCAGAGTTCTAAACGATAACTATCGCCCCAAAATATATTGAGGTCAGGCTACGAAGAGGCGCTGAACGCAAGGCAGAACTGCAGGAAACGGATGTCAACGGGTACATCGGAATGGCCCCGATAGCACATGAAAAGCGCCAGAACTTGGACAATGATGCGGTTGGCCAAAAAGGGCGTATGCGTTTTTTCCTGAATATATTCAGGAAAAAACGCATACGCCCTTTTTGGCCAACCAAGCAACCTGGGAGAGCAAATCAGCACTACAAAGAAATCTCTCGCCCCCCCCGGGGCAAAAGGGCCAGGCGAAAAAAGTCTAAAAACCAGAAAGGCAGGACAGGCCACGGAGTCAAGGGAGCCTTGTTAAGCTGATGGGCGGGATGTCAATGGCCAACAGCCAATCTTCACAAGTGTATCCTCTTTCCCAAACCATGTAAAACACAGAACCACAGAGCATAGGGCACTTCCACACATGGGCGTTGACCTTGGGAAAATGAAAAAATCAACCAGACACAGGGACCCCAAAGTTGAGGGCTGCTGTCTTGACAAGAACCTCCACTCCGGTACACGTTTCATATCCCAGGAAAGAGCCAAGAGGACAAAGACGAGTGGACAAGTGGACAAAGACAAGTGGACAAGTGGACAAGTGGTGCTACGTAGGTCCAATGGAGTGTCACTCAGCCATGAAATCCACGTCATGAGGCTGGTAGCAGCATCCTGAGTGGATTTAGGTACGATCATCCTCAGTGAAATAAGTCCCACAAAAAAAGAAACTTATGATATCACTTATCGAGGGAATGTAAAAATCGCTCCCCATGCACTGAATCCCCAAACAGAACAGAGTCACGCTTTTAGAAAACACACTTATGCCTGCTTCAGGGGAAAGGTGAGGTGGGGTGACGCATAAAACTCGAGTTTGAAATGAGCACAGATACCCTTCCGAAAACCGAATATGGAATGGACACGACCTACTCCTTGCTCAATCAACTGGACTCACCAGACCCTGTTCATCGCACAAGTATCTATCCGACTAGTAAGCATCTTCAAAGCTAAGTCTTGATATCTCTGTGTAAGTGCATCAAGTGTGTGTAAAGCGGCCTAAAACCAGCAGGGAAAATCAGCTCAGACCCATTCTGAGGATACATTTCCAACATAAAGAAGAAACAAGCAGGGCAAAACAGAGAGAAATTCTTCCAAAATGCGTTCAGGGACTGGCATGCAACCAGGATTGACCACATCTACAGCCCCAGCGGCAGAAGACATAAGGCTGGACACTCTTGGGGCTGAGACGATGGGTGAGGTTGGGAAAGCAAATGCAGACCCTTGAAAGGAATCCTGCGTGCTCCCCATTCCATGGGTCCCAACTCTCCAGGTTCAACGCAATCTTCCGACAGCGAAAGCACTCATTGGAAACCCAGCGGATGCTACACCGTGGGATCGGGAAAGCTTTCTGAAACTCACCTCAGTTTTCATCTCCTGGTGCTCGTGTTCTCCATTCAGGCCCCCTTACTAACAATCTCCCCACTTGGAGACTCGGCGCCTTTCCATGCCTCTTTCGTACCGTCTGCAATTTGTCCGCAGGATGAACTGCAAGAGGGGGAACCAATGAGAGACTCGCTGGAGGTGTTTGGTCGGGCACATGTCACTCTCATTTCCCATCACGAAGAAGAATTCACCAGCGGTTCAGCCTGCCACCCCGGATCGACAATAGGGCGTGAAGCCATCCAGCCGTGTTGCGTCCCACTCACAAAAAAGCGACTTGGGAAATGGAGCTCAGGGGCACTGCACTTCCCAAACCTGCAGAGTTCTAAACGATAACTATCGCCCCAAAATATATTGAGGTCAGGCTACGAAGAGGCGCTGAACGCAAGGCAGAACTGCAGGAAACGGATGTCAACGGGTACATCGGAATGGCCCCGATAGCACATGAAAAGCGCCAGAACGTGGACAATGATGCGGTTGGCCAAAAAGGGCGTATGCGTTTTTTCCTGAATATATTCAGGAAAAAACGCATACGCCCTTTTTGGCCAACCAAGCAACCTGGGAGAGCAAATCAGCACTACAAAGAAATCTCTCGCCCCCCCCCCCACCGGGGCAAAAGGGCCAGGCGAAAAAAGTCTAAAAACCAGAAAGGCAGGACAGGCCACGGAGTCAAGGGAGCCTTGTTAAGCTGATGGGCGGGATGTCAATGGCCAACAGCCAATCTTCACAAGTGTATCCTCTTTCCCAAACCATGTAAAACACAGAACCACAGAGCATAGGGCACTTCCACACATGGGCGTTGACCTTGGGAAAATGAAAAAATCAACCAGACACAGGGACCCCAAAGTTGAGGGCTGCTGTCTTGACAAGAACCTCCACTCCGGTACACGTTTCATATCCCAGGAAAGACCCAAGAGGACAAAGACGAGTGGACAAGTGGACAAAGACAAGTGGACAAGTGGACAAGTGGTGCTACGTAGGTCCAATGGAGTGTCACTCAGCCATGAAATCCACGTCATGAGGCTGGTAGCAGCATCCTGAGTGGATTTAGGTACGATCATCCTCAGTGAAATAAGTCCCACAAAAAAACAAACTTATGATATCACTTATCGAGGGAATGTAAAAATCGCTCCCCATGCACTGAATCCCCAAACAGAACAGAGTCACGCTTTTAGAAAACACACTTATGCCTGCTTCAGGGGAAAGGTGAGGTGGGGTGACGCATAAAACTCGAGTTTGAAATGAGCACAGATACCCTTCCGAAAACCGAATATGGAATGGACACGACCTACTCCTTGCTCAATCAACTGGACTCACCAGACCCTGTTCATCGCACAAGTATCTATCCGACTAGTAAGCATCTTCAAAGCTAAGTCTTGATATCTCTGTGTAAGTGCATCAAGTGTGTGTAAAGCGGCCTAAAACCAGCAGGGAAAATCAGCTCAGACCCATTCTGAGGATACATTTCCAACATAAAGAAGAAACAAGCAGGGCAAAACAGAGAGAAATTCTTCCAAAATGCGTTCAGGGACTGGCATGCAACCAGGATTGACCACATCTACAGCCCCAGCGGCAGAAGACAGAAGGCTGGACACTCTTGGGGCTGAGACGATGGGTGAGGTTGGGAAAGCAAATGCAGACCCTTGAAAGGAATCCTGCGTGCTCCCCATTCCATGGGTCCCAACTCTCCAGGTTCAACGCAATCTTCCGACAGCGAAAGCACTCATTGGAAACCCAGCGGATGCTACACCGTGGGATCGGGAAAGCTTTCTGAAACTCACCTCAGTTTTCATCTCCTGGTGCTCGTGTTCTCCATTCAGGCCCCCTTACTAACAATCTCCCCACTTGGAGACTCGGCGCCTTTCCATGCCTCTTTCGTACCGTCTGCAATTTGTCCGCAGGATGAACTGCAAGAGGGGGAACCAATGAGAGACTCGCTGGAGGTGTTTGGTCGGGCACATGTCACTCTCATTTCCCATCACGAAGAAGAATTCACCAGAGGTTCAGCCTGCCACCCCGGATCGACAATAGGGCGTGAAGCCATCCAGCCGTGTTGCGTCCCACTCACAAAAAAGCGACTTGGGAAATGGAGCTCAGGGGCACTGCACTTCCCAAACCTGCAGAGTTCTAAACGATAACTATCGCCCCAAAATATATTGAGGTCAGGCTACGAAGAGGCGCTGAACGCAAGGCAGAACTGCAGGAAACGGATGTCAACGGCTACATCGGAATGGCCCCGATAGCACATGAAAAGCGCCAGAACGTGGACAATGATGCGGTTGGCCAAAAAGGGCGTATGCGTTTTTTCCTGAATATATTCAGGAAAAAACGCATACGCCCTTTTTGGCCAACCAAGCAACCTGGGAGAGCAAATCAGCACTACAAAGAAATCTCTCGCCCCCCCCCCGGGGCAAAAGGGCCAGGCGAAAAAAGTCTAAAAACCAGAAAGGCAGGACAGGCCACGGAGTCAAGGGAGCCTTGTTAAGCTGATGGGCGGGATGTCAATGGCCAACAGCCAATCTTCACAAGTGTATCCTCTTTCCCAAACCATGTAAAACACAGAACCACAGAGCATAGGGCACTTCCACACATGGGCGTTGACCTTGGGAAAATCAAAAAATCAACCAGACACAGGGACCCCAAAGTTGAGGGCTGCTGTCTTGACAAGAACCTCCACTCCGGTACACGTTTCATATCCCAGGAAAGAGCCAAGTGGACAAAGACGAGTGGACAAGTGGACAAAGACAAGTGGACAAGTGGACAAGTGGTGCTACGTAGGTCCAATGGAGTGTCACTCAGCCATGAAATCCACGTCATGAGGCTGGTAGCAGCATCCTGAGTGGATTTAGGTACGATCATCCTCAGTGAAATAAGTCCCACAAAAAAACAAACTTATGATATCACTTATCGAGGGAATGTAAAAATCGCTCCCCATGCACTGAATCCCCAAACAGAACAGAGTCACGCTTTTAGAAAACACACTTATGCCTGCTTCAGGGGAAAGGTGAGGTGGGGTGACGCATAAAACTCGAGTTTGAAATGAGCACAGATACCCTTCCGAAAACCGAATATGGAATGGACACGACCTACTCCTTGCTCAATCAACTGGACTCACCAGACCCTGTTCATCGCACAAGTATCTATCCGACTAGTAAGCATCTTCAAAGCTAAGTCTTGATATCTCTGTGTAAGTGCATCAAGTGTGTGTAAAGCGGCCTAAAACCAGCAGGGAAAATCAGCTCAGACCCATTCTGAGGATACATTTCCAACATAAAGAAGAAACAAGCAGGGCAAAACAGAGAGAAATTCTTCCAAAATGCGTTCAGGGACTGGCATGCAACCAGGATTGACCACATCTACAGCCCCAGCGGCAGAAGACATAAGGCTGGACACTCTTGGGGCTGAGACGATTGGTGAGGTTGGGAAAGCAAATGCAGACCCTTGAAAGGAATCCTGCGTGCTCCCCATTCCATGGGTCCCAACTCTCCAGGTTCAACGCAATCTTCCGACAGCGAAAGCACTCATTGGAAACCCAGCGGATGCTACACCGTGGGATCGGGAAAGCTTTCTGAAACTCACCTCAGTTTTCATCTCCTGGTGCTCGTGTTCTCCATTCAGGCCCCCTTACTAACAATCTCCCCACTTGGAGACTCGGCGCCTTTCCATGCCTCTTTCGTACCGTCTGCAATTTGTCCGCAGGATGAACTGCAAGAGGGGGAACCAATGAGAGACTCGCTGGAGGTGTTTGGTCGGGCACATGTCACTCTCATTTCCCATCACGAAGAAGAATTCACCAGAGGTTCAGCCTGCCACCCCGGATCGACAATAGGGCGTGAAGCCATCCAGCCGTGTTGCGTCCCACTCACAAAAAAGCGACTTGGGAAATGGAGCTCAGGGGCACTGCACTTCCCAAACCTGCAGAGTTCTAAACGATAACTATCGCCCCAAAATATATTGAGGTCAGGCTACGAAGAGGCGCTGAACGCAAGGCAGAACTGCAGGAAACGGATGACAACGGCTACATCGGAATGGCCCCGATAGCACATGAAAAGCGCCAGAACGTGGACAATGATGCGGTTGGCCAAAAAGGGCGTATGCGTTTTTTCCTGAATATATTCAGGAAAAAACGCATACGCCCTTTTTGGCCAACCAAGCAACCTGGGAGAGCAAATCAGCACTACAAAGAAATCTCTCGCCCCCCCCCGGGGCAAAAGGGCCAGGCGAAAAAAGTCTAAAAACCAGAAAGGCAGGACAGGCCACGGAGTCAAGGGAGCCTTGTTAAGCTGATGGGCGGGATGTCAATGGCCAACAGCCAATCTTCACAAGTGTATCCTCTTTCCCAAACCATGTAAAACACAGAACCACAGAGCATAGGGCACTTCCACACATGGGCGTTGACCTTGGGAAAATGAAAAAATCAACCAGACATAGGGACCCCAAAGTTGAGGGCTGCTGTCTTGACAAGAACCTCCACTCCGGTACACGTTTCATATCCCAGGAAAGAGCCAAGAGGACAAAGACGAATGGACAAGTGGACAAAGACAAGTGGACAAGTGGACAAGTGGTGCTACGTAGGTCCAATGGAGTGTCACTCAGCCATGAAATCCACGTCATGAGGCTGGTAGCAGCATCCTGAGTGGATTTAGGTACGATCATCCTCAGTGAAATAAGTCCCACAAAAAAACAAACTTATGATATCACTTATCGAGGGAATGTAAAAATCGCTCCCCATGCACTGAATCCCCAAACAGAACAGAGTCACGCTTTTAGAAAACACACTTATGCCTGCTTCAGGGGAAAGGTGAGGTGGGGTGACGCATAAAACTCGAGTTTGAAATGATCACAGATACCCTTCCGAAAACCGAATATGGAATGGACACGACCTACTCCTTGCTCAATCAACTGGACTCACCAGACCCTGTTCATCGCACAAGTATCTATCCGACTAGCAAGCATCTTCAAAGCTAAGTCTTGATATCTCTGTGTAAGTGCATCAAGTGTGTGTAAAGCGGCCTAAAACCAGCAGGGAAAATCAGCTCAGACCCATTCTGAGGATACATTTCCAACATAAAGAAGAAACAAGCAGGGCAAAACAGAGAGAAATTCTTCCAAAATGCGTTCAGGGACTGGCATGCAACCAGGATCGACCACATCTACAGCCCCAGCGGCAGAAGACATAAGGCTGGACACTCTTGGGGCTGAGACGATGGGTGAGGTTGGGAAAGCAAATGCAGACCCTTGAAAGGAATCCTGCGTGCTCCCCATTCCATGGGTCCCAACTCTCCAGGTTCAACGCAATCTTCCGACAGCGAAAGCACTCATTGGAAACCCAGCGGATGCTACACCGTGGGATCGGGAAAGCTTTCTGAAACTCACCTCAGTTTTCATCTCCTGGTGCTCGTGTTCTCCATTCAGGCCCCCTTACTAACAATCTCCCCACTTGGAGACTCGGCGCCTTTCCATGCCTCTTTCGTACCGTCTGCAATTTGTCCGCAGGATGAACTGCAAGAGGGGGAACCAATGAGAGACTCGCTGGAGGTGTTTGGTCGGGCACATGTCACTCTCATTTCCCATCACGAAGAAGAATTCACCAGAGGTTCAGCCTGCCACCCCGGATCGACAATAGGGCGTGAAGCCATCCAGCCGTGTTGCGTCCCACTCACAAAAAAGCGACTTGGGAAATGGAGCTCAGGGGCACTGCACTTCCCAAACCTGCAGAGTTCTAAACGATAACTATCGCCCCAAAATATATTGAGGTGAGGCTACGAAGAGGCGCTGAACGCAAGGCAGAACTGCAGGAAACGGATGTCAACGGCTACATCGGAATGGCCCCGATAGCACATGAAAAGCGCCAGAACGTGGACAATGATGCGGTTGGCCAAAAAGGGCGTATGCGTTTTTTCCTGAATATATTCAGGAAAAAACGCATACGCCCTTTTTGGCCAACCAAGCAACCTGGGAGAGCAAATCAGCACTACAAAGAAATCTCTCGCCCCCCCCCGGGGCAAAAGGGCCAGGCGAAAAAAGTCTAAAAACCAGAAAGGCAGGACAGGCCACGGAGTCAAGGGAGCCTTGTTAAGCTGATGGGCGGGATGTCAATGGCCAACAGCCAATCTTCACAAGTGTATCCTCTTTCCCAAACCATGTAAAACACAGAACCACAGAGCATAGGGCACTTCCACACATGGGCGTTGACCTTGGGAAAATGAAAAAATCAACCAGACACAGGGACCCCAAAGTTGAGGGCTGCTGTCTTGACAAGAACCTCCACTCCGGTACACGTTTCATATCCCAGGAAAGAGCCAAGTGGACAAAGACGAGTGGACAAGTGGACAAAGTCAAGTGGACAAGTGGACAAGTGGTGCTACGTAGGTCCAATGGAGTGTCACTCAGCCATGAAATCCACGTCATGAGGCTGGTAGCAGCATCCTGAGTGGATTTAGGTACGATCATCCTCAGTGAAATAAGTCCCACAAAAAAACAAACTTATGATATCACTTATCGAGGGAATGTAAAAATCGCTCCCCATGCACTGAATCCCCAAACAGAACAGAGTCACGCTTTTAGAAAACACACTTATGCCTGCTTCAGGGGAAAGGTGAGGTGGGGTGACGCATAAAACTCGAGTTTGAAATGAGCACAGATACCCTTCCGAAAACCGAATATGGAATGGACACGACCTACTCCTTGCTCAATCAACTGGACTCACCAGACCCTGTTCATCGCACAAGTATCTATCCGACTAGTAAGCATCTTCAAAGCTAAGTCTTGATATCTCTGTGTAAGTGCATCAAGTGTGTGTAAAGCGGCCTAAAACCAGCAGGGAAAATCAGCTCAGACCCATTCTGAGGATACATTTCCAACATAAAGAAGAAACAAGCAGGGCAAAACAGAGAGAAATTCTTCCAAAATGCGTTCAGGGACTGGCATGCAACCAGGATTGACCACATCTACAGCCCCAGCGGCAGAAGACATAAGGCTGGACACTCTTGGGGCTGAGACGATGGGTGAGGTTGGGAAAGCAAATGCAGACCCTTGAAAGGAATCCTGCGTGCTCCCCATTCCATGGGTCCCAACTCTCCAGGTTCAACGCAATCTTCCGACAGCGAAAGCACTCATTGGAAACCCAGCGGATGCTACACCGTGGGATCGGGAAAGCTTTCTGAAACTCACCTCAGTTTTCATCTCCTGGTGCTCGTGTTCTCCATTCAGGCCCCCTTACTAACAATCTCCCCACTTGGAGACTCGGCGCCTTTCCATGCCTCTTTCGTACCGTCTGCAATTTGTCCGCAGGATGAACTGCAAGAGGGGGAACCAATGAGAGACTCGCTGGAGGTGTTTGGTCGGGCACATGTCACTCTCATTTCCCATCACGAAGAAGAATTCACCAGCGGTTCAGCCTGCCACCCCGGATCGACAATAGGGCGTGAAGCCATCCAGCCGTGTTGCGTCCCACTCACAAAAAAGCGACTTGGGAAATGGAGCTCAGGGGCACTGCACTTCCCAAACCTGCAGAGTTCTAAACGATAACTATCGCCCCAAAATATATTGAGGTCAGGCTACGAAGAGGCGCTGAACGCAAGGCAGAACTGCAGGAAACGGATGTCAACGGCTACATCGGAATGGCCCCGATAGCACATGAAAAGCGCCAGAACGTGGACAATGATGCGGTTGGCCAAAAAGGGCGTATGCGTTTTTTCCTGAATATATTCAGGAAAAAACGCATACGCCCTTTTTGGCCAACCAAGCAACCTGGGAGAGCAAATCAGCACTACAAAGAAATCTCTCGCCCCCCCCCCGGGGCAAAAGGGCCAGGCGAAAAAAGTCTAAAAACCAGAAAGGCAGGACAGGCCACGGAGTCAAGGGAGCCTTGTTAAGCTGATGGGCGGGATGTCAATGGCCAACAGCCAATCTTCACAAGTGTATCCTCTTTCCCAAACCATGTAAAACACAGAACCACAGAGCATAGGGCACTTCCACACATGGGCGTTGACCTTCGGAAAATCAAAAAATCAACCAGACACAGGGACCCCAAAGTTGAGGGCTGCTGTCTTGACAAGAACCTCCACTCCGGTACACGTTTCATATCCCAGGAAAGAGCCAAGTGGACAAAGACGAGTGGACAAGTGGACAAAGACAAGTGGACAAGTGGACAAGTGGTGCTACGTAGGTCCAATGGAGTGTCACTCAGCCATGAAATCCACGTCATGAGGCTGGTAGCAGCATCCTGAGTGGATTTAGGTACGATCATCCTCAGTGAAATAAGTCCCACAAAAAAACAATCTTATGATATCACTTATCGAGGGAATGTAAAAATCGCTCCCCATGCACTGAATCCCCAAACAGAACAGAGTCACGCTTTTAGAAAACACACTTATGCCTGCTTCAGGGGAAAGGTGAGGTGGGGTGACGCATAAAACTCGAGTTTGAAATGAGCACAGATACCCTTCCGAAAACCGAATATGGAATGGACACGACCTACTCCTTGCTCAATCAACTGGACTCACCAGACCCTGTTCATCGCACAAGTATCTATCCGACTAGTAAGCATCTTCAAAGCTAAGTCTTGATATCTCTGTGTAAGTGCATCAAGTGTGTGTAAAGCGGCCTAAAACCAGCAGGGAAAATCAGCTCAGACCCATTCTGAGGATACATTTCCAACATAAAGAAGAAACAAGCAGGGCAAAACAGAGAGAAATTCTTCCAAAATGCGTTCAGGGACTGGCATGCAACCAGGATTGACCACATCTACAGCCCCAGCGGCAGAAGACATAAGGCTGGACACTCTTGGGGCTGAGACGATTGGTGAGGTTGGGAAAGCAAATGCAGACCCTTGAAAGGAATCCTGCGTGCTCCCCATTCCATGGGTCCCAACTCTCCAGGTTCAACGCAATCTTCCGACAGCGAAAGCACTCATTGGAAACCCAGCGGATGCTACACCGTGGGATCGGGAAAGCTTTCTGAAACTCACCTCAGTTTTCATCTCCTGGTGCTCGTGTTCTCCATTCAGGCCCCCTTACTAACAATCTCCCCACTTGGAGACTCGGCGCCTTTCCATGCCTCTTTCGTACCGTCTGCAATTTGTCCGCAGGATGAACTGCAAGAGGGGGAACCAATGAGAGACTCGCTGGAGGTGTTTGGTCGGGCACATGTCACTCTCATTTCCCATCACGAAGAAGAATTCACCAGCGGTTCAGCCTGCCACCCCGGATCGACAATAGGGCGTGAAGCCATCCAGCCGTGTTGCGTCCCACTCACAAAAAAGCGACTTGGGAAATGGAGCTCAGGGGCACTGCACTTCCCAAACCTGCAGAGTTCTAAACGATAACTATCGCCCCAAAATATATTGAGGTCAGGCTACGAAGAGGCGCTGAACGCAAGGCAGAACTGCAGGAAACGGATGTCAACGGGTACATCGGAATGGCCCCGATAGCACATGAAAAGCGCCAGAACGTGGACAATGATGCGGTTGGCCAAAAAGGGCGTATGCGTTTTTTCCTGAATATATTCAGGAAAAAACGCATACGCCCTTTTTGGCCAACCAAACAACCTGGGAGAGCAAATCAGCACTACAAAGAAATCTCTCGCCCCCCCCGGGGCAAAAGGGCCAGGCGAAAAAAGTCTAAAAACCAGAAAGGCAGGACAGGCCACGGAGTCAAGGGAGCCTTGTTAAGCTGATGGGCGGGATGTCAATGGCCAACAGCCACTCTTCACAAGTGTATCCTCTTTCCCAAACCATGTAAAACACAGAACCACAGAGCATAGGGCACTTCCACACATGGGCGTTGACCTTGGGAAAATGAAAAAATCAACCAGACACAGGGACCCCAAAGTTGAGGGCTGCTGTCTTGACAAGAACCTCCACTCCGGTACACGTTTCATATCCCAGGAAAGAGCCAAGTGGACAAAGACGAGTGGACAAGTGGACAAAGACAAGTGGACAAGTGGACAAGTGGTGCTACGTAGGTCCAATGGAGTGTCACTCAGCCATGAAATCCACGTCATGAGGCTGGTAGCAGCATCCTGAGTGGATTTAGGTACGATCATCCTCAGTGAAATAAGTCCCACAAAAAAAGAAACTTATGATATCACTTATCGAGGGAATGTAAAAATCGCTCCCCATGCACTGAATCCCCAAACAGAACAGAGTCACGCTTTTAGAAAACACACTTATGCCTGCTTCAGGGGAAAGGTGAGGTGGGGTGACGCATAAAACTCGAGGTTGAAATGAGCACAGATACCCTTCCGAAAACCGAATATGGAATGGACACGACCTACTCCTTGCTCAATCAACTGGACTCACCAGACCCTGTTCATCGCACAAGTATTTATCCGACTAGTAAGCATCTTCAAAGCTAAGTCTTGATATCTCTGTGTAAGTGCATCAAGTGTGTGTAAAGCGGCCTAAAACCAGCAGGGAAAATCAGCTCAGACCCATTCTGAGGATACATTTCCAACATAAAGAAGAAACAAGCAGGGCAAAACAGAGAGAAATTCTTCCAAAATGCGTTCAGGGACTGGCATGCAACCAGGATTGACCACATCTACAGCCCCAGCGGCAGAAGACATAAGGCTGGACACTCTTGGGGCTGAGACGATTGGTGAGGTTGGGAAAGCAAATGCAGACCCTTAAAAGGAATCCTGCGTGCTCCCCATTCCATGGGTCCCAATTCTCCAGGTTCAACGCAATCTTCCGACAGCGAAAGCACTCATTGGAAACCCAGCGGATGCTACACCGTGGGATCGGGAAAGCTTTCTGAAACTCACCTCAGTTTTCATCTCCTGGTGCTCGTGTTCTCCATTCAGGCCCCCTTACTAACAATCTCCCCACTTGGAGACTCGGCGCCTTTCCATGCCTCTTTCGTACCGTCTGCAATTTGTCCGCAGGATGAACTGCAAGAGGGGGAACCAATGAGAGACTCGCTGGAGGTGTTTGGTCGGGCACATGTCACTCTCATTTCCCATCACGAAGAAGAATTCACCAGCGGTTCAGCCTGCCACCCCGGATCGACAATAGGGCGTGAAGCCATCCAGCCGTGTTGCGTCCCACTCACAAAAAAGCGACTTGGGAAATGGAGCTCAGGGGCACTGCACTTCCCAAACCTGCAGAGTTCTAAACGATAACTATCGCCCCAAAATATATTGAGGTCAGGCTACGAAGAGGCGTTGAACGCAAGGCAGAACTGCAGGAAACCGATGTCAACGGCTACATCGGAATGGCCCCGATAGCACATGAAAAGCGCCAGAACGTGGACAATGATGCGGTTGGCCAAAAAGGGCGTATGCGTTTTTTCCTGAATATATTCAGGAAAAAACGCATACGCCCTTTTTGGCCAACCAAGCAACCTGGGAGAGCAAATCAGCACTACAAAGAAATCTCTCGCCCCCACCCCGGGGCAAAAGGGCCAGGCGAAAAAAGTCTAAAAACCAGAAAGGCAGGACAGGCCACGGAGTCAAGGGAGCCTTGTTAAGCTGATGGGCGGGATGTCAATGGCCAACAGCCAATCTTCACAAGTGTATCCTCTTTCCCAAACCATGTAAAACACAGAACCACAGAGCATAGGGCACTTCCACACATGGGCGTTGACCTTGGGAAAATCAAAAAATCAACCAGACACAGGGACCCCAAAGTTGAGGGCTGCTGTCTTGACAAGAACCTCCACTCCGGTACACGTTTCATATCCCAGGAAAGAGCCAAGTGGACAAAGACGAGTGGACAAGTGGACAAAGACAAGTGGACAAGTGGACAAGTGGTGCTACGTAGGTCCAATGGAGTGTCACTCAGCCATGAAATCCACGTCATGAGGCTGGTAGCAGCATCCTGAGTGGATTTAGGTACGATCATCCTCAGTGAAATAAGTCCCACAAAAAAACAAACTTATGATATCACTTATCGAGGGAATGTAAAAATCGCTCCCCATGCACTGAATCCCCAAACAGAACAGAGTCACGCTTTTAGAAAACACACTTATGCCTGCTTCAGGGGAAAGGTGAGGTGGGGTGACGCATAAAACTCGAGTTTGAAATGAGCACAGATACCCTTCCGAAAACCGAATATGGAATGGACACGACCTACTCCTTGCTCAATCAACTGGACTCACCAGACCCTGTTCATCGCACAAGTATCTATCCGACTAGTAAGCATCTTCAAAGCTAAGTCTTGATATCTCTGTGTAAGTGCATCAAGTGTGTGTAAAGCGGCCTAAAACCAGCAGGGAAAATCAGCTCAGACCCATTCTGAGGATACATTTCCAACATAAAGAAGAAACAAGCAGGGCAAAACAGAGAGAAATTCTTCCAAAATGCGTTCAGGGACTGGCATGCAACCAGGATTGACCACATCTACAGCCCCAGCGGCAGAAGACATAAGGCTGGACACTCTTGGGGCTGAGACGATTGGTGAGGTTGGGAAAGCAAATGCAGACCCTTGAAAGGAATCCTGCGTGCTCCCCATTCCATGGGTCCCAACTCTCCAGGTTCAACGCAATCTTCCGACAGCGAAAGCACTCATTGGAAACCCAGCGGATGCTACACCGTGGGATCGGGAAAGCTTTCTGAAACTCACCTCAGTTTTCATCTCCTGGTGCTCGTGTTCTCCATTCAGGCCCCCTTACTAACAATCTCCCCACTTGGAGACTCGGCGCCTTTCCATGCCTCTTTCGTACCGTCTGCAATTTGTCCGCAGGATGAACTGCAAGAGGGGGAACCAATGAGAGACTCGCTGGAGGTGTTTGGTCGGGCACATGTCACTCTCATTTCCCATCACGAAGAAGAATTCACCAGCGGTTCAGCCTGCCACCCCGGATCGACAATAGGGCGTGAAGCCATCCAGCCGTGTTGCGTCCCACTCACAAAAAAGCGACTTGGGAAATGGAGCTCAGGGGCACTGCACTTCCCAAACCTGCAGAGTTCTAAACGATAACTATCGCCCCAAAATATATTGAGGTCAGGCTACGAAGAGGCGCTGAACGCAAGGCAGAACTGCAGGAAACGGATGTCAACGGGTACATCGGAATGGCCCCGATAGCACATGAAAAGCGCCAGAACGTGGACAATGATGCGGTTGGCCAAAAAGGGCGTATGCGTTTTTTCCTGAATATATTCAGGAAAAAACGCATACGCCCTTTTTGGCCAACCAAGCAACCTGGGAGAGCAAATCAGCACTACAAAGAAATCTCTCGCCCCCCCCGGGGCAAAAGGGCCAGGCGAAAAAAGTCTAAAAACCAGAAAGGGAGGACAGGCCACGGAGTCAAGGGAGCCTTGTTAAGCTGATGGGCGGGATGTCAATGGCCAACAGCCAATCTTCACAAGTGTATCCTCTTTCCCAAACCATGTAAAGCACAGAACCACAGAGCATAGGGCACTTCCACACATGGGCGTTGACCTTGGGAAAATCAAAAAATCAACCAGACACAGGGACCCCAAAGTTGAGGGCTGCTGTCTTGACAAGAACCTCCACTCCGGTACACGTTTCATATCCCAGGAAAGAGCCAAGTGGACAAAGACGAGTGGACAAGTGGACAAAGACAAGTGGACAAGTGGACAAGTGGTGCTACGTAGGTCCAATGGAGTGTCACTCAGCCATGAAATCCACGTCATGAGGCTGGTAGCAGCATCCTGAGTGGATTTAGGTACGATCATCCTCAGTGAAATAAGTCCCACAAAAAAAGAAACTTATGATATCACTTATCGAGGGAATGTAAAAATCGCTCCCCATGCACTGAATCCCCAAACAGAACAGAGTCACGCTTTTAGAAAACACACTTATGCCTGCTTCAGGGGAAAGGTGAGGTGGGGTGACGCATAAAACTCGAGTTTGAAATGAGCACAGATACCCTTCCGAAAACCGAATATGGAATGGACACGACCTACTCCTTGCTCAATCAACTGGACTCACCAGACCCTGTTCATCGCACAAGTATCTATCCGACTAGTAAGCATCTTCAAAGCTAAGTCTTGATATCTCTGTGTAAGTGCATCAAGTGTGTGTAAAGCGGCCGAAAACCAGCAGGGAAAATCAGCTCAGACCCATTCTGAGGATACATTTCCAACATAAAGAAGAAACAAGCAGGGCAAAACAGAGAGAAATTCTTCCAAAATGCGTTCAGGGACTGGCATGCAACCAGGATTGACCACATCTACAGCCCCAGCGGCAGAAGACATAAGGCTGGACACTCTTGGGGCTGAGACGATTGGTGAGGTTGGGAAAGCAAATGCAGACCCTTGAAAGGAATCCTGCGTGCTCCCCATTCCATGGGTCCCAACTCTCCAGGTTCAACGCAATCTTCCGACAGCGAAAGCACTCATTGGAAACCCAGCGGATGCTACACCGTGGGATCGGGAAAGCTTTCTGAAACTCACCTCAGTTTTCATCTCCTGGTGCTCGTGTTCTCCATTCAGGCCCCCTTACTAACAATCTCCCCACTTGGAGACTCGGCGCCTTTCCATGCCTCTTTCGTACCGTCTGCAATTTGTCCGCAGGATGAACTGCAAGAGGGGGAACCAATGAGAGACTCGCTGGAGGTGTTTGGTCGGGCACATGTCACTCTCATTTCCCATCACGAAGAAGAATTCACCAGCGGTTCAGCCTGCCACCCCGGATCGACAATAGGGCGTGAAGCCATCCAGCCGTGTTGCGTCCCACTCACAAAAAAGCGACTTGGGAAATGGAGCTCAGGGGCACTGCACTTCCCAAACCTGCAGAGTTCTAAACGATAACTATCGCCCCAAAATATATTGAGGTCAGGCTACGAAGAGGCGCTGAACGCAAGGCAGAACTGCAGGAAACGGATGTCAACGGCTACATCGGAATGGCCCCGATAGCACATGAAAAGCGCCAGAACGTGGACAATGATGCGGTTGGCCAAAAAGGGCGTATGCGTTTTTTCCTGAATATATTCAGGAAAAAACGCATACGCCCTTTTTGGCCAACCAAGCAACCTGGGAGAGCAAATCAGCACTACAAAGAAATCTCTCGCCCCCCCCGGGGCAAAAGGGCCAGGCGAAAAAAGTCTAAAAACCAGAAAGGGAGGACAGGCCACGGAGTCAAGGGAGCCTTGTTAAGCTGATGGGCGGGATGTCAATGGCCAACAGCCAATCTTCACAAGTGTATCCTCTTTCCCAAACCATGTAAAGCACAGAACCACAGAGCATAGGGCACTTCCACACATGGGCGTTGACCTTGGGAAAATCAAAAAATCAACCAGACACAGGGACCCCAAAGTTGAGGGCTGCTGTCTTGACAAGAACCTCCACTCCGGTACACGTTTCATATCCCAGGGAAGAGCCAAGTGGACAAAGACGAGTGGACAAGTGGACAAAGACAAGTGGACAAGTGGACAAGTGGTGCTACGTAGGTCCAATGGAGTGTCACTCAGCCATGAAATCCACGTCATGAGGCTGGTAGCAGCATCCTGAGTGGATTTAGGTACGATCATCCTCAGTGAAATAAGTCCCACAAAAAAACAAACTTATGATATCACTTATCGAGGGAATGTAAAAATCGCTCCCCATGCACTGAATCCCCAAACAGAACAGAGTCACGCTTTTAGAAAACACACTTATGCCTGCTTCAGGGGAAAGGTGAGGTGGGGTGACGCATAAAACTCGAGTTTGAAATGAGCACAGATACCCTTCCGAAAACCGAATATGGAATGGACACGACCTACTCCTTGCTCAATCAACTGGACTCACCAGACCCTGTTCATCGCACAAGTATCTATCCGACTAGTAAGCATCTTAAAAGCTAAGTCTTGATATCTCTGTGTAAGTGCATCAAGTGTGTGTAAAGCGGCCTAAAACCAGCAGGGAAAATCAGCTCAGACCCATTCTGAGGATACATTTCCAACATAAAGAAGAAACAAGCAGGGCAAAACAGAGAGAAATTCTTCCAAAATGCGTTCAGGGACTGGCATGCAACCAGGATTGACCACATCTACAGCCCCAGCGGCAGAAGACATAAGGCTGGACACTCTTGGGGCTGAGACGATTGGTGAGGTTGGGAAAGCAAATGCAGACCCTTGAAAGGAATCCTGCGTGCTCCCCATTCCATGGGTCCCAACTCTCCAGGTTCAACGCAATCTTCCGACAGCGAAAGCACTCATTGGAAACCCAGCGGATGCTACACCGTGGGATCGGGAAAGCTTTCTGAAACTCACCTCAGTTTTCATCTCCTGGTGCTCGTGTTCTCCATTCAGGCCCCCTTACTAACAATCTCCCCACTTGGAGACTCGGCGCCTTTCCATGCCTCTTTCGTACCGTCTGCAATTTGTCCGCAGGATGAACTGCAAGAGGGGGAACCAATGAGAGACTCGCTGGAGGTGTTTGGTCGGGCACATGTCACTCTCATTTCCCATCACGAAGAAGAATTCACCAGCGGTTCAGCCTGCCACCCCGGATCGACAATAGGGCGTGAAGCCATCCAGCCGTGTTGCGTCCCACTCACAAAAAAGCGACTTGGGAAATGGAGCTCAGGGGCACTGCACTTCCCAAACCTGCAGAGTTCTAAACGATAACTATCGCCCCAAAATATATTGAGGTCAGGCTACGAAGAGGCGTTGAACGCAAGGCAGAACTGCAGGAAACGGATGTCAACGGGTACATCGGAATGGCCCCGATAGCACATGAAAAGCGCCAGAACGTGGACAATGATGCGGTTGGCCAAAAAGGGCGTATGCGTTTTTTCCTGAATATATTCAGGAAAAAACGCATACGCCCTTTTTGGCCAACCAAGCAACCTGGGAGAGCAAATCAGCACTACAAAGAAATCTCTCGCCCCCCCCCGGGGCAAAAGGGCCAGGCGAAAAAAGTCTAAAAACCAGAAAGGCAGGACAGGCCACGGAGTCAAGGGAGCCTTGTTAAGCTGATGGGCGGGATGTCAATGGCCAACAGCCAATCTTCACAAGTGTATCCTCTTTCCCAAACCATGGAAAACACAGAACCACAGAGCATAGGGCACTTCCACACATGGGCGTTGACCTTGGGAAAATCAAAAAATCAACCAGACACAGGGACCCCAAAGTTGAGGGCTGCTGTCTTGACAAGAACCTCCACTCCGGTACACGTTTCATATCCCAGGAAAGAGCCAAGTGGACAAAGACGAGTGGACAAGTGGACAAAGACAAGTGGACAAGTGGACAAGTGGTGCTACGTAGGTCCAATGGAGTGTCACTCAGCCATGAAATCCACGTCATGAGGCTGGTAGCAGCATCCTGAGTGGATTTAGGTACGATCATCCTCAGTGAAATAAGTCCCACAAAAAAACAAACTTATGATATCACTTATCGAGGGAATGTAAAAATCGCTCCCCATGCACTGAATCCCCAAACAGAACAGAGTCACGCTTTTAGAAAACACACTTATGCCTGCTTCAGGGGAAAGGTGAGGTGGGGTGACGCATAAAACTCGAGTTTGAAATGAGCACAGATACCCTTCCGAAAACCGAATATGGAATGGACACGACCTACTCCTTGCTCAATCAACTGGACTCACCAGACCCTGTTCATCGCACAAGTATCTATCCGACTAGTAAGCATCTTCAAACCTAAGTCTTGATATCTCTGTGTAAGTGCATCAAGTGTGTGTAAAGCGGCCTAAAACCAGCAGGGAAAATCAGCTCAGACCCATTCTGAGGATACATTTCCAACATAAAGAAGAAACAAGCAGGGCAAAACAGAGAGAAATTCTTCCAAAATGCGTTCAGGGACTGGCATGCAACCAGGATTGACCACATCTACAGCCCCAGCGGCAGAAGACATAAGGCTGGACACTCTTGTGGCTGAGACGATTGGTGAGGTTGGGAAAGCAAATGCAGACCCTTAAAAGGAATCCTGCGTGCTCCCCATTCCATGGGTCCCAACTCTCCAGGTTCAACGCAATCTTCCGACAGCGAAAGCACTCATTGGAAACCCAGCGGATACTACACCGTGGGATCGGGAAAGCTTTCTGAAACTCACCTCAGTTTTCATCTCCTGGTGCTCGTGTTCTCCATTCAGGCCCCCTTACTAACAATCTCCCCACTTGGAGACTCGGCGCCTTTCCATGCCTCTTTCGTACCGTCTGCAATTTGTCCGCAGGATGAACTGCAAGAGGGGGAACCAATGAGAGACTCGCTGGAGGTGTTTGGTCGGGCACATGTCACTCTCATTTCCCATCACGAAGAAGAATTCACCAGCGGTTCAGCCTGCCACCCCGGATCGACAATAGGGCGTGAAGCCATCCAGCCGTGTTGCGTCCCACTCACAAAAAAGCGACTTGGGAAATGGAGCTCAGGGGCACTGCACTTCCCAAACCTGCAGAGTTCTAAACGATAACTATCGCCCCAAAATATATTGAGGTCAGGCTACGAAGAGGCGCTGAACGCAAGGCAGAACTGCAGGAAACGGATATCAACGGGTATATCGGAATGGCCCCGATAGCACATGAAAAGCGCCAGAACGTGGACAATGATGCGGTTGGCCAAAAAGGGCGTATGCGTTTTTTCCTGAATATATTCAGGAAAAAACGCATACGCCCTTTTTGGCCAACCAAGCAACCTGGGAGAGCAAATCAGCACTACAAAGAAATCTCTCGGCCCCCCCCGGGGCAAAAGGGCCAGGCGAAAAAAGTCTAAAAACCAGAAAGGCAGGACAGCCCACGGAGTCAAGGGAGCCTTATTAAGCTGATGGGCGGGATGTCAATGGCCAACAGCCAATCTTCACAAGTGTATCCTCTTTCCCAAACCATGTAAAACACAGAACCACAGAGCATAGGGCACTTCCACACATGGGCGTTGACCTTGGGAAAATCAAAAAATCAACCAGACACAGGGACCCCAAAGTTGAGGGCTGCTGTCTTGACAAGAACCTCCACTCCGGTACACGTTTCATATCCCAGGAAAGAGCCAAGTGGACAAAGACGAGCGGACAAGTGGACAACGACAAGTGGACAAGTGGTGCTACGTAGGTCCAATGGAGTGTCACTCAGCCATGAAATCCACGTCATGAGGCTGGTAGCAGCATCCTGAGTGGATTTAGGTACGATCATCCTCAGTGAAATAAGTCCCACAAAAAAACAAACTTATGATATCACTTATCGAGGGAATGTAAAAATCGCTCCCCATGCACTGAATCCCCAAACAGAACAGAGTCACGCTTTTAGAAAACACACTTATGCCTGCTTCAGGGGAAAGGTGAGGTGGGGTGACGCATAAAACTCGAGTTTGAAATGAGCACAGATACCCTTCCGAAAACCGAATATGGAATGGACACGACCTACTCCTTGCTCAATCAACTGGACTCACCAGACCCTGTTCATCGCACAAGTATCTATCCGACTAGTAAGCATCTTAAAAGCTAAGTCTTGATATCTCTGTGTAAGTGCATCAAGTGTGTGTAAAGCGGCCTAAAACCAGCAGGGAAAATCAGCTCAGACCCATTCTGAGGATACATTTCCAACATAAAGAAGAAACAAGCAGGGCAAAACAGAGAGAAATTCTTCCAAAATGCGTTCAGGGACTGGCATGCAAACAGGATTGACCACATCTACAGCCCCAGCAGCAGAAGACATAAGGCTGGACACTCTTGGGGCTCAGACGATTGGTGAGGTTGGGAAAGCAAATGCAGACCCTTGAAAGGAATCCTGCGTGCTCCCCATTCCATGGGTCCCAACTCTCCAGGTTCAACGCAATCTTCCGACAGCTTAAGCACTCATTGGAAACCCAGCGGATGCTACACCGTGGGATCGGGAAAGCTTTCTGAAACTCACCTCAGTTTTCATCTCCTGGTGCTCGTGTTCTCCATTCAGGCCCCCTTACTAACAATCTCCCCACTTGGAGACTCGGCGCCTTTCCATGCCTCTTTCGTACCGTCTGCAATTTGTCCGCAGGATGAACTGCAAGAGGGGGAACCAATGAGAGACTCGCTGGAGGTGTTTGGTCGGGCACATGTCACTCTCATTTCCCATCACGAAGAAGAATTCACCAGCGGTTCAGCCTGCCACCCCGGATCGACAATAGGGCGTGAAGCCATCCAGCCGTGTTGCGTCTCACTCACAAAAAAGCGACTTGGGAAATGGAGCTCAGGGGCACTGCACTTCCCAAACCTGCAGAGTTCTAAACGATAACTATCGCCCCAAAATATATTGAGGTCAGGCTACGAAGAGGCGCTGAACGCAAGGCAGAACTGCAGGAAACGGATGTCAACGGTACATCGGAATGGCCCCAATAGCACATGAAAAGCGCCAGAACGTGGACAATGATGCGGTTGGCCAAAAAGGGCGTATGCGTTTTTTCCTGAATATATTCAGGAAAAAACGCATACGCCCTTTTTGGCCAACCAAGCAACCTGGGAGAGCAAATCAGCACTACAAAGATATCTCTCGCCCCCCCCCGGGGCAAAAGGGCCAGGCGAAAAAAGTCTAAAAACCAGAAAGGCAGGACAGGCCACGGAGTCAAGGGAGCCTTGTTAAGCTGATGGGCGGGATGTCAATGGCCAACAGCCAATCTTCACAAGTGTATCCTCTTTCCCAAACCATGTAAAACACAGAACCACAGAGCATAGGGCACTTCCACACATGGGCGTTGACCTTGGGAAAATCAAAAAATCAACCAGACACAGGGACCCCAAAGTTGAGGGCTGCTGTCTTGACAAGAACCTCCACTCCGGTACACGTTTCATATCCCAGGAAAGAGCCAAGTGGACAAAGACGAGTGGACAAGTGGACAAAGACAAGTGGACAAGTGGACAAGTGGTGCTACGTAGGTCCAATGGAGTGTCACTCAGCCATGAAATCCACGTCATGAGGCTGGTAGCAGCATCCTGAGTGGATTTAGGTACGATCATCCTCAGTGAAATAAGTCCCACAAAAAAACAAACTTATGATATCACTTATCGAGGGAATGTAAAAATCGCTCCCCATGAACGGAATCCCCAAACAGAACAGAGTCACGCTTTTAGAAAACACACTTATGCCTGCTTCAGGGGAAAGGTGAGGTGGGGTGACGCATAAAACTCGAGTTTGAAATGAGCACACATACCCTTCCGAAAACCGAATATGGAATGGACACGACCTACTCCTTGCTCAATCAACTGGACTCACCAGACCCTGTTCATCGCACAAGTATCTATCCGACTAGTAAGCATCTTAAAAGCTAAGTCTTGATATCTCTGTGTAAGTGCATCAAGTGTGTGTAAAGCGGCCTAAAACCAGCAGGGAAAATCAGCTCAGACCCATTCTGAGGATACATTTCCAACATAAAGAAGAAACAAGCAGGGCAAAACAGAGAGAAATTCTTCCAAAATGCGTTCAGAGACTGGCATGCAACCAGGATTGACCACATCTACAGCCCCAGCGGCAGAAGACATAAGGCTGGACACTCTTGGGGCTGAGACGATTGGTGAGGTTGGGAAAGCAAATGCAGACCCTTGAAAGGAATCCTGCGTGCTCCCCATTCCATGGGTCCCAACTCTCCAGGTTCAACGCAATCTTCCGACAGCGAAAGCACTCATTGGAAACCCAGCGGATGCTACACCGTGGGATCGGGAAAGCTTTCTGAAACTCACCTCAGTTTTCATCTCCTGGTGCTCGTGTTCTCCATTCAGGCCCCCTTACTAACAATCTCCCCACTTGGAGACTCGGCGCCTTTCCATGCCTCTTTCGTACCGTCTGCAATTTGTCCGCAGGATGAACTGCAAGAGGGGGAACCAATGAGAGACTCGCTGGAGGTGTTTGGTCGGGCACATGTCACTCTCATTTCCCATCACGAAGAAGAATTCACCAGCGGTTCAGCCTGCCACCCCGGATCGACAATAGGGCGTGAAGCCATCCAGCCGTGTTGCGTCCCACTCACAAAAAAGCGACTTGGGAAATGGAGCTCAGGGGCACTGCACTTCCCAAACCTGCAGAGTTCTAAACGATAACTATCGCCCCAAAATATATTGAGGTCAGGCTACGAAGAGGCGCTGAACGCAAGGCAGAACTGCAGGAAACGGATGTCAACGGGTACATCGGAATGGCCCCGATAGCACATGAAAAGCGCCAGAACGTGGACAATGATGCGGTTGGCCAAAAAGGGCGTATGCGTTTTTTCCTGAATATATTCAGGAAAAAAAGCATACGCCCTTTTTGGCCAACCAAGCAACCTGGGAGAGCAAATCAGCACTACAAAGATATCTCTCGCTCCCCCCGGGGCAAAAGGGCCAGGCGAAAAAAGTCTAAAAACCAGAAAGGCAGGACAGGCCACGGAGTCAAGGGAGCCTTGTTAAGCTGATGGGCGGGATGTCAATGGCCAACAGCCAATCTTCACAAGTGTATCCTCTTTCCCAAACCATGTAAAACACAGAACCACAGAGCATAGGGCACTTCCACACATGGGCGTTGACCTTGGGAAAATGAAAAAATCAACCAGACACAGGGACCCCAAAGTTGAGGGCTGCTGTCTTGACAAGAACCTCCACTCCGGTACACGTTTCATATCCCAGGAAAGAGCCAAGTGGACAAAGACGAGTGGACAAGTGGACAAAGACAAGTGGACAAGTGGACAAGTGGTGCTACGTAGGTCCAGTGGAGTGTCACTCAGCCATGAAATCCACGTCATGAGGCTGGTAGCAGCATCCTGAGTGGATTTAGGTACGATCATCCTCAGTGAAATAAGTCCCACAAAAAAACAAACTTATGATATCACTTATCGAGGGAATGTAAAAATCGCTCCCCATGCACTGAATCCCCAAACAGAACAGAGTCACGCTTTTAGAAAACACACTTATGCCTGCTTCAGGGGAAAGGTGAGGTGGGGTGATGCATAAAACTCGAGTTTGAAATGAGCACAGATACCCTTCCGAAAACCGAATATGGAATGGACACGACCTACTCCTTGCTCAATCAACTGGACTCACCAGACCCTGTTCATCGCACAAGTATCTATCCGACTAGTAAGCATCTTCAAAGCTAAGTCTTGATATCTCTGTGTAAGTGCATCAAGTGTGTGTAAAGCGGCCTAAAACCAGCAGGGAAAATCAGCTCAGACCCATTCTGAGGATACATTTCCAACATAAAGAAGAAACAAGCAGGGCAAAACAGAGAGAAATTCTTCCAAAATGCATTCAGGGACTGGCATGCAACCAGGATTGACCACATCTACAGCCCCAGCGGCAGAAGACATAAGGCTGGACACTCTTGGGGCTGAGACGATGGGTGAGGTTGGGAAAGCAAATGCAGACCCTTGAAAGGAATCCTGCGTGCTCCCCATTCCATGGGTCCCAACTCTCCAGGTTCAACGCAATCTTCCGACAGCGAAAGCACTCATTGGAAACCCAGCGGATGCTACACCGTGGGATCGGGAAAGCTTTCTGAAACTCACCTCAGTTTTCATCTCCTGGTGCTCGTGTTCTCCATTCAGGCCCCCTTACTAACAATCTCCCCACTTGGAGACTCGGCGCCTTTCCATGCCTCTTTCGTACCGTCTGCAATTTGTCCGCAGGATGAACTGCAAGAGGGGGAACCAATGAGAGACTCGCTGGAGGTGTTTGGTCGGGCACATGTCACTCTCATTTCCCATCACGAAGAAGAATTCACCAGCGGTTCAGCCTGCCACCCCGGATCGACAATAGGGCGTGAAGCCATCCAGCCGTGTTGCGTCCCACTCACAAAAAAGCGACTTGGGAAATGGAGCTCAGGGGCACTGCACTTCCCAAACCTGCAGAGTTCTAAACGATAACTATCGCCCCAAAATATATTGAGGTCAGGCTACGAAGAGGCGCTGAACGCAAGGCAGAACTGCAGGAAACGGATGTCAACGGGTACATCGGAATGGCCCCGATAGCACATGAAAAGCGCCAGAACGTGGACAATGATGCGGTTGGCCAAAAAGGGCGTATGCGTTTTTTCCTGAATATATTCAGGAAAAAACGCATACGCCCTTTTTGGCCAACCAAGCAACCTGGGAGAGCAAATCAGCACTACAAAGATATCTCTCGCCCCCCCCGGGGCAAAAGGGCCAGGCGAAAAAAGTCTAAAAACCAGAAAGGCAGGACAGGCCACGGAGTCAAGGGAGCCTTGTTAAGCTGATGGGCGGGATGTCAATGGCCAACAGCCAATCTTCACAAGTGTATCCTCTTTCCCAAACCATGTAAAACACAGAACCACAGAGCATAGGGCACTTCCACACATGGGCGTTGACCTTGGGAAAATGAAAAAATCAACCAGACACAGGGACCCCAAAGTTGAGGGCTGCTGTCTTGACAAGAACCTCCACTCCGGTACACGTTTCATATCCCAGGAAAGAGCCAAGTGGACAAAGACGAGTGGACAAGTGGACAAAGACAAGTGGACAAGTGGACAAGTGGTGCTACGTAGGTCCAATGGAGTGTCACTCAGCCATGAAATCCACGTCATGAGGCTGGTAGCAGCATCCTGAGTGGATTTAGGTACGATCATCCTCAGTGAAATAAGTCCCACAAAAAAAGAAACTTATGATATCACTTATCGAGGGAATGTAAAAATCGCTCCCCATGCACTGAATCCCCAAACAGAACAGAGTCACGCTTTTAGAAAACACACTTATGCCTGCTTCAGGGGAAAGGTGAGGTGCGGTGACGCATAAAACTCGAGTTTGAAATGAGCACAGATACCCTTCCGAAAACCGAATATGGAATGGACACGACCTACTCCTTGCTCAATCAACTGGACTCACCAGACCCTGTTCATCGCACAAGTATCTATCCGACTAGTAAGCATCTTCAAAGCTAAGTCTTGATATCTCTGTGTAAGTGCATCAAGTGTGTGTAAAGCGGCCTAAAACCAGCAGGGAAAATCAGCTCAGACCCATTCTGAGGATACATTTCCAACATAAAGAAGAAACAAGCAGGGCAAAACAGAGAGAAATTCTTCCAAAATGCATTCAGGGACTGGCATGCAACCAGGATTGACCACATCTACAGCCCCAGCGGCAGAAGACATAAGGCTGGACACTCTTGGGGCTGAGACGATTGGTGAGGTTGGGAAAGCAAATGCAGACCCTTGAAAGGAATCCTGCGTGCTCCCCATTCCATGGGTCCCAACTCTCCAGGTTCAACGCAATCTTCCGACAGCGAAAGCACTCATTGGAAACCCAGCGGATGCTACACCGTGGGATCGGGAAAGCTTTCTGAAACTCACCTCAGTTTTCATCTCCTGGTGCTCGTGTTCTCCATTCAGGCCCCCTTACTAACAATCTCCCCACTTGGAGACTCGGTGCCTTTCCATGCCTCTTTCGTACCGTCTGCAATTTGTCCGCAGGATGAACTGCAAGAGGGGGAACCAATGAGAGACTCGCTGGAGGTGTTTGGTCGGGCACATGTCACTCTCATTTCCCATCACGAAGAAGAATTCACCAGCGGTTCAGCCTGCCACCCCGGATCGACAATAGGGCGTGAAGCCATCCAGCCGTGTTGCGTCCCACTCACAAAAAAGCGACTTGGGAAATGGAGCTCAGGGGCACTGCACTTCCCAAACCTGCAGAGTTCTAAACGATAACTATCGCCCCAAAATATATTGAGGTCAGGCTACGAAGAGGCGCTGAACGCAAGGCAGAACTGCAGGAAACGGATGTCAACGGGTACATCGGAATGGCCTCGATAGCACATGAAAAGCGCCAGAACGTGGACAATGATGCGGTTGGCCAAAAAGGGCGTATGCGTTTTTTCCTGAATATATTCAGGAAAAAACGCATACGCCCTTTTTGGCCAACCAAGCAACCTGGGAGAGCAAATCAGCACTACAAAGATATCTCTCGCCCCCCCCGGGGCAAAAGGGCCAGGCGAAAAAAGTCTAAAAACCAGAAAGGCAGGACAGGCCACGGAGTCAAGGGAGCCTTGTTAAGCTGATGGGCGGGATGTCAATGGCCAACAGCCAATCTTCACAAGTGTATCCTCTTTCCCAAACCATGTAAAACACAGAACCACAGAGCATAGGGCACTTCCACACATGGGCGTTGACCTTGGGAAAATGAAAAAATCAACCAGACACAGGGACCCCAAAGTTGAGGGCTGCTGTCTTGACAAGAACCTCCACTCCGGTACACGTTTCATATCCCAGGAAAGAGCCAAGTGGACAAAGACGAGTGGACAAGTGGACAAAGACAAGTGGACAAGTGGACAAGTGGTGCTACGTAGGTCCAATGGAGTGTCACTCAGCCATGAAATCCACGTCATGAGGCTGGTAGCAGCATCCTGAGTGGATTTAGGTACGATCATCCTCAGTGAAATAAGTCCCACAAAAAAACAAACTTATGATATCACTTATCGAGGGAATGTAAAAATCGCTCCCCATGCACTGAATCCCCAAACAGAACAGAGTCACGCTTTTAGAAAACACACTTATGCCTGCTTCAGGGGAAAGGTGAGGTGGGGTGACGCATAAAACTCGAGTTTGAAATGAGCACAGATACCCTTCCGAAAACCGAATATGGAATGGACACGACCTACTCCTTGCTCAATCAACTGGACTCACCAGACCCTGTTCATCGCACAAGTATCTATCCGACTAGTAAGCATCTTCAAAGCTAAGTCTTGATATCTCTGTGTAAGTGCATCAAGTGTGTGTAAAGCGGCCTAAAACCAGCAGGGAAAATCAGCTCAGACCCATTCTGAGGATACATTTCCAACATAAAGAAGAAACAAGCAGGGCAAAACAGAGAGAAATTCTTCCAAAATGCATTCAGGGACTGGCATGCAACCAGGATTGACCACATCTACAGCCCCAGCGGCAGAAGACATAAGGCTGGACACTCTTGGGGCTGAGACGATTGGTGAGGTTGGGAAAGCAAATGCAGACCCTTGAAAGGAATCCTGCGTGCTCCCCATTCCATGGGTCCCAACTCTCCAGGTTCAACGCAATCTTCCGACAGCGAAAGCACTCATTGGAAACCCAGCGGATGCTACACCGTGGGATCGGGAAAGCTTTCTGAAACTCACCTCAGTTTTCATCTCCTGGTGCTCGTGTTCTCCATTCAGGCCCCCTTACTAACAATCTCCCCACTTGGAGACTCGGCGCCTTTCCATGCCTCTTTCGTACCGTCTGCAATTTGTCCGCAGGATGAACTGCAAGAGGGGGAACCAATGAGAGACTCGCTGGAGGTGTTTGGTCGGGCACATGTCACTCTCATTTCCCATCACGAAGAAGAATTCACCAGCGGTTCAGCCTGCCACCCCGGATCGACAATAGGGCGTGAAGCCATCCAGCCGTGTTGCGTCCCACTCACAAAAAAAGCGACTTGGGAAATGGAGCTCAGGGGCACTGCACTTCCCAAACCTGCAGAGTTCTAAACGATAACTATCGCCCCAAAATATATTGAGGTCAGGCTACGAAGAGGCGCTGAACGCAAGGCAGAACTGCAGGAAACGGATGTCAACGGGTACATCGGAATGGCCCCGATAGCACATGAAAAGCGCCAGAACGTGGACAATGATGCGGTTGGCCAAAAAGGGCGTATGCGTTTTTTCCTGAATATATTCAGGAAAAAACGCATACGCCCTTTTTGGCCAACCAAGCAACCTGGGAGAGCAAATCAGCACTACAAAGAAATCTCTCGCCCCCCCCCGGGGCAAAAGGGCCAGGCGAAAAAAGTCTAAAAACCAGAAAGGCAGGACAGGCCACGGAGTCAAGGGAGCCTTGTTAAGCTGATGGGCGGGATGTCAATGGCCAACAGCCAATCTTCACAAGTGTATCCTCTTTCCCAAACCATGTAAAACACAGAACCACAGAGCATAGGGCACTTCCACACATGGGCGTTGACCTTGGGAAAATCAAAAAATCAACCAGACACAGGGACCCCAAAGTTGAGGGCTGCTGTCTTGACAAGAACCTCCACTCCGGTACACGTTTCATATCCCAGGAAAGAGCCAAGTGGACAAAGACGAGTGGACAAGTGGACAAAGACAAGTGGACAAGTGGTGCTACGTAGGTCCAATGGAGTGTCACTCAGCCATGAAATCCACGTCATGAGGCTGGTAGCAGCATCCTGAGTGGATTTAGGTACGATCATCCTCAGTGAAATAAGTCCCACAAAAAAAGAAACTTATGATATCACTTATCGAGGGAATGTAAAAATCGCTCCCCATGCACTGAATCCCCAAACAGAACAGAGTCACGCTTTTAGAAAACACACTTATGCCTGCTTCAGGGGAAAGGTGAGGTGGGGTGACGCATAAAACTCGAGTTTGAAATGAGCACAGATACCCTTCCAAAAACCGAATATGGAATGGACACGACCTACTCCTTGCTCAATCAACTGGACTCACCAGACCCTGTTCATCGCACAAGTATCTATCCGACTAGTAAGCATCTTCAAAGCTAAGTCTTGATATCTCTGTGTAAGTGCATCAAGTGTGTGTAAAGCGGCCTAAAACCAGCAGGGAAAATCAGCTCAGACCCATTCTGAGGATACATTTCCAACATAAAGAAGAAACAAGCAGGGCAAAACAGAGAGAAATTCTTCCAAAATGCATTCAGGGACTGGCATGCAACCAGGATCGACCACATCTACAGCCCCAGCGGCAGAAGACATAAGGCTGGACACTCTTGGGGCTGAGACGATTGGTGAGGTTGGGAAAGCAAATGCAGACCCTTGAAAGGAATCCTGCGTGCTCCCCATTCCATGGGTCCCAACTCTCCAGGTTCAACGCAATCTTCCGACAGCGAAAGCACTCATTGGAAACCCAGCGGATGCTACACCGTGGGATCGGGAAAGCTTTCTGAAACTCACCTCAGTTTTCATCTCCTGGTGCTCGTGTTCTCCATTCAGGCCCCCTTACTAACAATCTCCCCACTTGGAGACTCGGCGCCTTTCCATGCCTCTTTCGTACCGTCTGCAATTTGTCCGCAGGATGAACTGCAAGAGGGGGAACCAATGAGAGACTCGCTGGAGGTGTTTGGTCGGGCACATGTCACTCTCATTTCCCATCACGAAGAAGAATTCACCAGCGGTTCAGCCTGCCACCCCGGATCGACAATAGGGCGTGAAGCCATCCAGCCGTGTTGCGTCCCACTCACAAAAAAGCGACTTGGGAAATGGAGCTCAGGGGCACTGCACTTCCCAAACCTGCAGAGTTCTAAACGATAACTATCGCCCCAAAATATATTGAGGTCAGGCTACGAAGAGGCGCTGAACGCAAGGCAGAACTGCAGGAAACGGATGTCAACGGGTACATCGGAATGGCCCCGATAGCACATGAAAAGCGCCAGAACGTGGACAATGATGCGGTTGGCCAAAAAGGGCGTATGCGTTTTTTCCTGAATATATTCAGGAAAAAACGCATACGCCCTTTTTGGCCAACCAAGCAACCTGGGAGAGCAAATCAGCACTACAAAGAAATCTCTCGCCCCCCCCCCCACCGGGGCAAAAGGGCCAGGCGAAAAAAGTCTAAAAACCAGAAAGGCAGGACAGGCCACGGAGTCAAGGGAGCCTTGTTAAGCTGATGGGCGGGATGTCAATGGCCAACAGCCAATCTTCACAAGTGTATCCTCTTTCCCAAACCATGTAAAACACAGAACCACAGAGCATAGGGCACTTCCACACATGGGCGTTGACCTTGGGAAAATCAAAAAATCAACCAGACACAGGGACCCCAAAGTTGAGGGCTGCTGTCTTGACAAGAACCTCCACTCCGGTACACGTTTCATATCCCAGGAAAGAGCCAAGTGGACAAAGACGAGTGGACAAGTGGACAAAGACAAGTGGACAAGTGGTGCTACGTAGGTCCAATGGAGTGTCACTCAGCCATGAAATCCACGTCATGAGGCTGGTAGCAGCATCCTGAGTGGATTTAGGTACGATCATCCTCAGTGAAATAAGTCCCACAAAAAAAGAAACTTATGATATCACTTATCGAGGGAATGTAAAAATCGCTCCCCATGCACTGAATCCCCAAACAGAACAGAGTCACGCTTTTAGAAAACACACTTATGCCTGCTTCAGGGGAAAGGTGAGGTGGGGTGACGCATAAAACTCGAGTTTGAAATGAGCACAGATACCCTTCCGAAAACCGAATATGGAATGGACACGACCTACTCCTTGCTCAATCAACTGGACTCACCAGACCCTGTTCATCGCACAAGTATCTATCCGACTAGTAAGCATCTTAAAAGCTAAGTCTTGATATCTCTGTGTAAGTGCATCAAGTGTGTGTAAAGCGGCCTAAAACCAGCAGGGAAAATCAGCTCAGACCCATTCTGAGGATACATTTCCAACATAAAGAAGAAACAAGCAGGGCAAAACAGAGAGAAATTCTTCCAAAATGCGTTCAGGGACTGGCATGCAACCAGGATTGACCACATCTACAGCCCCAGCGGCAGAAGACATAAGGCTGGACACTCTTGGGGCTGAGACGATTGGTGAGGTTGGGAAAGCAAATGCAGACCCTTGAAAGGAATCCTGCGTGCTCCCCATTCCATGGGTCCCAACTCTCCAGGTTCAACGCAATCTTCCGACAGCTTAAGCACTCATTGGAAACCCAGCGGATGCTACACCGTGGGATCGGGAAAGCTTTCTGAAACTCACCTCAGTTTTCATCTCCTGGTGCTCGTGTTCTCCATTCAGGCCCCCTTACTAACAATCTCCCCACTTGGAGACTCGGCGCCTTTCCATGCCTCTTTCGTACCGTCTGCAATTTGTCCGCAGGATGAACTGCAAGAGGGGGAACCAATGAGAGACTCGCTGGAGGTGTTTGGTCGGGCACATGTCACTCTCATTTCCCATCACGAAGAAGAATTCACCAGCGGTTCAGCCTGCCACCCCGGATCGACAATAGGGCGTGAAGCCATCCAGCCGTGTTGCGTCCCACTCACAAAAAAGCGACTTGGGAAATGGAGCTCAGGGGCACTGCACTTCCCAAACCTGCAGAGTTCTAAACGATAACTATCGCCCCAAAATATATTGAGGTCAGGCTACGAAGACGCGTTGAACGCAAGGCAGAACTGCAGGAAACGGATGTCAACGGCTACATCGGAATGGCCCCGATAGCACATGAAAAGCGCCAGAACGTGGACAATGATGCGGTTGGCCAAAAAGGGCGTATGCGTTTTTTCCTGAATATATTCAGGAAAAAACGCATACGCCCTTTTTGGCCAACCAAGCAACCTGGGAGAGCAAATCAGCACTACAAAGAAATCTCTCGCCCCCCCCCGGGGCAAAAGGGCCAGGCAAAAAAAGTCTAAAAACCAGAAAGGCAGGACAGGCCACGGAGTCAAGGGAGCCTTGTTAAGCTGATGGGCGGGATGTCAATGGCCAACAGCCAATCTTCACAAGTGTATCCTCTTTCCCAAACCATGTAAAACACAGAACCACAGAGCATAGGGCACTTCCACACATGGGCGTTGACCTTGGGAAAATGAAAAAATCAACCAGACACAGGGACCCCAAAGTTGAGGGCTGCTGTCTTGACAAGAACCTCCACTCCGGTACACGTTTCATATCCCAGGAAAGAGCCAAGTGGACAAAGACGAGTGGACAAGTGGACAAAGACAAGTGGACAAGTGGACAAGTGGTGCTACGTAGGTCCAATGGAGTGTCACTCAGCCATGAAATCCACGTCATGAGGCTGGTAGCAGCATCCTGAGTGGATTTAGGTACGATCATCCTCAGTGAAATAAGTCCCACAAAAAAAGAAACTTATGATATCACTTATCGAGGGAATGTAAAAATCGCTCCCCATGCACTGAATCCCCAAACAGAACAGAGTCACGCTTTTAGAAAACACACTTATGCCTGCTTCAGGGGAAAGGTGAGGTGGGGTGACGCATAAAACTCGAGTTTGAAATGAGCACAGATACCCTTCCGAAAACCGAATATGGAATGGACACGACCTACTCCTTGCTCAATCAACTGGACTCACCAGACCCTGTTCATCGCACAAGTATCTATCCGACTAGTAAGCATCTTCAAACCTAAGTCTTGATATCTCTGTGTAAGTGCATCAAGTGTGTGTAAAGCGGCCTAAAACCAGCAGGGAAAATCAGCTCAGACCCATTCTGAGGATACATTTCCAACATAAAGAAGAAACAAGCAGGGCAAAACAGAGAGAAATTCTTCCAAAATGCGTTCAGGGACTGGCATGCAACCAGGATTGACCACATCTACAGCCCCAGCGGCAGAAGACATAAGGCTGGACACTCTTGGGGCTGAGACGATTGGTGAGGTTGGGAAAGCAAATGCAGACCCTTGAAAGGAATCCTGCGTGCTCCCCATTCCATGGGTCCCAACTCTCCAGGTTCAACGCAATCTTCCGACAGCGAAAGCACTCATTGGAAACCCAGCGGATGCTACACCGTGGGATCGGGAAAGCTTTCTGAAACTCACCTCAGTTTTCATCTCCTGGTGCTCGTGTTCTCCATTCAGGCCCCCTTACTAACAATCTTACCACTTGGAGACTCGGCGCCTTTCCATGCCTCTTTCGTACCGTCTGCAATTTGTCCGCAGGATGAACTGCAAGAGGGGGAACCAATGAGAGACTCGCTGGAGGTGTTTGGTCGGGCACATGTCACTCTCATTTCCCATCACGAAGAAGAATTCACCAGCGGTTCAGCCTGCCACCGCGGATCGACAATAGGGCGTGAAGCCATCCAGCCGTGTTGCGTCCCACTCACAAAAAAGCGACTTGGGAAATGGAGCTCAGGGGCACTGCACTTCCCAAACCTGCAGAGTTCTAAATGATAACTATCGCCCCCAAATATATTGAGGTCAGGCTACGAAGAGGCGCTGAACGCAAGGCAGAACTGCAGGAAACGGATGTCAACGGCTACATCGGAATGGCCCCGATAGCACATGAAAAGCGCCAGAACGTGGACAATGATGCGGTTGGCCAAAAAGGGCGTATGCGTTTTTTCCTGAATATATTCAGGAAAAAACGCATACGCCCTTTTTGGCCAACCAAGCAACCTGGGAGAGCAAATCAGCACTACAAAGAAATCTCTCGCCCCCCCCCGGGGCAAAAGGGCCAGGCGAAAAAAGTCTAAAAACCAGAAAGGCAGGACAGGCCACGGAGTCAAGGGAGCCTTGTTAAGCTGATGGGCGGGATGTCAATGGCCAACAGCCAATCTTCACAAGTGTATCCTCTTTCCCAAACCATGTAAAACACAGAACCACAGAGCATAGGGCACTTCCACACATGGGCGTTGACCTTGGGAAAATCAAAAAATCAACCAGACACAGGGACCCCAAAGTTGAGGGCTGCTGTCTTGACAAGAACCTCCACTCCGGTACACGTTTCATATCCCAGGAAAGAGCCAAGTGGACAAAGACGAGTGGACAAGTGGACAAAGACAAGTGGACAAGTGGTGCTACGTAGGTCCAATGGAGTGTCACTCAGCCATGAAATCCACGTCATGAGGCTGGTAGCAGCATCCTGAGTGGATTTAGGTACGATCATCCTCAGTGAAATAAGTCCCACAAAAAAAGAAACTTATGATATCACTTATCGAGGGAATGTAAAAATCGCTCCCCATGCACTGAATCCCCAAACAGAACAGAGTCACGCTTTTAGAAAACACACTTATGCCTGCTTCAGGAGAAAGGTGAGGTGGGGTGACGCATAAAACTCGAGTTTGAAATGAGCACAGATACCCTTCCGAAAACCGAATATGGAATGGACACGACCTACTCCTTGCTCAATCAACTGGACTCACCAGACCCTGTTCATCGCACAAGTATCTATCCGACTAGTAAGCATCTTAAAAGCTAAGTCTTGATATCTCTGTGTAAGTGCATCAAGTGTGTGTAAAGCGGCCTAAAACCAGCAGGGAAAATCAGCTCAGACCCATTCTGAGGATACATTTCCAACATAAAGAAGAAACAAGCAGGGCAAAACAGAGAGAAATTCTTCCAAAATGCGTTCAGGGACTGGCATGCAACCAGGATTGACCACATCTACAGCCCCAGCGGCAGAAGACATAAGGCTGGACACTCTTGGGGCTGAGACGATTGGTGAGGTTGGGAAAGCAAATGCAGACCCTTGAAAGGAATCCTGCGTGCTCCCCATTCCATGGGTCCCAACTCTCCAGGTTCAACGCAATCTTCCGACAGCTTAAGCACTCATTGGAAACCCAGCGGATGCTACACCGTGGGATCGGGAAAGCTTTCTGAAACTCACCTCAGTTTTCATCTCCTGGTGCTCGTGTTCTCCATTCAGGCCCCCTTACTAACAATCTCCCCACTTGGAGACTCGGCGCCTTTCCATGCCTCTTTCGTACCGTCTGCAATTTGTCCGCAGGATGAACTGCAAGAGGGGGAACCAATGAGAGACTCGCTGGAGGTGTTTGGTCGGGCACATGTCACTCTCATTTCCCATCACGAAGAAGAATTCACCAGAGGTTCAGCCTGCCACCCCGGATCGACAATAGGGCGTGAAGCCATCCAGCCGTGTTGCGTACCTCTCACAAAAAAAGCGACTTGGGAAATGGAGCTCAGGGGCACTGCACTTCCCAAACCTGCAGAGTTCTAAACGATAACTATCGCCCCAAAATATATTGAGGTCAGGCTACGAAGAGGCGCTGAACGCAAGGCAGAACTGCAGGAAACGGATGTCAACGGGTACATCGGAATGGCCCCGATAGCACATGAAAAGCGCCAGAACGTGGACAATGATGCGGTTGGCCAAAAAGGGCGTATGCGTTTTTTCCTGAATATATTCAGGAAAAAACGCATACGCCCTTTTTGGCCAACCAAGCAACCTGGGAGAGCAAATCAGCACTACAAAGAAATCTCTCGCCCCCCCCGGGGCAAAAGGGCCAGGCGAAAAAAGTCTAAAAACCAGAAAGGCAGGACAGGCCACGGAGTCAAGGGAGCCTTGTTAAGCTGATGGGCGGGATGTCAATGGCCAACAGCCAATCTTCACAAGTGTATCCTCTTTCCCAAACCATGTAAAACACAGAACCACAGAGCATAGGGCACTTCCACACATGGGCGTTGACCTTGGGAAAATGAAAAAATCAACCAGACACAGGGACCCCAAAGTTGAGGGCTGCTGTCTTGACAAGAACCTCCACTCCGGTACACGTTTCATATCCCAGGAAAGAGCCAAGTGGACAAAGACGAGTGGACAAGTGGACAAAGACAAGTGGACAAGTGGACAAGTGGTGCTACGTAGGTCCAATGGAGTGTCACTCAGCCATGAAATCCACGTCATGAGGCTGGTAGCAGCATCCTGAGTGGATTTAGGTACGATCATCCTCAGTGAAATAAGTCCCACAAAAAAAGAAACTTATGATATCACTTATCGAGGGAATGTAAAAATCGCTCCCCATGCACTGAATCCCCAAACAGAACAGAGTCACGCTTTTAGAAAACACACTTATGCCTGCTTCAGGGGAAAGGTGAGGTGGGGTGACGCATAAAACTCGAGTTTGAAATGAGCACAGATACCCTTCCGAAAACCGAATATGGAATGGACACGACCTACTCCTTGCTCAATCAACTGGACTCACCAGACCCTGTTCATCGCACAAGTATCTATCCGACTAGTAAGCATCTTCAAAGCTAAGTCTTGATATCTCTGTGTAAGTGCATCAAGTGTGTGTAAAGCGGCCTAAAACCAGCAGGGAAAATCAGCTCAGACCCATTCTGAGGATACATTTCCAACATAAAGAAGAAACAAGCAGGGCAAAACAGAGAGAAATTCTTCCAAAATGCGTTCAGGGACTGGCATGCAACCAGGATTGACCACATCTACAGCCCCAGCGGCAGAAGACATAAGGCTGGACACTCTTGGGGCTGAGACGATTGGTGAGGTTGGGAAAGCAAATGCAGACCCTTGAAAGGAATCCTGCGTGCTCCCCATTCCATGGGTCCCAACTCTCCAGGTTCAACGCAATCTTCCGACAGCGAAAGCACTCATTGGAAACCCAGCGGATGCTACACCGTGGGATCGGGAAAGCTTTCTGAAACTCACCTCAGTTTTCATCTCCTGGTGCTCGTGTTCTCCATTCAGGCCCCCTTACTAACAATCTCCCCACTTGGAGACTCGGCGCCTTTCCATGCCTCTTTCGTACCGTCTGCAATTTGTCCGCAGGATGAACTGCAAGAGGGGGAACCAATGAGAGACTCGCTGGAGGTGTTTGGTCGGGCACATGTCACTCTCATTTCCCATCACGAAGAAGAATTCACCAGCGGTTCAGCCTGCCACCCCGGATCGACAATAGGGCGTGAAGCCATCCAGCCGTGTTGCGTCCCACTCACAAAAAAGCGACTTGGGAAATGGAGCTCAGGGGCACTGCACTTCCCAAACCTGCAGAGTTCTAAACGATAACTATCGCCCCAAAATATATTGAGGTCAGGCTACGAAGAGGCGTTGAACGCAAGGCAGAACTGCAGGAAACGGATGTCAACGGCTACATCGGAATGGCCCCGATAGCACATGAAAAGCGCCAGAACGTGGACAATGATGCGGTTGGCCAAAAAGGGCGTATGCGTTTTTTCCTGAATATATTCAGGAAAAAACGCATACGCCCTTTTTGGCCAACCAAGCAACCTGGGAGAGCAAATCAGCACTACAAAGAAATCTCTCGCCCCCCCCCGGGGCAAAAGGGCCAGGCAAAAAAAGTCTAAAAACCAGAAAGGCAGGACAGGCCACGGAGTCAAGGGAGCCTTGTTAAGCTGATGGGCGGGATGTCAATGGCCAACAGCCAATCTTCACAAGTGTATCCTCTTTCCCAAACCATGTAAAACACAGAACCACAGAGCATAGGGCACTTCCACACATGGGCGTTGACCTTGGGAAAATGAAAAAATCAACCAGACACAGGGACCCCAAAGTTGAGGGCTGCTGTCTTGACAAGAACCTCCACTCCGGTACACGTTTCATATCCCAGGAAAGAGCCAAGTGGACAAAGACGAGTGGACAAGTGGACAAAGACAAGTGGACAAGTGGACAAGTGGTGCTACGTAGGTCCAATGGAGTGTCACTCAGCCATGAAATCCACGTCATGAGGCTGGTAGCAGCATCCTGAGTGGATTTAGGTACGATCATCCTCAGTGAAATAAGTCCCACAAAAAAAGAAACTTATGATATCACTTATCGAGGGAATGTAAAAATCGCTCCCCATGCACTGAATCCCCAAACAGAACAGAGTCACGCTTTTAGAAAACACACTTATGCCTGCTTCAGGGGAAAGGTGAGGTGGGGTGACGCATAAAACTCGAGTTTGAAATGAGCACAGATACACTTCTGAAAACCGAATATGGAATGGACACGACCTACTCCTTGCTCAATCAACTGGACTCACCAGACCCTGTTCATCGCACAAGTATCTATCCGACTAGTAAGCATCTTAAAAGCTAAGTCTTGATATCTCTGTGTAAGTGCATCAAGTGTGTGTAAAGCGGCCTAAAACCAGCAGGGAAAATCAGCTCAGACCCATTCTGAGGATACATTTCCAACATAAAGAAGAAACAAGCAGGGCAAAACAGAGAGAAATTCTTCCAAAATGCGTTCAGGGACTGGCATGCAACCAGGATTGACCACATCTACAGCCCCAGCGGCAGAAGACATAAGGCTGGACACTCTTGGGGCTGAGACGATTGGTGAGGTTGGGAAAGCAAATGCAGACCCTTGAAAGGAATCCTGCGTGCTCCCCATTCCATGGCTCCCAACTCTCCAGGTTCAACGCAATCTTCCGACAGCGAAAGCACTCATTGGAAACCCAGCGGATGCTACACCGTGGGATCGGGAAAGCTTTCTGAAACTCACCTCAGTTTTCATCTCCTGGTGCTCGTGTTCTCCATTCAGGCCCCCTTACTAACAATCTCCCCACTTGGAGACTCGGCGCCTTTCCATGCCTCTTTCGTACCGTCTGCAATTTGTCCGCAGGATGAACTGCAAGAGGGGGAACCAATGAGAGACTCGCTGGAGGTGTTTGGTCGGGCACATGTCACTCTCATTTCCCATCACGAAGAAGAATTCACCAGCGGTTCAGCCTGCCACCTCGGATCGACAATAGGGCGTGAAGCCATCCAGCCGTGTTGCGTCCCACTCACAAAAAAGCGACTTGGGAAATGGAGCTCAGGGGCACTGCACTTCCCAAACCTGCAGAGTTCTAAATGATAACTATCGCCCCCAAATATATTGAGGTCAGGCTACGAAGAGGCGCTGAACGCAAGGCAGAACTGCAGGAAACGGATGTCAACGGCTACATCGGAATGGCCCCGATAGCACATGAAAAGCGCCAGAACGTGGACAATGATGCGGTTGGCCAAAAAGGGCGTATGCGTTTTTTCCTGAATATATTCAGGAAAAAACGCATACGCCCTTTTTGGCCAACCAAGCAACCTGGGAGAGCAAATCAGCACTACAAAGAAATCTCTCGCCCCCCCCCGGGGCAAAAGGGCCAGGCGAAAAAAGTCTAAAAACCAGAAAGGCAGGACAGGCCACGGAGTCAAGGGAGCCTTGTTAAGCTGATGGGCGGGATGTCAATGGCCAACAGCCAATCTTCACAAGTGTATCCTCTTTCCCAAACCATGTAAAACACAGAACCACAGAGCATAGGGCACTTCCACACATGGGCGTTGACCTTGGGAAAATCAAAAAATCAACCAGACACAGGGACCCCAAAGTTGAGGGCTGCTGTCTTGACAAGAACCTCCACTCCGGTACACGTTTCATATCCCAGGAAAGAGCCAAGTGGACAAAGACGAGTGGACAAGTGGACAAAGACAAGTGGACAAGTGGTGCTACGTAGGTCCAATGGAGTGTCACTCAGCCATGAAATCCACGTCATGAGGCTGGTAGCAGCATCCTGAGTGGATTTAGGTACGATCATGCTCAGTGAAATAAGTCCCACAAAAAAAGAAACTTATGATATCACTTATCGAGGGAATGTAAAAATCGCTCCCCATGCACTGAATCCCCAAACAGAACAGAGTCACGCTTTTAGAAAACACACTTATGCCTGCTTCAGGGGAAAGGTGAGGTGGGGTGACGCATAAAACTCGAGTTTGAAATGAGCACAGATACCCTTCCGAAAACCGAATATGGAATGGACACGACCTACTCCTTGCTCAATCAACTGGACTCACCAGACCCTGTTCATCGCACAAGTATCTATCCGACTAGTAAGCATCTTAAAAGCTAAGTCTTGATATCTCTGTGTAAGTGCATCAAGTGTGTGTAAAGCGGCCTAAAACCAGCAGGGAAAATCAGCTCAGACCCATTCTGAGGATACATTTCCAACATAAAGAAGAAACAAGCAGGGCAAAACAGAGAGAAATTCTTCCAAAATGCGTTCAGGGACTGGCATGCAACCAGGATTGACCACATCTACAGCCCCAGCGGCAGAAGACATAAGTCTGGACACTCTTGGGGCTGAGACGATTGGTGAGGTTGGGAAAGCAAATGCAGACCCTTGAAAGGAATCCTGCGTGCTCCCCATTCCATGGGTCCCAACTCTCCAGGTTCAACGCAATCTTCCGACAGCGAAAGCACTCATTGGAAACCCAGCGGATGCTACACCCTGGGATCGGGAAAGCTTTCTGAAACTCACCTCAGTTTTCATCTCCTGGTGCTCGTGTTCTCCATTCAGGCCCCCTTACTAACAATCTCCCCACTTGGAGACTCGGCGCCTTTCCATGCCTCTTTCGTACCGTCTGCAATTTGTCCGCAGGATGAACTGCAAGAGGGGGAACCAATGAGAGACTCGCTGGAGGTGTTTGGTCGGGCACATGTCACTCTCATTTCCCATCACGAAGAAGAATTCACCAGCGGTTCAGCCTGCCACCCCGGATCGACAATAGGGCGTGAAGCCATCCAGCCGTGTTGCGTCCCACTCACAAAAAAGCGACTTGGGAAATGGAGCTCAGGGGCACTGCACTTCCCAAACCTGCAGAGTTCTAAACGATAACTATCGCCCCAATATATATATATATATATTTTTTTTTTTTCTGTATGCGGGCCTCTCACTGCTGTGGCCTCTCCCGTTGCGGAGCACAGGCTCCGGACGCGCAGGCTCATCGGCCATGGCTCACGGGCTTAGTTGCTCCGCGGCATGTGGGATCTTCCCGGACCAGGGCACGAACCCGTGACCCCTGCATCGGCAGGCGGACTCTCAACCACTGCGCCACCAGGGAAGCCCGCCCCAAAATATATTGAGGTCAGGCTACGAAGAGGCGCTGAACGCAAGGCAGAACTGCAGGAAACGGATGTCAACGGGTACATCGGAATGGCCCCGATAGCACATGAAAAGCGCCAGAACGTGGACAATGATGCGGTTGGCCAAAAAGGGCGTATGCGTTTTTTCCTGAATATATTCAGGAAAAAACGCATACGCCCTTTTTGGCCAACCAAGCAACCTGGGAGAGCAAATCAGCACTACAAAGAAATCTCTCGCCCCCCCCCCGGGGCAAAAGGGCCAGGCGAAAAAAGTCTAAAAACCAGAAAGGCAGGACAGGCCACGGAGTCAAGGGAGCCTTGTTAAGCTGATGGGCGGGATGTCAATGGCCAACAGCCAATCTTCACAAGTGTATCCTCTTTCCCAAACCATGTAAAACACAGAACCACAGAGCATAGGGCACTTCCACACATGGGCGTTGACCTTGGGAAAATCAAAAAATCAACCAGACACAGGGACCCCAAAGTTGAGGGCTGCTGTCTTGACAAGAACCTCCACTCCGGTACACGTTTCATATCCCAGGAAAGAGCCAAGTGGACAAAGACGAGTGGACAAGTGGACAAAGACAAGTGGACAAGTGGTGCTACGTAGGTCCAATGGAGTGTCACTCAGCCATGAAATCCACATCATGAGGCTGGTAGCAGCATCCTGAGTGGATTTAGGTACGATCATCCTCAGTGAAATAAGTCCCACAAAAAAAGAAACTTATGATATCACTTATCGAGGGAATGTAAAAATCGCTCCCCATGCAGTGAATCCCCAAACAGAACAGAGTCACGCTTTTAGAAAACACACTTATGCCTGCTTCAGGGGAAAGGTGAGGTGGGGTGACGCATAAAACTCGAGTTTGAAATGAGCACAGATACCCTTCCGAAAACCGAATATGGAATGGACACGACCTACTCCTTGCTCAATCAACTGGACTCACCAGACCCTGTTCATCGCACAAGTATCTATCCGACTAGTAAGCATCTTAAAAGCTAAGTCTTGATATCTCTGTGTAAGTGCATCAAGTGTGTGTAAAGCGGCCTAAAACCAGCAGGGAAAATCAGCTCAGACCCATTCTGAGGATACATTTCCAACATAAAGAAGAAACAAGCAGGGCAAAACAGAGAGAAATTCTTCCAAAATGCGTTCAGGGACTGGCATGCAACCAGGATTGACCACATCTACAGCCCCAGCGGCAGAAGACAGAAGGCTGGACACTCTTGGGGCTGAGACGATTGGTGAGGTTGGGAAAGCAAATGCAGACCCTTGAAAGGAATCCTGCGTGCTCCCCATTCCATGGGTCCCAACTCTCCAGGTTCAACGCAATCTTCCGACAGCGAAAGCACTCATTGGAAACCCAGCGGATGCTACACCGTGGGATCGGGAAAGCTTTCTGAAACTCACCTCAGTTTTCATCTCCTGGTGCTCGTGTTCTCCATTCAGGCCCCCTTACTAACAATCTCCCCACTTGGAGACTCGGCGCCTTTCCATGCCTCTTTCGTACCGTCTGCAATTTGTCCGCAGGATGAACTGCAAGAGGGGGAACCAATGAGAGACTCGCTGGAGGTGTTTGGTCGGGCACATGTCACTCTCATTTCCCATCACGAAGAAGAATTCACCAGCGGTTCAGCCTGCCACCCCGGATCGACAATAGGGCGTGAAGCCATCCAGCCGTGTTGCGTCCCACTCACAAAAAAGCGACTTGGGAAATGGAGCTCAGGGGCACTGCACTTCCCAAACCTGCAGAGTTCTAAACGATAACTATCGCCCCAAAATATATTGAGGTCAGGCTACGAAGAGGCGCTGAACGCAAGGCAGAACTGCAGGAAACGGATGTCAACGGGTACATCGGAATGGCCCCGATAGCACATGAAAAGCGCCAGAACGTGGACAATGATGCGGTTGGCCAAAAAGGGCGTATGCGTTTTTTCCTGAATATATTCAGGAAAAAACGCATACGCCCTTTTTGGCCAACCAAGCAACCTGGGAGAGCAAATCAGCACTACAAAGAAATCTCTCGCCCCCCCCCCCCGGGGCAAAAGGGCCAGGCGAAAAAAGTCTAAAAACCAGAAAGGCAGGACAGGCCACGGAGTCAAGGGAGCCTTGTTAAGCTGATGGGCGGGATGTCAATGGCCAACAGCCAATCTTCACAAGTGTATCCTCTTTCCCAAACCATGTAAAACACAGAACCACAGAGCATAGGGCACTTCCACACATGGGCGTTGACCTTGGGAAAATCAAAAAATCAACCAGACACAGGGACCCCAAAGTTGAGGGCTGCTGTCTTGACAAGAACCTCCACTCCGGTACACGTTTCATATCCCAGGAAAGAGCCAAGTGGACAAAGACGAGTGGACAAGTGGACAAAGACAAGTGGACAAGTGGTGCTACGTAGGTCCAATGGAGTGTCACTCAGCCATGAAATCCACGTCATGAGGCTGGTAGCAGCATCCTGAGTGGATTTAGGTACGATCATGCTCAGTGAAATAAGTCCCACAAAAAAAGAAACTTATGATATCACTTATCGAGGGAATGTAAAAATCGCTCCCCATGCACTGAATCCCCAAACAGAACAGAGTCACGCTTTTAGAAAACACACTTATGCCTGCTTCAGGGGAAAGGTGAGGTGGGGTGACGCATAAAACTCGAGTTTGAAATGAGCACACATACCCTTCCGAAAACCGAATATGGAATGGACACGACCTACTCCTTGCTCAATCAACTGGACTCACCAGACCCTGTTCATCGCACAAGTATCTATCCGACTAGTAAGCATCTTCAAAGCTAAGTCTTGATATCTCTGTGTAAGTGCATCAAGTGTGTGTAAAGCGGCCTAAAACCAGCAGGGAAAATCAGCTCAGACCCATTCTGAGGATACATTTCCAACATAAAGAAGAAACAAGCAGGGCAAAACAGAGAGAAATTCTTCCAAAATGCGTTCAGGGACTGGCATGCAACCAGGATTGACCACATCTACAGCCCCAGCGGCAGAAGACATAAGGCTGGACACTCTTGGGGCTGAGACGATTGGTGAGGTTGGGAAAGCAAATGCAGACCCTTGAAAGGAATCCTGCGTGCTCCCCATTCCATGGGTCCCAACTCTCCAGGTTCAACGCAATCTTCCGACAGAGAAAGCACTCATTGGAAACCCAGCGGATGCTACACCGTGGGATCGGGAAAGCTTTCTGAAACTCACCTCAGTTTTCATCTCCTGGTGCTCGTGTTCTCCATTCAGGCCCCCTTACTAACAATCTCCCCACTTGGAGACTCGGCGCCTTTCCATGCCTCTTTCGTACCGTCTGCAATTTGTCCGCAGGATGAACTGCAAGAGGGGGAACCAATGAGAGACTCGCTGGAGGTGTTTGGTCGGGCACATGTCACTCTCATTTCCCATCACGAAGAAGAATTCACCAGCGATTCAGCCTGCCACCCCGGATCGACAATAGGGCGTGAAGCCATCCAGCCGTGTTGCGTCCCACTCACAAAAAAGCGACTTGGGAAATGGAGCTCAGGGGCACTGCACTTCCCAAACCTGCAGAGTTCTAAACGATAACTATCGCCCCAAAATATATTGAGGTCAGGCTACGAAGAGGCGTTGAACGCAAGGCAGAATTGCAGGAAACGGATGTCAACGGGTACATCGGAATGGCCCCGATAGCACATGAAAAGCGCCAGAACGTGGACAATGATGCGGTTGGCCAAAAAGGGCGTATCCGTTTTTTCCTGAATATATTCAGGAAAAAACGCATACGCCCTTTTTGGCCAACCAAGCAACCTGGGAGAGCAAATCAGCACTACAAAGAAATCTCTCGCCCCCCCCCGGGGCAAAAGGGCCAGGCGAAAAAAGTCTAAAAACCAGAAAGGCAGGACAGGCCACGGAGTCAAGGGAGCCTTGTTAAGCTGATGGGCGGGATGTCAATGGCCAACAGCCAATCTTCACAAGTGTATCCTCTTTCCCAAACCATGTAAAACACAGAACCACAGAGCATAGGGCACTTCCACACATGGGCGTTGACCTTGGGAAAATGAAAAAAATCAACCAGACACAGGGACCCCAAAGTTGAGGGCTGCTGTCTTGACAAGAACCTCCACTCCGGTACACGTTTCATATCCCAGGAAAGAGCCAAGTGGACAAAGACGAGTGGACAAGTGGACAAAGACAAGTGGACAAGTGGTGCTACGTAGGTCCAATGGAGTGTCACTCAGCCATGAAATCCACGTCATGAGGCTGGTAGCAGCATCCTGAGTGGATTTAGGTACGATCATCCTCAGTGAAATAAGTCCCACAAAAAAAGAAACTTATGATATCACTTATCGAGGGAATGTAAAAATCGCTCCCCATGCACTGAATCCCCAAACAGAACAGAGTCACGCTTTTAGAAAACACACTTATGCCTGCTTCAGGGGAAAGGTGAGGTGGGGTGACGCATAAAACTCGAGTTTGAAATGAGCACAGATACCCTTCCGAAAACCGAATATGGAATGGACACGACCTACTCCTTGCTCAATCAACTGGACTCACCAGACCCTGTTCATCGCACAAGTATCTATCCGACTAGTAAGCATCTTCAAAGCTAAGTCTTGATATCTCTGTGTAAGTGCATCAACTGTGTGTAAAGCGGCCTAAAACCAGCAGGGAAAATCAGCTCAGACCCATTCTGAGGATACATTTCCAACATAAAGAAGAAACAAGCAGGGCAAAACAGAGAGAAATTCTTCCAAAATGCGTTCAGGGACTGGCATGCAACCAGGATTGACCACATCTACAGCCCCAGCGGCAGAAGACATAAGGCTGGACACTCTTGTGGCTGAGACGATTGGTGAGGTTGGGAAAGCAAATGCAGACCCTTAAAAGGAATCCTGCGTGCTCCCCATTCCATGGGTCCCAACTCTCCAGGTTCAACGCAATCTTCCGACAGCGAAAGCACTCATTGGAAACCCAGCGGATGCTACACCGTGGGATCGGGAAAGCTTTCTGAAACTCACCTCAGTTTTCATCTCCTGGTGCTCGTGTTCTCCATTCAGGCCCCCTTACTAACAATCTCCCCACTTGGAGACTCGGCGCCTTTCCATGCCTCTTTCGTACCGTCTGCAATTTGTCCGCAGGATGAACTGCAAGAGGGGGAACCAATGAGAGACTCGCTGGAGGTGTTTGGTCGGGCACATGTCACTCTCATTTCCCATCACGAAGAAGAATTCACCAGCGGTTCAGCCTGCCACCCCGGATCGACAATAGGGCGTGAAGCCATCCAGCCGTGTTGCGTCCCACTCACAAAAAAGCGACTTGGGAAATGGAGCTCAGGGGCACTGCACTTCCCAAACCTGCAGAGTTCTAAACGATAACTATCGCCCCAAAATATATATATATATATTTTTTTTTTCTGTATGCGGGCCTCTCACTGCTGTGGCCTCTCCCGTTGCGGAGCACAGGCTCCGGACGCGCAGGCTCATCGGCCATGGCTCACGGGCTTAGTTGCTCCGCGGCATGTGGGATCTTCCCGGACCAGGGCACGAACCCGTGACCCCTGCATCGGCAGGCGGACTCTCAACCACTGCGCCACCAGGGAAGCCCGCCCCAAAATATATTGAGGTCAGGCTACGAAGAGGCGCTGAACGCAAGGCAGAACTGCAGGAAACGGATGTCAACGGGTACATCGGAATGGCCCCGATAGCACATGAAAAGCGCCAGAACGTGGACAATGATGCGGTTGGCCAAAAAGGGCGTATGCGTTTTTTCCTGAATATATTCAGGAAAAAACGCATACGCCCTTTTTGGCCAACCAAGCAACCTGGGAGAGCAAATCAGCACTACAAAGAAATCTCTCGCCCCCCCCCCGGGGCAAAAGGGCCAGGCGAAAAAAGTCTAAAAACCAGAAAGGCAGGACAGGCCACGGAGTCAAGGGAGCCTTGTTAAGCTGATGGGCGGGATGTCAATGGCCAACAGCCAATCTTCACAAGTGTATCCTCTTTCCCAAACCATGTAAAACACAGAACCACAGAGCATAGGGCACTTCCACACATGGGCGTTGACCTTGGGAAAATCAAAAAATCAACCAGACACAGGGACCCCAAAGTTGAGGGCTGCTGTCTTGACAAGAACCTCCACTCCGGTACACGTTTCATATCCCAGGAAAGAGCCAAGTGGACAAAGACGAGTGGACAAGTGGACAAAGACAAGTGGACAAGTGGTGCTACGTAGGTCCAATGGAGTGTCACTCAGCCATGAAATCCACATCATGAGGCTGGTAGCAGCATCCTGAGTGGATTTAGGTACGATCATCCTCAGTGAAATAAGTCCCACAAAAAAAGAAACTTATGATATCACTTATCGAGGGAATGTAAAAATCGCTCCCCATGCACTGAATCCCCAAACAGAACAGAGTCACGCTTTTAGAAAACACACTTATGCCTGCTTCAGGGGAAAGGTGAGGTGGGGTGACGCATAAAACTCGAGTTTGAAATGAGCACAGATACCCTTCCGAAAACCGAATATGGAATGGACACGACCTACTCCTTGCTCAATCAACTGGACTCACCAGACCCTGTTCATCGCACAAGTATCTATCCGACTAGTAAGCATCTTAAAAGCTAAGTCTTGATATCTCTGTGTAAGTGCATCAAGTGTGTGTAAAGCGGCCTAAAACCAGCAGGGAAAATCAGCTCAGACCCATTCTGAGGATACATTTCCAACATAAAGAAGAAACAAGCAGGGCAAAACAGAGAGAAATTCTTCCAAAATGCGTTCAGGGACTGGCATGCAACCAGGATTGACCACATCTACAGCCCCAGCGGCAGAAGACAGAAGGCTGGACACTCTTGGGGCTGAGACGATTGGTGAGGTTGGGAAAGCAAATGCAGACCCTTGAAAGGAATCCTGCGTGCTCCCCATTCCATGGGTCCCAACTCTCCAGGTTCAACGCAATCTTCCGACAGCGAAAGCACTCATTGGAAACCCAGCGGATGCTACACCGTGGGATCGGGAAAGCTTTCTGAAACTCACCTCAGTTTTCATCTCCTGGTGCTCGTGTTCTCCATTCAGGCCCCCTTACTAACAATCTCCCCACTTGGAGACTCGGCGCCTTTCCATGCCTCTTTCGTACCGTCTGCAATTTGTCCGCAGGATGAACTGCAAGAGGGGGAACCAATGAGAGACTCGCTGGAGGTGTTTGGTCGGGCACATGTCACTCTCATTTCCCATCACGAAGAAGAATTCACCAGCGGTTCAGCCTGCCACCCCGGATCGACAATAGGGCGTGAAGCCATCCAGCCGTGTTGCGTCCCACTCACAAAAAAGCGACTTGGGAAATGGAGCTCAGGGGCACTGCACTTCCCAAACCTGCAGAGTTCTAAACGATAACTATCGCCCCAAAATATATTGAGGTCAGGCTACGAAGAGGCGCTGAACGCAAGGCAGAACTGCAGGAAACGGATGTCAACGGGTACATCGGAATGGCCCCGATAGCACATGAAAAGCGCCAGAACGTGGACAATGATGCGGTTGGCCAAAAAGGGCGTATGCGTTTTTTCCTGAATATATTCAGGAAAAAACGCATACGCCCTTTTTGGCCAACCAAGCAACCTGGGAGAGCAAATCAGCACTACAAAGAAATCTCTCGCCCCCCCCCCCCCCGGGGCAAAAGGGCCAGGCGAAAAAAGTCTAAAAACCAGAAAGGCAGGACAGGCCACGGAGTCAAGGGAGCCTTGTTAAGCTGATGGGCGGGATGTCAATGGCCAACAGCCAATCTTCACAAGTGTATCCTCTTTCCCAAACCATGTAAAACACAGAACCACAGAGCATAGGGCACTTCCACACATGGGCGTTGACCTTGGGAAAATCAAAAAATCAACCAGACACAGGGACCCCAAAGTTGAGGGCTGCTGTCTTGACAAGAACCTCCACTCCGGTACACGTTTCATATCCCAGGAAAGAGCCAAGTGGACAAAGACGAGTGGACAAGTGGACAAAGACAAGTGGACAAGTGGTGCTACGTAGGTCCAATGGAGTGTCACTCAGCCATGAAATCCACGTCATGAGGCTGGTAGCAGCATCCTGAGTGGATTTAGGTACGATCATGCTCAGTGAAATAAGTCCCACAAAAAAAGAAACTTATGATATCACTTATCGAGGGAATGTAAAAATCGCTCCCCATGCACTGAATCCCCAAACAGAACAGAGTCACGCTTTTAGAAAACACACTTATGCCTGCTTCAGGGGAAAGGTGAGGTGGGGTGACTCATAAAACTCGAGTTTGAAATGAGCACACATACCCTTCCGAAAACCGAATATGGAATGGACACGACCTACTCCTTGCTCAATCAACTGGACTCACCAGACCCTGTTCATCGCACAAGTATCTATCCGACTAGTAAGCATCTTCAAAGCTAAGTCTTGATATCTCTGTGTAAGTGCATCAAGTGTGTGTAAAGCGGCCTAAAACCAGCAGGGAAAATCAGCTCAGACCCATTCTGAGGATACATTTCCAACATAAAGAAGAAACAAGCAGGGCAAAACAGAGAGAAATTCTTCCAAAATGCGTTCAGGGACTGGCATGCAACCAGGATTGACCACATCTACAGCCCCAGCGGCAGAAGACATAAGGCTGGACACTCTTGGGGCTGAGACGATTGGTGAGGTTGGGAAAGCAAATGCAGACCCTTGAAAGGAATCCTGCGTGCTCCCCATTCCATGGGTCCCAACTCTCCAGGTTCAACGCAATCTTCCGACAGAGAAAGCACTCATTGGAAACCCAGCGGATGCTACACCGTGGGATCGGGAAAGCTTTCTGAAACTCACCTCAGTTTTCATCTCCTGGTGCTCGTGTTCTCCATTCAGGCCCCCTTACTAACAATCTCCCCACTTGGAGACTCGGCGCCTTTCCATGCCTCTTTCGTACCGTCTGCAATTTGTCCGCAGGATGAACTGCAAGAGGGGGAACCAATGAGAGACTCGCTGGAGGTGTTTGGTCGGGCACATGTCACTCTCATTTCCCATCACGAAGAAGAATTCACCAGCGGTTCAGCCTGCCACCCCGGATCGACAATAGGGCGTGAAGCCATCCAGCCGTGTTGCGTCCCACTCACAAAAAAGCGACTTGGGAAATGGAGCTCAGGGGCACTGCACTTCCCAAACCTGCAGAGTTCTAAACGATAACTATCGCCCCAAAATATATTGAGGTCAGGCTACGAAGAGGCGTTGAACGCAAGGCATAATTGCAGGAAACGGATGTCAACGGGTACATCGGAATGGCCCCGATAGCACATGAAAAGCGCCAGAACGTGGACAATGATGCGGTTGGCCAAAAAGGGCGTATCCGTTTTTTCCTGAATATATTCAGGAAAAAACGCATACGCCCTTTTTGGCCAACCAAGCAACCTGGGAGAGCAAATCAGCACTACAAAGAAATCTCTCGCCCCCCCCCCGGGGCAAAAGGGCCAGGCGAAAAAAGTCTAAAAACCAGAAAGGCAGGACAGGCCACGGAGTCAAGGGAGCCTTGTTAAGCTGATGGGCGGGATGTCAATGGCCAACAGCCAATCTTCACAAGTGTATCCTCTTTCCCAAACCATGTAAAACACAGAACCACAGAGCATAGGGCACTTCCACACATGGGCGTTGACCTTGGGAAAATGAAAAAAATCAACCAGACACAGGGACCCCAAAGTTGAGGGCTGCTGTCTTGACAAGAACCTCCACTCCGGTACACGTTTCATATCCCAGGAAAGAGCCAAGTGGACAAAGACGAGTGGACAAGTGGACAAAGACAAGTGGACAAGTGGTGCTACGTAGGTCAAATGGAGTGTCACTCAGCCATGAAATCCACGTCATGAGGCTGGTAGCAGCATCCTGAGTGGATTTAGGTACGATCATCCTCAGTGAAATAAGTCCCACAAAAAAAGAAACTTATGATATCACTTATCGAGGGAATGTAAAAATCGCTCCCCATGCACTGAATCCCCAAACAGAACAGAGTCACGCTTTTAGAAAACACACTTATGCCTGCTTCAGGGGAAAGGTGAGGTGGGGTGACGCATAAAACTCGAGTTTGAAATGAGCACAGATACCCTTCCGAAAACCGAATATGGAATGGACACGACCTACTCCTTGCTCAATCAACTGGACTCACCAGACCCTGTTCATCGCACAAGTATCTATCCGACTAGTAAGCATCTTCAAAGCTAAGTCTTGATATCTCTGTGTACGTGCATCAAGTGTGTGTAAAGCGGCCTAAAACCAGCAGGGAAAATCAGCTCAGACCCATTCTGAGGATACATTTCCAACATAAAGAAGAAACAAGCAGGGCAAAACAGAGAGAAATTCTTCCAAAATGCGTTCAGGGACTGGCATGCAACCAGGATTGACCACATCTACAGCCCCAGCGGCAGAAGACATAAGGCTGGACACTCTTGTGGCTGAGACGATTGGTGAGGTTGGGAAAGCAAATGCAGACCCTTAAAAGGAATCCTGCGTGCTCCCCATTCCATGGGTCCCAACTCTCCAGGTTCAACGCAATCTTCCGACAGCGAAAGCACTCATTGGAAACCCAGCGGATGCTACACCGTGGGATCGGGAAAGCTTTCTGAAACTCACCTCAGTTTTCATCTCCTGGTGCTCGTGTTCTCCATTCAGGCCCCCTTACTAACAATCTCCCCACTTGGAGACTCGGCGCCTTTCCATGCCTCTTTCGTACCGTCTGCAATTTGTCCGCAGGATGAACTGCAAGAGGGGGAACCAATGAGAGACTCGCTGGAGGTGTTTGGTCGGGCACATGTCACTCTCATTTCCCATCACGAAGAAGAATTCACCAGCGGTTCAGCCTGCCACCCCGGATCGACAATAGGGCGTGAAGCCATCCAGCCGTGTTGCGTCCCACTCACAAAAAAGCGACTTGGGAAATGGAGCTCAGGGGCACTGCACTTCCCAAACCTGCAGAGTTCTAAACGATAACTATCGCCCCAAAATATATTGAGGTCAGGCTACGAAGAGGCGTTGAACGCAAGGCATAATTGCAGGAAACGGATGTCAACGGGTACATCGGAATGGCCCCGATAGCACATGAAAAGCGCCAGAACGTGGACAATGATGCGGTTGGCCAAAAAGGGCGTATCCGTTTTTTCCTGAATATATTCAGGAAAAAACGCATACGCCCTTTTTGGCCAACCAAGCAACCTGGGAGAGCAAATCAGCACTACAAAGAAATCTCTCGCCCCCCCCCCGGGGCAAAAGGGCCAGGCGAAAAAAGTCTAAAAACCAGAAAGGCAGGACAGGCCACGGAGTCAAGGGAGCCTTGTTAAGCTGATGGGCGGGATGTCAATGGCCAACAGCCAATCTTCACAAGTGTATCCTCTTTCCCAAACCATGTAAAACACAGAACCACAGAGCATAGGGCACTTCCACACATGGGCGTTGACCTTGGGAAAATGAAAAAAATCAACCAGACACAGGGACCCCAAAGTTGAGGGCTGCTGTCTTGACAAGAACCTCCACTCCGGTACACGTTTCATATCCCAGGAAAGAGCCAAGTGGACAAAGACGAGTGGACAAGTGGACAAAGACAAGTGGACAAGTGGTGCTACGTAGGTCAAATGGAGTGTCACTCAGCCATGAAATCCACGTCATGAGGCTGGTAGCAGCATCCTGAGTGGATTTAGGTACGATCATCCTCAGTGAAATAAGTCCCACAAAAAAAGAAACTTATGATATCACTTATCGAGGGAATGTAAAAATCGCTCCCCATGCACTGAATCCCCAAACAGAACAGAGTCACGCTTTTAGAAAACACACTTATGCCTGCTTCAGGGGAAAGGTGAGGTGGGGTGACGCATAAAACTCGAGTTTGAAATGAGCACAGATACCCTTCCGAAAACCGAATATGGAATGGACACGACCTACTCCTTGCTCAATCAACTGGACTCACCAGACCCTGTTCATCGCACAAGTATCTATCCGACTAGTAAGCATCTTCAAAGCTAAGTCTTGATATCTCTGTGTACGTGCATCAAGTGTGTGTAAAGCGGCCTAAAACCAGCAGGGAAAATCAGCTCAGACCCATTCTGAGGATACATTTCCAACATAAAGAAGAAACAAGCAGGGCAAAACAGAGAGAAATTCTTCCAAAATGCGTTCAGGGACTGGCATGCAACCAGGATTGACCACATCTACAGCCCCAGCGGCAGAAGACATAAGGCTGGACACTCTTGTGGCTGAGACGATTGGTGAGGTTGGGAAAGCAAATGCAGACCCTTAAAAGGAATCCTGCGTGCTCCCCATTCCATGGGTCCCAACTCTCCAGGTTCAACGCAATCTTCCGACAGCGAAAGCACTCATTGGAAACCCAGCGGATGCTACACCGTGGGATCGGGAAAGCTTTCTGAAACTCACCTCAGTTTTCATCTCCTGGTGCTCGTGTTCTCCATTCAGGCCCCCTTACTAACAATCTCCCCACTTGGAGACTCGGCGCCTTTCCATGCCTCTTTCGTACCGTCTGCAATTTGTCCGCAGGATGAACTGCAAGAGGGGGAACCAATGAGAGACTCGCTGGAGGTGTTTGGTCGGGCACATGTCACTCTCATTTCCCATCACGAAGAAGAATTCACCAGCGGTTCAGCCTGCCACCCCGGATCGACAATAGGGCGTGAAGCCATCCAGCCGTGTTGCGTCCCACTCACAAAAAAGCGACTTGGGAAATGGAGCTCAGGGGCACTGCACTTCCCAAACCTGCAGAGTTCTAAACGATAACTATCGCCCCCAAATATATTGAGGTCAGGCTACGAAGAGGCGCTGAACGCAAGGCAGAACTGCAGGAAACGGATGTCAACGGGTACATCGGAATGGCCCCGATAGCACATGAAAAGCGCCAGAACGTGGACAATGATGCGGTTGGCCAAAAAGGGCGTATGCGTTTTTTCCTGAATATATTCAGGAAAAAACGCATACGCCCTTTTTGGCCAACCAAGCAACCTGGGAGAGCAAATCAGCACTACAAAGAAATCTCTCGCCCCCCCCCCCCCGGGGGCAAAAGGGCCAGGCGAAAAAAGTCTAAAAACCAGAAAGGCAGGACAGGCCACGGAGTCAAGGGAGCCTTGTTAAGCTGATGGGCGGGATGTCAATGGCCAACAGCCAATCTTCACAAGTGTATCCTCTTTCCCAAACCATGTAAAACACAGAACCACAGAGCATAGGGCACTTCCACACATGGGCGTTGACCTTGGGAAAATGAAAAAATCAACCAGACACAGGGACCCCAAAGTTGAGGGCTGCTGTCTTGACAAGAACCTCCACTCCGGTACACGTTTCATATCCCAGGAAAGAGCCAAGAGGACAAAGACGAGTGGACAAGTGGACAAAGACAAGTGGACAAGTGGACAAGTGGTGCTACGTAGGTCCAATGGAGTGTCACTCAGCCATGAAATCCACGTCATGAGGCTGGTAGCAGCATCCTGAGTGGATTTAGGTACGATCATCCTCAGTGAAATAAGTCCCACAAAAAAAGAAACTTATGATATCACTTATCGAGGGAATGTAAAAATCGCTCCCCATGCACTGAATCCCCAAACAGAACAGAGTCACGCTTTTAGAAAACACACTTATGCCTGCTTCAGGGGAAAGGTGAGGTGGGGTGACGCATAAAACTCGAGTTTGAAATGAGCACAGATACCCTTCCGAAAACCGAATATGGAATGGACACGACCTACTCCTTGCTCAATCAACTGGACTCACCAGACCCTGTTCATCGCACAAGTATCTATCCGACTAGTAAGCATCTTCAAAGCTAAGTCTTGATATCTCTGTGTAAGTGCATCAAGTGTGTGTAAAGCGGCCTAAAACCAGCAGGGAAAATCAGCTCAGACCCATTCTGAGGATACATTTCCAACATAAAGAAGAAACAAGCAGGGCAAAACAGAGAGAAATTCTTCCAAAATGCGTTCAGGGACTGGCATGCAACCAGGATTGACCACATCTACAGCCCCAGCGGCAGAAGACATAAGGCTGGACACTCTTGGGGCTGAGACGATTGGTGAGGTTGGGGAAGCAAATGCAGACCCTTGAAAGGAATCCTGCGTGCTCCCCATTCCATGGGTCCCAACTCTCCAGGTTCAACGCAATCTTCCGACAGCGAAAGCACTCATTGGAAACCCAGCGGATGCTACACCGTGGGATCGGGAAAGCTTTCTGAAACTCACCTCAGTTTTCATCTCCTGGTGCTCGTGTTCTCCATTCAGGCCCCCTTACTAACAATCTCCCCACTTGGAGACTCGGCGCCTTTCCATGCCTCTTTCGTACCGTCTGCAATTTGTCCGCAGGATGAACTGCAAGAGGGGGAACCAATGAGAGACTCGCTGGAGGTGTTTGGTCGGGCACATGTCACTCTCATTTCCCATCACGAAGAAGAATTCACCAGCGGTTCAGCCTGCCACCCCGGATCGACAATAGGGCGTGAAGCCATCCAGCCGTGTTGCGTCCCACTCACAAAAAAGCGACTTGGGAAATGGAGCTCAGGGGCACTGCACTTCCCAAACCTGCAGAGTTCTAAACGATAACTATCGCCCCAAAATATATTGAGGTCAGGCTACGAAGAGGCGCTGAACGCAAGGCAGAACTGCAGGAAACGGATGTCAACGGGTACATCGGAATGGCCCCGATAGCACATGAAAAGCGCCAGAACGTGGACAATGATGCGGTTGGCCAAAAAGGGCGTATGCGTTTTTTCCTGAATAGGAAAAAACGCATACGCCCTTATTGGCCAACCAAGCAACCTGGGAGAGCAAATCAGCACTACAAAGAAATCTCTCGCCCCCCCCCGGGGCAAAAGGGCCAGGCGAAAAAAGTCTAAAAACCAGAAAGGCAGGACAGGCCACGGAGTCAAGGGAGCCTTGTTAAGCTGATGGGCGGGATGTCAATGGCCAACAGCCAATCTTCACAAGTGTATCCTCTTTCCCAAACCATGTAAAACACAGAACCACAGAGCATAGGGCACTTCCACACATGGGCGTTGACCTTGGGAAAATCAAAAAATCAACCAGACACAGGGACCCCAAAGTTGAGGGCTGCTGTCTTGACAAGAACCTCCACTCCGGTACACGTTTCATATCCCAGGAAAGAGCCAAGTGGACAAAGACGAGTGGACGAGTGGACAAAGACAAGTGGACAAGTGGACAAGTGGTGCTACGTAGGTCCAATGGAGTGTCACTCAGCCATGAAATCCACGTCATGAGGCTGGTAGCAGCATCCTGAGTGGATTTAGGTACGATCATGCTCAGTGAAATAAGTCCCACAAAAAAAGAAACTTATGATATCACTTATCGAGGGAATGTAAAAATTGCTCCCCATGCACTGAATCCCCAAACAGAACAGAGTCACGCTTTTAGAAAACACACTTATGCCTGCTTCAGGGGAAAGGTGAGGTGGGGTGACGCATAAAACTCGAGTTTGAAATGAGCACAGATATACTTCCGAAAACCGAATATGGAATGAACACGACCTACTCCTTGCTCAATCAACTGGACTCACCAGACCCTGTTCATCGCACAAGTATCTATCCGACTAGTAAGCATCTTCAAAGCTAAGTCTTGATATCTCTGTGTAAGTGCATCAAGTGTGTGTAAAGCGGCCTAAAACCAGCAGGGAAAATCAGCTCAGACCCATTCTGAGGATACATTTCCAACATAATGAAGAAACAAGCAGGGCAAAACAGAGAGAAATTCTTCCAAAATGCGTTCAGGGACTGGCATGCAACCAGGATTGACCACATCTACAGCCCCAGCGGCAGAAGACATAAGGCTGGACACTCTTGGGGCTGAGACGGTTGGTGAGGTTGGGAAAGCAAATGCAGACCCTTAAAAGGAATCCTGCGTGCTCCCCATTCCATGGGTCCCAACTCTCCAGGTTCAACGCAATCTTCCGACAGCGAAAGCACTCATTGGAAACCCAGCGGATGCTACACCGTGGGATCGGGAAAGCTTTCTGAAACTCACCTCAGTTTTCATCTCCTGGTGCTCGTGTTCTCCATTCAGGCCCCCTTACTAACAATCTCCCCACTTGGAGACTCGGCGCCTTTCCATGCCTCTTTCGTACCGTCTGCAATTTGTCCGCAGGATGAACTGCAAGAGGGGGAACCAATGAGAGACTCGCTGGAGGTGTTTGGTCGGGCACATGTCACTCTCATTTCCCATCACGAAGAAGAATTCACCAGCGGTTCAGCCTGCCACCCCGGATCGACAATAGGGCGTGAAGCCATCCAGCCGTGTTGCGTCCCACTCACAAAAAAGCGACTTGGGAAATGGAGCTCAGGGGCACTGCACTTCCCAAACCTGCAGAGTTCTAAACGATAACTATCGCCCCAAAATATATTGAGGTCAGGCTACGAAGAGGCGCTGAACGCAAGGCAGAACTGCAGGAAACGGATGTCAACGGGTACATCGGAATGGCCCCGATAGCACATGAAAAGCGCCAGAACGTGGACAATGATGCGGTTGGCCAAAAAGGGCGTATGCGTTTTTTCCTGAATATATTCAGGAAAAAACGCATACGCCCTTTTTGGCCAACCAAGCAACCTGGGAGAGCAAATCAGCACTACAAAGAAATCTCTCGCCGCCCCCCCCCCGGGGCAAAAGGGCCAGGCGAAAAAAGTCTAAAAACCAGAAAGGCAGGACAGGCCACGGAGTCAAGGGAGCCTTGTTAAGCTGATGGGCGGGATGTCAATGGCCAACAGCCAATCTTCACAAGTGTATCCTCTTTCCCAAACCATGTAAAACACAGAACCACAGAGCATAGGGCACTTCCACACATGGGTGTTGACCTTCGGAAAATCAAAAAATCAACCAGACACAGGGACCCCAAAGTTGAGGGCTGCTGTCTTGACAAGAACCTCCACTCCGGTACACGTTTCATATCCCAGGAAAGAGCCAAGTGGACAAAGACGAGTGGACAAGTGGACAAAGACAAGTGGACAAGTGGTGCTACGTAGGTCCAATGGAGTGTCACTCAGCCATGAAATCCACGTCATGAGGCTGGTAGCAGCATCCTGAGTGGATTTAGGTACGATCATCCTCAGTGAAATAAGTCCCACAAAAAAAGAAACTTATGATATCACTTATCGAGGGAATGTAAAAATCGCTCCCCATGCACTGAATCCCCAAACAGAACAGAGTCACGCTTTTAGAAAACACACTTATGCCTGCTTCAGGGGAAAGGTGAGGTGGGGTGACGCATAAAACTCGAGTTTGAAATGAGCACAGATACCCTTCCGAAAACCGAATATGGAATGGACACGACCTACTCCTTGCTCAATCAACTGGACTCACCAGACCCTGTTCATCGCACAAGTATCTATCCGACTAGTAAGCATCTTCAAAGCTAAGTCTTGATATCTCTGTGTAAGTGCATCAAGTGTGTGTAAAGCGGCCTAAAACCAGCAGGGAAAATCAGCTCAGACCCATTCTGAGGATACATTTCCAACATAAAGAAGAAACAAGCAGGGCAAAACAGAGAGAAATTCTTCCAAAATGCGTTCAGGGACTGGCATGCAACCAGGATTGACCACATCTACAGCCCCAGCGGCAGAAGACATAAGGCTGGACACTCTTGGGGCTGAGACGATTGGTGAGGTTGGGAAAGCAAATGCAGACCCTTGAAAGGAATCCTGCGTGCTCCCCATTCCATGGGTCCCAACTCTCCAGGTTCAACGCAATCTTCCGACAGCGAAAGCACTCATTGGAAACCCAGCGGATGCTACACCGTGGGATCGGGAAAGCTTTCTGAAACTCACCTCAGTTTTCATCTCCTGGTGCTCGTGCTCTCCATTCAGGCCCCTTACTAACAATCTCCCCACTTGGAGACTCGGCGCCTTTCCATGCCTCTTTCGTACCGTCTGCAATTTGTCCGCAGGATGAACTGCAAGAGGGGGAACCAATGAGAGACTCGCTGGAGGTGTTTGGTCGGGCACATGTCACTCTCATTTCCCATCACGAAGAAGAATTCACCACAGGTTCAGCCTGCCACCCCGGATCGACAATAGGGCGTGAAGCCATCCAGCCGTGTTGCGTACCACTCACAAAAAAGCGACTTGGGAAATGGAGCTCAGGGGCACTGCACTTCCCAAACCTGCAGAGTTCTAAACGATAACTATCGCCCCAAAATATATTAAGGTCAGGCTACGAAGAGGCGTTGAACGCAAGGCAGAACTGCAGGAAACCGATGTCAACGGCTACATCGGAATGGCCCCGATAGCACATGAAAAGCGCCAGAACGTGGACAATGATGCGGTTGGCCAAAAAGGGCGTATGCGTTTTTTCCTGAATATATTCAGGAAAAAACGCATACGCCCTTTTTGGCCAACCAAGCAACCTGGGAGAGCAAATCAGCACTACAAAGAAATCTCTCGCCCCCCCCCCGGGGCAAAAGGGCCAGGCGAAAAAAGTCTAAAAACCAGAAAGGCAGGACAGGCCACGGAGTCAAGGGAGCCTTGTTAAGCTGATGGGCGGGATGTCAATGGCCAACAGCCAATCTTCACAAGTGTATCCTCTTTCCCAAACCATGTAAAACACAGAACCACAGAGCATAGGGCACTTCCACCCATGGGCGTTGACCTTCGGAAAATCAAAAAATCAACCAGACACAGGGACCCCAAAGTTGAGGGCTGCTGTCTTGACAAGAACCTCCACTCCGGTACACGTTTCATATCCCAGGAAAGAGCCAAGTGGACAAAGACGAGTGGACAAGTGGACAAAGACAAGTGGACAAGTGGACAAGTGGTGCTACGTAGGTCCAATGGAGTGTCACTCAGCCATGAAATCCACGTCATGAGGCTGGTAGCAGCATCCTGAGTGGATTTAGGTACGATCATCCTCAGTGAAATAAGTCCCACAAAAAAACAAACTTATGATATCACTTATCGAGGGAATGTAAAAATCGCTCCCCATGCACTGAATCCCCAAACAGAACAGAGTCACGCTTTTAGAAAACACACTTATGCCTGCTTCAGGGGAAAGGTGAGGTGGGGTGACGCATAAAACTCGAGTTTGAAATGAGCACAGATACCCTTCCGAAAACCGAATATGGAATGGACACGACCTACTCCTTGCTCAATCAACTGGACTCACCAGACCCTGTTCATCGCACAAGTATCTATCCGACTAGTAAGCATCTTCAAAGCTAAGTCTTGATATCTCTGTGTAAGTGCATCAAGTGTGTGTAAAGCGGCCTAAAACCAGCAGGGAAAATCAGCTCAGACCCATTCTGAGGATACATTTCCAACATAAAGAAGAAACAAGCAGGGCAAAACAGAGAGAAATTCTTCCAAAATGCGTTCAGGGACTGGCATGCAACCAGGATCGACCACATCTACAGCCCCAGCGGCAGAAGACATAAGGCTGGACACTCTTGGGGCTGAGACGGTTGGTGAGGTTGGGAAAGCAAATGCAGACCCTTAAAAGGAATCCTGCGTGCTCCCCATTCCATGGGTCCCAACTCTCCAGGTTCAACGCAATCTTCCGACAGCGAAAGCACTCATTGGAAACCCAGCGGATGCTACACCGTGGGATCGGGAAAGCTTTCTGAAACTCACCTCAGTTTTCATCTCCTGGTGCTCGTGTTCTCCATTCAGGCCCCCTTACTAACAATCTCCCCACTTGGAGACTCGGCGCCTTTCCATGCCTCTTTCGTACCGTCTGCAATTTGTCCGCAGGATGAACTGCAAGAGGGGGAACCAATGAGAGACTCGCTGGAGGTGTTTGGTCGGGCACATGTCACTCTCATTTCCCATCACGAAGAAGAATTCACCAGCGGTTCAGCCTGCCACCCCGAATCGACAATAGGGCGTGAAGCCATCCAGCCGTGTTGCGTCCCACTCACAAAAAAGCGACTTGGGAAATGGAGCTCAGGGGCACTGCACTTCCCAAACCTGCAGAGTTCTAAACGATAACTATCGCCCCAAAATATATTGAGGTCAGGCTACGAAGAGGCGCTGAACGCAAGGCAGAACTGCAGGAAACGGATGTCAACGGGTACATCGGAATGGCCCCGATAGCACATGAAAAGCGCCAGAACGTGGACAATGATGCGGTTGGCCAAAAAGGGCGTATGCGTTTTTTCCTGAATATATTCAGGAAAAAACGCATACGCCCTTTTTGGCCAACCAAGCAACCTGGGAGAGCAAATCAGCACTACAAAGAAATCTCTCGCCCCCCCCCCCACCGGGGCAAAAGGGCCAGGCGAAAAAAGTCTAAAAACCAGAAAGGCAGGACAGCCCACGGAGTCAAGGGAGCCTTGTTAAGCTGATGGGCGGGATGTCAATGGCCAACAGCCAATCTTCACAAGTGTATCCTCTTTCCCAAACCATGTAAAACACAGAACCACAGAGCATAGGGCACTTCCACACATGGGTGTTGACCTTCGGAAAATCAAAAAATCAACCAGACACAGGGACCCCAAAGTTGAGGGCTGCTGTCTTGACAAGAACCTCCACTCCGGTACACGTTTCATATCCCAGGAAAGAGCCAAGTGGACAAAGACGAGTGGACAAGTGGACAAAGACAAGTGGACAAGTGGACAAGTGGTGCTACGTAGGTCCAATGGAGTGTCACTCAGCCATGAAATCCACGTCATGAGGCTGGTAGCAGCATCCTGAGTGGATTTAGGTACGATCATCCTCAGTGAAATAAGTCCCACAAAAAAAGAAACTTATGATATCACTTATCGAGGGAATGTAAAAATCGCTCCCCATGCACTGAATCCCCAAACAGAACAGAGTCACGCTTTTAGAAAACACACTTATGCCTGCTTCAGGGGAAAGGTGAGGTGGGGTGACGCATAAAACTCGAGTTTGAAATGAGCACAGATACCCTTCCAAAAACCGAATATGGAATGGACACGACCTACTCCTTGCTCAATCAACTGGACTCACCAGACCCTGTTCATCGCACAAGTATCTATCCGACTAGTAAGCATCTTCAAAGCTAAGTCTTGATATCTCTGTGTAAGTGCATCAAGTGTGTGTAAAGCGGCCTAAAACCAGCAGGGAAAATCAGCTCAGACCCATTCTGAGGATACATTTCCAACATAAAGAAGAAACAAGCAGGGCAAAACAGAGAGAAATTCTTCCAAAATGCGTTCAGGGACTGGCATGCAACCAGGATTGACCACATCTACAGCCCCAGCGGCAGAAGACATAAGGCTGGACACTCTTGGGGCTGAGACGATTGGTGAGGTTGGGAAAGCAAATGCAGACCCTTGAAAGGAATCCTGCGTGCTCCCCATTCCATGGGTCCCAACTCTCCAGGTTCAACGCAATCTTCCGACAGCGAAAGCACTCATTGGAAACCCAGCGGATGCTACACCGTGGGATCGGGAAAGCTTTCTGAAACTCACCTCAGTTTTCATCTCCTGGTGCTCGTGTTCTCCATTCAGGCCCCCTTACTAACAATCTCCCCACTTGGAGACTCGGCGCCTTTCCATGCCTCTTTCGTACCGTCTGCAATTTGTCCGCAGGATGAACTGCAAGAGGGGGAACCAATGAGAGACTCGCTGGAGGTGTTTGGTCGGGCACATGTCACTCTCATTTCCCATCACGAAGAAGAATTCACCAGCGGTTCAGCCTGCCACCCCGGATCGACAATAGGGCGTGAAGCCATCCAGCCGTGTTGCGTACCACTCACAAAAAAGCGACTTGGGAAATGGAGCTCAGGGGCACTGCACTTCCCAAACCTGCAGAGTTCTAAACGATAACTATCGCCCAAAAATATATTGAGGTCAGGCTACGAAGAGGCGTTGAACGCAAGGCAGAACTGCAGGAAACCGATGTCAACGGCTACATCGGAATGGCCCCGATAGCACATGAAAAGCGCCAGAACGTGGACAATGATGCGGTTGGCCAAAAAGGGCGTATCCGTTTTTTCCTGAATATATTCAGGAAAAAACGCATACGCCCTTTTTGGCCAACCAAGCAACCTGGGAGAGCAAATCAGCACTACAAAGAAATCTCTCGCCCCCCCCCCCGGGGCAAAAGGGCCAGGCGAAAAAAGTCTAAAAACCAGAAAGGCAGGACAGGCCACGGAGTCAAGGGAGCCTTGTTAAGCTGATGGGCGGGATGTCAATGGCCAACAGCCAATCTTCACAAGTGTATCCTCTTTCCCAAACCATGTAAAACACAGAACCACAGAGCATAGGGCACTTCCACACATGGGCGTTGACCTTGGGAAAATCAAAAAATCAACCAGACACAGGGACCCCAAAGTTGAGGGCTGCTGTCTTGACAAGAACCTCCACTCCGGTACACGTTTCATATCCCAGGAAAGAGCCAAGTGGACAAAGACGAGTGGACAAGTGGACAAAGACAAGTGGACAAGTGGTGCTACGTAGGTCCAATGGAGTGTCACTCAGCCATGAAATCCACGTCATGAGGCTGGTAGCAGCATCCTGAGTGGATTTAGGTACGATCATCCTCAGTGAAATAAGTCCCACAAAAAAAGAAACTTATGATATCACTTATCGAGGGAATGTAAAAATCGCTCCCCATGCACTGAATCCCCAAACAGAACAGAGTCACGCTTTTAGAAAACACACTTATGCCTGCTTCAGGGGAAAGGTGAGGTGGGGTGACGCATAAAACTCGAGTTTGAAATGAGCACAGATACCCTTCCGAAAACCGAATATGGAATGGACACGACCTACTCCTTGCTCAATCAACTGGACTCACCAGACCCTGTTCATCGCACAAGTATCTATCCGACTAGTAAGCATCTTCAAAGCTAAGTCTTGATATCTCTGTGTAAGTGCATCAAGTGTGTGTAAAGCGGCCTAAAACCAGCAGGGAAAATCAGCTCAGACCCATTCTGAGGATACATTTCCAACATAAAGAAGAAACAAGCAGGGCAAAACAGAGAGAAATTCTTCCAAAATGCGTTCAGGGACTGGCATGCAACCAGGATTGACCACATCTACAGCCCCAGCGGCAGAAGACATAAGGCTGGACACTCTTGGGGCTGAGACGATTGGTGAGGTTGGGAAAGCAAATGCAGACCCTTGAAAGGAATCCTGCGTGCTCCCCATTCCATGGGTCCCAACTCTCCAGGTTCAACGCAATCTTCCGACAGCGAAAGCACTCATTGGAAACCCAGCGGATGCTACACCGTGGGATCGGGAAAGCTTTCTGAAACTCACCTCAGTTTTCATCTCCTGGTGCTCGTGTTCTCCATTCAGGCCCCCTTACTAACAATCTCCCCACTTGGAGACTCGGCGCCTTTCCATGCCTCTTTCGTACCGTCTGCAATTTGTCCGCAGGATGAACTGCAAGAGGGGGAACCAATGAGAGACTCGCTGGAGGTGTTTGGTCGGGCACATGTCATTCTCATTTCCCATCACGAAGAAGAATTCACCAGCGGTTCAGCCTGCCACCCCGGATCGACAATAGGGCGTGAAGCCATCCAGCCGTGTTGCGTCCCACTCACAAAAAAGCGACTTGGGAAATGGAGCTCAGGGGCACTGCACTTCCCAAACCTGCAGAGTTCTAAACGATAACTATCGCCCCAAAATAATTGAGGTCAGGCTACGAAGAGGCGCTGAACGCAAGGCAGAACTGCAGGAAACGGATGTCAACGGGTACATCGGAATGGCCCCGATAGCACATGAAAAGCGCCAGAACGTGGACAATGATGCGGTTGGCCAAAAAGGGCGTATGCGTTTTTTCCTGAATATATTCAGGAAAAAACGCATACGCCCTTTTTGGCCAACCAAGCAACCTGGGAGAGCAAATCAGCACTACAAAGAAATCTCTCGCCCCCCCCCCCCCGGGGCAAAAGGGCCAGGCGAAAAAAGTCTAAAAACCAGAAAGGCAGGACAGGCCACGGAGTCAAGGGAGCCTTGTTAAGCTGATGGGCGGGATGTCAATGGCCAACAGCCAATCTTCACAAGTGTATCCTCTTTCCCAAACCATGTAAAACACAGAACCACAGAGCATAGGGCACTTCCACACATGGGTGTTGACCTTCGGAAAATCAAAAAATCAACCAGACACAGGGACCCCAAAGTTGAGGGCTGCTGTCTTGACAAGAACCTCCACTCCGGTACACGTTTCATATCCCAGGAAAGAGCCAAGTGGACAAAGACGAGTGGACAAGTGGACAAAGACAAGTGGACAAGTGGACAAGTGGTGCTACGTAGGTCCAATGGAGTGTCACTCAGCCATGAAATCCACGTCATGAGGCTGGTAGCAGCATCCTGAGTGGATTTAGGTACGATCATCCTCAGTGAAATAAGTCCCACAAAAAAACAAACTTATGATATCACTTATCGAGGGAATGTAAAAATCGCTCCCCATGCACTGAATCCCCAAACAGAACAGAGTCACGCTTTTAGAAAACACACTTATGCCTGCTTCAGGGGAAAGGTGAGGTGGGGTGACGCATAAAACTCGAGTTTGAAATGAGCACAGATACCCTTCCGAAAACCGAATATGGAATGGACACGACCTACTCCTTGCTCAATCAACTGGACTCACCAGACCCTGTTCATCGCACAAGTATCTATCCGACTAGTAAGCATCTTAAAAGCTAAGTCTTGATATCTCTGTGTAAGTGCATCAAGTGTGTGTAAAGCGGCCTAAAACCAGCAGGGAAAATCAGCTCAGACCCATTCTGAGGATACATTTCCAACATAAAGAAGAAACAAGCAGGGCAAAACAGAGAGAAATTCTTCCAAAATGCGTTCAGGGACTGGCATGCAACCAGGATTGACCACATCTACAGCCCCAGCGGCAGAAGACATAAGGCTGGACACTCTTGGGGCTGAGACGATTGGTGAGGTTGGGAAAGCAAATGCAGACCCTTGAAAGGAATCCTGCGTGCTCCCCATTCCATGGGTCCCAACTCTCCAGGTTCAACGCAATCTTCCGACAGCGAAAGCACTCATTGGAAACCCAGCGGATGCTACACCGTGGGATCGGGAAAGCTTTCTGAAACTCACCTCAGTTTTCATCTCCTGGTGCTCGTGCTCTCCATTCAGGCCCCTTACTAACAATCTCCCCACTTGGAGACTCGGCGCCTTTCCATGCCTCTTTCATACCGTCTGCAATTTGTCCGCAGGATGAACTGCAAGAGGGGGAACCAATGAGAGACTCGCTGGAGGTGTTTGGTCGGGCACATGTCACTCTCATTTCCCATCACGAAGAAGAATTCACCACAGGTTCAGCCTGCCACCCCGGATCGACAATAGGGCGTGAAGCCATCCAGCCGTGTTGCGTACCACTCACAAAAAAGCGACTTGGGAAATGGAGCTCAGGGGCACTGCACTTCCCAAACCTGCAGAGTTCTAAACGATAACTATCGCCCCAAAATATATTGAGGTCAGGCTACGAAGAGGCGTTGAACGCAAGGCAGAACTGCAGGAAACGGATGTCAATGGCTACATCGGAATGGCCCCGATAGCACATGAAAAGCGCCAGAACGTGGACAATGATGCGGTTGGCCAAAAAGGGCGTATGCGTTTTTTCCTGAATATATTCAGGAAAAAACGCATACGCCCTTTTTGGCCAACCAAGCAACCTGGGAGAGCAAATCAGCACTACAAAGAAATCTCTCGCCCCCCGCCCCCCGGGGCAAAAGGGCCAGGCGAAAAAAGTCTAAAAACCAGAAAGGCAGGACAGGCCACGGAGTCAAGGGAGCCTTGTTAAGCTGATGGGCGGGATGTCAATGGCCAACAGCCAATCTTCACAAGTGTATCCTCTTTCCCAAACCATGTAAAACACAGAACCACAGAGCATAGGGCACTTCCACCCATGGGCGTTGACCTTCGGAAAATCAAAAAATCAACCAGACACAGGGACCCCAAAGTTGAGGGCTGCTGTCTTGACAAGAACCTCCACTCCGGTACACGTTTCATATCCCAGGAAAGAGCCAAGTGGACAAAGACGAGTGGACAAGTGGACAAAGACAAGTGGACAAGTGGTGCTACGTAGGTCCAATGGAGTGTCACTCAGCCATGAAATCCACGTCATGAGGCTGGTAGCAGCATCCTGAGTGGATTTAGGTACGATCATGCTCAGTGAAATAAGTCCCACAAAAAAAGAAACTTATGATATCACTTATCGAGGGAATGTAAAAATCGCTCCCCATGCACTGAATCCCCAAACAGAACAGAGTCACGCTTTTAGAAAACACACTTATGCCTGCTTCAGGGGAAAGGTGAGGTGGGGTGACGCATAAAACTCGAGTTTGAAATGAGCACAGATACCCTTCCGAAAACCGAATATGGAATGGACACGACCTACTCCTTGCTCAATCAACTGGACTCACCAGACCCTGTTCATCGCACAAGTATCTATCCGACTAGTAAGCATCTTAAAAGCTAAGTCTTGATATCTCTGTGTAAGTGCATCAAGTGTGTGTAAAGCGGCCTAAAACCAGCAGGGAAAATCAGCTCAGACCCATTCTGAGGATACATTTCCAACATAAAGAAGAAACAAGCAGGGCAAAACAGAGAGAAATTCTTCCAAAATGCGTTCAGGGACTGGCATGCAACCAGGATTGACCACATCTACAGCCCCAGCGGCAGAAGACATAAGGCTGGACACTCTTGGGGCTGAGACGATTGGTGAGGTTGGGAAAGCAAATGCAGACCCTTGAAAGGAATCCTGCGTGCTCCCCATTCCATGGGTCCCAACTCTCCAGGTTCAACGCAATCTTCCGACAGCGAAAGCACTCATTGGAAACCCAGCGGATGCTACACCGTGGGATCGGGAAAGCTTTCTGAAACTCACCTCAGTTTTCATCTCCTGGTGCTCGTGTTCTCCATTCAGGCCCCCTTACTAACAATCTCCCCACTTGGAGACTCGGCGCCTTTCCATGCCTCTTTCGTACCGTCTGCAATTTGTCCGCAGGATGAACTGCAAGAGGGGGAACCAATGAGAGACTCGCTGGAGGTGTTTGGTCGGGCACATGTCACTCTCATTTCCCATCACGAAGAAGAATTCACCAGAGGTTCAGCCTGCCACCCCGGATCGACAATAGGGCGTGAAGCCATCCAGCCGTGTTGCGTCCCACTCACAAAAAAGCGACTTGGGAAATGGAGCTCAGGGGCACTGCACTTCCCAAACCTGCAGAGTTCTAAACGATAACTATCGCCCCAAAATATATTGAGGTCAGGCTACGAAGAGGCGTTGAACGCAAGGCAGAACTGCAGGAAACGGATGTCAACGGCTACATCGGAATGGCCCCGATAGCACATGAAAAGCGCCAGAACGTGGACAATGATGCGGTTGGCCAAAAAGGGCGTATGCGTTTTTTCCTGAATATATTCAGGAAAAAACGCATACGCCCTTTTTGGCCAACCAAGCAACCTGGGAGAGCAAATCAGCACTACAAAGAAATCTCTCGCCCCCCCCCCCCGGGGCAAAAGGGCCAGGCGAAAAAAGTCTAAAAACCAGAAAGGCAGGACAGGCCACGGAGTCAAGGGAGCCTTGTTAAGCTGATGGGCGGGATGTCAATGGCCAACAGCCAATCTTCACAAGTGTATCCTCTTTCCCAAACCATGTAAAACACAGAACCACAGAGCATAGGGCACTTCCACCCATGGGCGTTGACCTTCGGAAAATCAAAAAATCAACCAGACACAGGGACCCCAAAGTTGAGGGCTGCTGTCTTGACAAGAACCTCCACTCCGGTACACGTTTCATATCCCAGGAAAGAGCCAAGTGGACAAAGACGAGTGGAGAAGTGGACAAAGACAAGTGGACAAGTGGTGCTACGTAGGTCCAATGGAGTGTCACTCAGCCATGAAATCCACGTCATGAGGCTGGTAGCAGCATCCTGAGTGGTTTTAGGTACGATCATGCTCAGTGAAATAAGTCCCACAAAAAAAGAAACTTATGATATCACTTATCGAGGGAATGTAAAAATCGCTCCCCATGCACTGAATCCCCAAACAGAACAGAGTCACGCTTTTAGAAAACACACTTATGCCTGCTTCAGGGGAAAGGTGAGGTGGGGTGACGCATAAAACTCGAGTTTGAAATGAGCACAGATACCCTTCCGAAAACCGAATATGGAATGGACACGACCTACTCCTTGCTCAATCAACTGGACTCACCAGACCCTGTTCATCGCACAAGTATCTATCCGACTAGTAAGCATCTTAAAAGCTAAGTCTTGATATCTCTGTGTAAGTGCATCAAGTGTGTGTAAAGCGGCCTAAAACCAGCAGGGAAAATCAGCTCAGACCCATTCTGAGGATACATTTCCAACATAAAGAAGAAACAAGCAGGGCAAAACAGAGAGAAATTCTTCCAAAATGCGTTCAGGGACTGGCATGCAACCAGGATTGACCACATCTACAGCCCCAGCGGCAGAAGACATAAGGCTGGACACTCTTGGGGCTGAGACGATTGGTGAGGTTGGGAAAGCAAATGCAGACCCTTGAAAGGAATCCTGCGTGCTCCCCATTCCATGGGTCCCAACTCTCCAGGTTCAACGCAATCTTCCGACAGCGAAAGCACTCATTGGAAACCCAGCGGATGCTACACCGTGGGATCGGGAAAGCTTTCTGAAACTCACCTCAGTTTTCATCTCCTGGTGCTCGTGTTCTCCATTCAGGCCCCCTTACTAACAATCTCCCCACTTGGAGACTCGGCGCCTTTCCATGCCTCTTTCGTACCGTCTGCAATTTGTCCGCAGGATGAACTGCAAGAGGGGGAACCAATGAGAGACTCGCTGGAGGTGTTTGGTCGGGCACATGTCACTCTCATTTCCCATCACGAAGAAGAATTCACCACAGGTTCAGCCTGCCACCCCGGATCGACAATAGGGCGTGAAGCCATCCAGCCGTGTTGCGTCCCACTCACAAAAAAGCGACTTGGGAAATGGAGCTCAGGGGCACTGCACTTCCCAAACCTGCAGAGTTCTAAACGATAACTATCGCCCCAAAATATATTGAGGTCAGGCTACGAAGAGGCGCTGAACGCAAGGCAGAACTGCAGGAAACGGATGTCAACGGGTACATCGGAATGGCCCCGATAGCACATGAAAAGCGCCAGAACGTGGACAATGATGCGGTTGGCCAAAAAGGGCGTATGCGTTTTTTCCTGAATATATTCAGGAAAAAACGCATACGCCCTTTTTGGCCAACCAAGCAACCTGGGAGAGCAAATCAGCACTACAAAGAAATCTCTCGCCCCCCCCCCCGGGGCAAAAGGGCCAGGCGAAAAAAGTCTAAAAACCAGAAAGGCAGGACAGCCCACGGAGTCAAGGGAGCCTTGTTAAGCTGATGGGCGGGATGTCAATGGCCAACAGCCAATCTTCACAAGTGTATCCTCTTTCCCAAACCATGTAAAACACAGAACCACAGAGCATAGGGCACTTCCACACATGGGTGTTGACCTTCGGAAAATCAAAAAATCAACCAGACACAGGGACCCCAAAGTTGAGGGCTGCTGTCTTGACAAGAACCTCCACTCCGGTACACGTTTCATATCCCAGGAAAGAGCCAAGTGGACAAAGACGAGTGGACAAGTGGACAAAGACAAGTGGACAAGTGGACAAGTGGTGCTACGTAGGTCCAATGGAGTGTCACTCAGCCATGAAATCCACGTCATGAGGCTGGTAGCAGCATCCTGAGTGGATTTAGGTACGATCATCCTCAGTGAAATAAGTCCCACAAAAAAAGAAACTTATGATATCACTTATCGAGGGAATGTAAAAATCGCTCCCCATGCACTGAATCCCCAAACAGAACAGAGTCACGCTTTTAGAAAACACACTTATGCCTGCTTCAGGGGAAAGGTGAGGTGGGGTGACGCATAAAACTCGAGTTTGAAATGAGCACAGATACCCTTCCGAAAACCGAATATGGAATGGACACGACCTACTCCTTGCTCAATCAACTGGACTCACCAGACCCTGTTCATCGCACAAGTATCTATCCGACTAGTAAGCATCTTCAAAGCTAAGTCTTGATATCTCTGTGTAAGTGCATCAAGTGTGTGTAAAGCGGCCTAAAACCAGCAGGGAAAATCAGCTCAGACCCATTCTGAGGATACATTTCCAACATAAAGAAGAAACAAGCAGGGCAAAACAGAGAGAAATTCTTCCAAAATGCGTTCAGGGACTGGCATGCAACCAGGATTGACCACATCTACAGCCCCAGCGGCAGAAGACATAAGGCTGGACACTCTTGGGGCTGAGACGATTGGTGAGGTTGGGAAAGCAAATGCAGACCCTTGAAAGGAATCCTGCGTGCTCCCCATTCCATGGGTCCCAACTCTCCAGGTTCAACGCAATCTTCCGACAGCGAAAGCACTCATTGGAAACCCAGCGGATGCTACACCGTGGGATCGGGAAAGCTTTCTGAAACTCACCTCAGTTTTCATCTCCTGGTGCTCGTGTTCTCCATTCAGGCCCCCTTACTAACAATCTCCCCACTTGGAGACTCGGCGCCTTTCCATGCCTCTTTCGTACCGTCTGCAATTTGTCCGCAGGATGAACTGCAAGAGGGGGAACCAATGAGAGACTCGCTGGAGGTGTTTGGTCGGGCACATGTCATTCTCATTTCCCATCACGAAGAAGAATTCACCAGCGGTTCAGCCTGCCACCCCGGATCGACAATAGGGCGTGAAGCCATCCAGCCGTGTTGCGTCCCACTCACAAAAAAGCGACTTGGGAAATGGAGCTCAGGGGCACTGCACTTCCCAAACCTGCAGAGTTCTAAACGATAACTATCGCCCCAAAATAATTGAGGTCAGGCTACGAAGAGGCGCTGAACGCAAGGCAGAACTGCAGGAAACGGATGTCAACGGGTACATCGGAATGGCCCCGATAGCACATGAAAAGCGCCAGAACGTGGACAATGATGCGGTTGGCCAAAAAGGGCGTATGCGTTTTTTCCTGAATATATTCAGGAAAAAACGCATACGCCCTTTTTGGCCAACCAAGCAACCTGGGAGAGCAAATCAGCACTACAAAGAAATCTCTCGCCCCCCCCCCCCCGGGGCAAAAGGGCCAGGCGAAAAAAGTCTAAAAACCAGAAAGGCAGGACAGGCCACGGAGTCAAGGGAGCCTTGTTAAGCTGATGGGCGGGATGTCAATGGCCAACAGCCAATCTTCACAAGTGTATCCTCTTTCCCAAACCATGTAAAACACAGAACCACAGAGCATAGGGCACTTCCACACATGGGTGTTGACCTTCGGAAAATCAAAAAATCAACCAGACACAGGGACCCCAAAGTTGAGGGCTGCTGTCTTGACAAGAACCTCCACTCCGGTACACGTTTCATATCCCAGGAAAGAGCCAAGTGGACAAAGACGAGTGGACAAGTGGACAAAGACAAGTGGACAAGTGGACAAGTGGTGCTACGTAGGTCCAATGGAGTGTCACTCAGCCATGAAATCCACGTCATGAGGCTGGTAGCAGCATCCTGAGTGGATTTAGGTACGATCATCCTCAGTGAAATAAGTCCCACAAAAAAACAAACTTATGATATCACTTATCGAGGGAATGTAAAAATCGCTCCCCATGCACTGAATCCCCAAACAGAACAGAGTCACGCTTTTAGAAAACACACTTATGCCTGCTTCAGGGGAAAGGTGAGGTGGGGTGACGCATAAAACTCGAGTTTGAAATGAGCACAGATACCCTTCCGAAAACCGAATATGGAATGGACACGACCTACTCCTTGCTCAATCAACTGGACTCACCAGACCCTGTTCATCGCACAAGTATCTATCCGACTAGTAAGCATCTTAAAAGCTAAGTCTTGATATCTCTGTGTAAGTGCATCAAGTGTGTGTAAAGCGGCCTAAAACCAGCAGGGAAAATCAGCTCAGACCCATTCTGAGGATACATTTCCAACATAAAGAAGAAACAAGCAGGGCAAAACAGAGAGAAATTCTTCCAAAATGCGTTCAGGGACTGGCATGCAACCAGGATTGACCACATCTACAGCCCCAGCGGCAGAAGACATAAGGCTGGACACTCTTGGGGCTGAGACGATTGGTGAGGTTGGGAAAGCAAATGCAGACCCTTGAAAGGAATCCTGCGTGCTCCCCATTCCATGGGTCCCAACTCTCCAGGTTCAACGCAATCTTCCGACAGCGAAAGCACTCATTGGAAACCCAGCGGATGCTACACCGTGGGATCGGGAAAGCTTTCTGAAACTCACCTCAGTTTTCATCTCCTGGTGCTCGTGCTCTCCATTCAGGCCCCTTACTAACAATCTCCCCACTTGGAGACTCGGCGCCTTTCCATGCCTCTTTCATACCGTCTGCAATTTGTCCGCAGGATGAACTGCAAGAGGGGGAACCAATGAGAGACTCGCTGGAGGTGTTTGGTCGGGCACATGTCACTCTCATTTCCCATCACGAAGAAGAATTCACCACAGGTTCAGCCTGCCACCCCGGATCGACAATAGGGCGTGAAGCCATCCAGCCGTGTTGCGTACCACTCACAAAAAAGCGACTTGGGAAATGGAGCTCAGGGGCACTGCACTTCCCAAACCTGCAGAGTTCTAAACGATAACTATCGCCCCAAAATATATTGAGGTCAGGCTACGAAGAGGCGTTGAACGCAAGGCAGAACTGCAGGAAACGGATGTCAATGGCTACATCGGAATGGCCCCGATAGCACATGAAAAGCGCCAGAACGTGGACAATGATGCGGTTGGCCAAAAAGGGCGTATGCGTTTTTTCCTGAATATATTCAGGAAAAAACGCATACGCCCTTTTTGGCCAACCAAGCAACCTGGGAGAGCAAATCAGCACTACAAAGAAATCTCTCGCCCCCCGCCCCCCGGGGCAAAAGGGCCAGGCGAAAAAAGTCTAAAAACCAGAAAGGCAGGACAGGCCACGGAGTCAAGGGAGCCTTGTTAAGCTGATGGGCGGGATGTCAATGGCCAACAGCCAATCTTCACAAGTGTATCCTCTTTCCCAAACCATGTAAAACACAGAACCACAGAGCATAGGGCACTTCCACCCATGGGCGTTGACCTTCGGAAAATCAAAAAATCAACCAGACACAGGGACCCCAAAGTTGAGGGCTGCTGTCTTGACAAGAACCTCCACTCCGGTACACGTTTCATATCCCAGGAAAGAGCCAAGTGGACAAAGACGAGTGGACAAGTGGACAAAGACAAGTGGACAAGTGGTGCTACGTAGGTCCAATGGAGTGTCACTCAGCCATGAAATCCACGTCATGAGGCTGGTAGCAGCATCCTGAGTGGATTTAGGTACGATCATGCTCAGTGAAATAAGTCCCACAAAAAAAGAAACTTATGATATCACTTATCGAGGGAATGTAAAAATCGCTCCCCATGCACTGAATCCCCAAACAGAACAGAGTCACGCTTTTAGAAAACACACTTATGCCTGCTTCAGGGGAAAGGTGAGGTGGGGTGACGCATAAAACTCGAGTTTGAAATGAGCACAGATACCCTTCCGAAAACCGAATATGGAATGGACACGACCTACTCCTTGCTCAATCAACTGGACTCACCAGACCCTGTTCATCGCACAAGTATCTATCCGACTAGTAAGCATCTTAAAAGCTAAGTCTTGATATCTCTGTGTAAGTGCATCAAGTGTGTGTAAAGCGGCCTAAAACCAGCAGGGAAAATCAGCTCAGACCCATTCTGAGGATACATTTCCAACATAAAGAAGAAACAAGCAGGGCAAAACAGAGAGAAATTCTTCCAAAATGCGTTCAGGGACTGGCATGCAACCAGGATTGACCACATCTACAGCCCCAGCGGCAGAAGACATAAGGCTGGACACTCTTGGGGCTGAGACGATTGGTGAGGTTGGGAAAGCAAATGCAGACCCTTGAAAGGAATCCTGCGTGCTCCCCATTCCATGGGTCCCAACTCTCCAGGTTCAACGCAATCTTCCGACAGCGAAAGCACTCATTGGAAACCCAGCGGATGCTACACCGTGGGATCGGGAAAGCTTTCTGAAACTCACCTCAGTTTTCATCTCCTGGTGCTCGTGTTCTCCATTCAGGCCCCCTTACTAACAATCTCCCCACTTGGAGACTCGGCGCCTTTCCATGCCTCTTTCGTACCGTCTGCAATTTGTCCGCAGGATGAACTGCAAGAGGGGGAACCAATGAGAGACTCGCTGGAGGTGTTTGGTCGGGCACATGTCACTCTCATTTCCCATCACGAAGAAGAATTCACCAGAGGTTCAGCCTGCCACCCCGGATCGACAATAGGGCGTGAAGCCATCCAGCCGTGTTGCGTCCCACTCACAAAAAAGCGACTTGGGAAATGGAGCTCAGGGGCACTGCACTTCCCAAACCTGCAGAGTTCTAAACGATAACTATCGCCCCAAAATATATTGAGGTCAGGCTACGAAGAGGCGTTGAACGCAAGGCAGAACTGCAGGAAACGGATGTCAACGGCTACATCGGAATGGCCCCGATAGCACATGAAAAGCGCCAGAACGTGGACAATGATGCGGTTGGCCAAAAAGGGCGTATGCGTTTTTTCCTGAATATATTCAGGAAAAAACGCATACGCCCTTTTTGGCCAACCAAGCAACCTGGGAGAGCAAATCAGCACTACAAAGAAATCTCTCGCCCCCCCCCCCCGGGGCAAAAGGGCCAGGCGAAAAAAGTCTAAAAACCAGAAAGGCAGGACAGGCCACGGAGTCAAGGGAGCCTTGTTAAGCTGATGGGCGGGATGTCAATGGCCAACAGCCAATCTTCACAAGTGTATCCTCTTTCCCAAACCATGTAAAACACAGAACCACAGAGCATAGGGCACTTCCACCCATGGGCGTTGACCTTCGGAAAATCAAAAAATCAACCAGACACAGGGACCCCAAAGTTGAGGGCTGCTGTCTTGACAAGAACCTCCACTCCGGTACACGTTTCATATCCCAGGAAAGAGCCAAGTGGACAAAGACGAGTGGAGAAGTGGACAAAGACAAGTGGACAAGTGGTGCTACGTAGGTCCAATGGAGTGTCACTCAGCCATGAAATCCACGTCATGAGGCTGGTAGCAGCATCCTGAGTGGTTTTAGGTACGATCATGCTCAGTGAAATAAGTCCCACAAAAAAAGAAACTTATGATATCACTTATCGAGGGAATGTAAAAATCGCTCCCCATGCACTGAATCCCCAAACAGAACAGAGTCACGCTTTTAGAAAACACACTTATGCCTGCTTCAGGGGAAAGGTGAGGTGGGGTGACGCATAAAACTCGAGTTTGAAATGAGCACAGATACCCTTCCGAAAACCGAATATGGAATGGACACGACCTACTCCTTGCTCAATCAACTGGACTCACCAGACCCTGTTCATCGCACAAGTATCTATCCGACTAGTAAGCATCTTAAAAGCTAAGTCTTGATATCTCTGTGTAAGTGCATCAAGTGTGTGTAAAGCGGCCTAAAACCAGCAGGGAAAATCAGCTCAGACCCATTCTGAGGATACATTTCCAACATAAAGAAGAAACAAGCAGGGCAAAACAGAGAGAAATTCTTCCAAAATGCGTTCAGGGACTGGCATGCAACCAGGATTGACCACATCTACAGCCCCAGCGGCAGAAGACATAAGGCTGGACACTCTTGGGGCTGAGACGATTGGTGAGGTTGGGAAAGCAAATGCAGACCCTTGAAAGGAATCCTGCGTGCTCCCCATTCCATGGGTCCCAACTCTCCAGGTTCAACGCAATCTTCCGACAGCGAAAGCACTCATTGGAAACCCAGCGGATGCTACACCGTGGGATCGGGAAAGCTTTCTGAAACTCACCTCAGTTTTCATCTCCTGGTGCTCGTGTTCTCCATTCAGGCCCCCTTACTAACAATCTCCCCACTTGGAGACTCGGCGCCTTTCCATGCCTCTTTCGTACCGTCTGCAATTTGTCCGCAGGATGAACTGCAAGAGGGGGAACCAATGAGAGACTCGCTGGAGGTGTTTGGTCGGGCACATGTCACTCTCATTTCCCATCACGAAGAAGAATTCACCACAGGTTCAGCCTGCCACCCCGGATCGACAATAGGGCGTGAAGCCATCCAGCCGTGTTGCGTCCCACTCACAAAAAAGCGACTTGGGAAATGGAGCTCAGGGGCACTGCACTTCCCAAACCTGCAGAGTTCTAAACGATAACTATCGCCCCAAAATATATTGAGGTCAGGCTACGAAGAGGCGCTGAACGCAAGGCAGAACTGCAGGAAACGGATGTCAACGGGTACATCGGAATGGCCCCGATAGCACATGAAAAGCGCCAGAACGTGGACAATGATGCGGTTGGCCAAAAAGGGCGTATGCGTTTTTTCCTGAATATATTCAGGAAAAAACGCATACGCCCTTTTTGGCCAACCAAGCAACCTGGGAGAGCAAATCAGCACTACAAAGAAATCTCTCGCCCCCCCCCCCGGGGCAAAAGGGCCAGGCGAAAAAAGTCTAAAAACCAGAAAGGCAGGACAGGCCACGGAGTCAAGGGAGCCTTGTTAAGCTGATGGGCGGGATGTCAATGGCCAACAGCCAATCTTCACAAGTGTATCCTCTTTCCCAAACCATGTAAAACACAGAACCACAGAGCATAGGGCACTTCCACACATGGGCGTTGACCTTCGGAAAATCAAAAAATCAACCAGACACAGGGACCCCAAAGTTGAGGGCTGCTGTCTTGACAAGAACCTCCACTCCGGTACACGTTTCATATCCCAGGAAAGAGCCAAGTGGACAAAGACGAGTGGACAATTGGACAAAGACAAGTGGACAAGTGGACAAGTGGTGCTACGTAGGTCCAATGGAGTGTCACTCAGCCATGAAATCCACGTCATGAGGCTGGTAGCAGCATCCTGAGTGGATTTAGGTACGATCATCCTCAGTGAAATAAGTCCCACAACAAAAGAAACTTATGATATCACTTATCGAGGGAATGTAAAAATCGCTCCCCATGCACTGAATCCCCAAACAGAACAGAGTCACGCTTTTAGAAAACACACTTATGCCTGCTTCAGGGGAAAGGTGAGGTGGGGTGACGCATAAAACTCGAGTTTGAAATGAGCACAGATACCCTTCCGAAAACCGAATATGGAATGGACACGACCTACTCCTTGCTCAATCAACTGGACTCACCAGACCCTGTTCATCGCACAAGTATCTATCCGACTAGTAAGCATCTTCAAAGCTAAGTCTTGATATCTCTGTGTAAGTGCATCAAGTGTGTGTAAAGCGGCCTAAAACCAGCAGGGAAAATCAGCTCAGACCCATTCTGAGGATACATTTCCAACATAAAGAAGAAACAAGCAGGGCAAAACAGAGAGAAATTCTTCCAAAATGCGTTCAGGGACTGGCATGCAACCAGGATTGACCACATCTACAGCCCCAGCGGCAGAAGACATAAGGCTGGACACTCTTGGGGCTGAGACGATGGGTGAGGTTGGGAAAGCAAATGCAGACCCTTGAAAGGAATCCTGCGTGCTCCCCATTCCATGGGTCCCAACTCTCCAGGTTCAACGCAATCTTCCGACAGCGAAAGCACTCATTGGAAACCCAGCGGATGCTACACCGTGGGATCGGGAAAGCTTTCTGAAACTCACCTCAGTTTTCATCTCCTGGTGCTCGTGTTCTCCATTCAGGCCCCCTTACTAACAATCTCCCCACTTGGAGACTCGGCGCCTTTCCATGCCTCTTTCGTACCGTCTGCAATTTGTCCGCAGGATGAACTGCAAGAGGGGGAACCAATGAGAGACTCGCTGGAGGTGTTTGGTCGGGCACATGTCACTCTCATTTCCCATCACGAAGAAGAATTCACCAGCGGTTCAGCCTGCCACCCCGGATCGACAATAGGGCGTGAAGCCATCCAGCCGTGTTGCGTCCCACTCACAAAAAAGCGACTTGGGAAATGGAGCTCAGGGGCACTGCACTTCCCAAACCTGCAGAGTTCTAAACGATAACTATCGCCCCAAAATATATTGAGGTCAGGCTACGAAGAGGCGCTGAACGCAAGGCAGAACTGCAGGAAACGGATGTCAACGGGTACATCGGAATGGCCCCGATAGCACATGAAAAGCGCCAGAACGTGGACAATGATGCGGTTGGCCAAAAAGGGCGTATGCGTTTTTTCCTGAATATATTCAGGAAAAAACGCATACGCCCTTTTTGGCCAACCAAGCAACCTGGGAGAGCAAATCAGCACTACAAAGAAATCTCTCGCCCCCCCCCGGGGCAAAAGGGCCAGGCGAAAAAAGTCTAAAAACCAGAAAGGCAGGACAGGCCACGGAGTCAAGGGAGCCTTGTTAAGCTGATGGGCGGGATGTCAATGGCCAACAGCCAATCTTCACAAGTGTATCCTCTTTCCCAAACCATGTAAAACACAGAACCACAGAGCATAGGGCACTTCCACACATGGGCGTTGACCTTGGGAAAATGAAAAAATCAACCAGACACAGGGACCCCAAAGTTGAGGGCTGCTGTCTTGACAAGAACCTCCACTCCGGTACACGTTTCATATCCCAGGAAAGAGCCAAGTGGACAAAGACGAGTGGACAAGTGGACAAAGTCAAGTGGACAAGTGGACAAGTGGTGCTACGTAGGTCCAATGGAGTGTCACTCAGCCATGAAATCCACGTCATGAGGCTGGTAGCAGCATCCTGAGTGGATTTAGGTACGATCATCCTCAGTGAAATAAGTCCCACAAAAAAACAAACTTATGATATCACTTATCGAGGGAATGTAAAAATCGCTCCCCATGCACTGAATCCCCAAACAGAACAGAGTCACGCTTTTAGAAAACACACTTATGCCTGCTTCAGGGGAAAGGTGAGGTGGGGTGACGCATAAAACTCGAGTTTGAAATGAGCACAGATACCCTTCCGAAAACCGAATATGGAATGGACACGACCTACTCCTTGCTCAATCAACTGGACTCACCAGACCCTGTTCATCGCACAAGTATCTATCCGACTAGTAAGCATCTTCAAAGCTAAGTCTTGATATCTCTGTGTAAGTGCATCAAGTGTGTGTAAAGCGGCCTAAAACCAGCAGGGAAAATCAGCTCAGACCCATTCTGAGGATACATTTCCAACATAAAGAAGAAACAAGCAGGGCAAAACAGAGAGAAATTCTTCCAAAATGCGTTCAGGGACTGGCATGCAACCAGGATTGACCACATCTACAGCCCCAGCGGCAGAAGACATAAGGCTGGACACTCTTGGGGCTGAGACGATTGGTGAGGTTGGGAAAGCAAATGCAGACCCTTGAAAGGAATCCTGCGTGCTCCCCATTCCATGGGTCCCAACTCTCCAGGTTCAACGCAATCTTCCGACAGCGAAAGCACTCATTGGAAACCCAGCGGATGCTACACCGTGGGATCGGGAAAGCTTTCTGAAACTCACCTCAGTTTTCATCTCCTGGTGCTCGTGTTCTCCATTCAGGCCCCCTTACTAACAATCTCCCCACTTGGAGACTCGGCGCCTTTCCATGCCTCTTTCGTACCGTCTGCAATTTGTCCGCAGGATGAACTGCAAGAGGGGGAACCAATGAGAGACTCGCTGGAGGTGTTTGGTCGGGCACATGTCACTCTCATTTCCCATCACGAAGAAGAATTCACCAGCGGTTCAGCCTGCCACCCCGGATCGACAATAGGGCGTGAAGCCATCCAGCCGTGTTGCGTCCCACTCACAAAAAAGCGACTTGGGAAATGGAGCTCAGGGGCACTGCACTTCCCAAACCTGCAGAGTTCTAAACGATAACTATCGCCCCAAAATATATTGAGGTCAGGCTACGAAGAGGCGCTGAACGCAAGGCAGAACTGCAGGAAACCGATGTCAACGGGTACATCGGAATGGCCCCGATAGCACATGAAAAGCGCCAGAACGTGGACAATGATGCGGTTGGCCAAAAAGGGCGTATGCGTTTTTTCCTGAATATATTCAGGAAAAAACGCATACGCCCTTTTTGGCCAACCAAGCAACCTGGGAGAGCAAATCAGCACTACAAAGAAATCTCTCGCCCCCCCCCCCCCCGGGGGCAAAAGGGCCAGGCGAAAAAAGTCTAAAAACCAGAAAGGCAGGACAGGCCACGGAGTCAAGGGAGCCTTGTTAAGCTGATGGGCGGGATGTCAATGGCCAACAGCCAATCTTCACAAGTGTATCCTCTTTCCCAAACCATGTAAAACACAGAACCACAGAGCATAGGGCACTTCCACACATGGGTGTTGACCTTCGGAAAATCAAAAAATCAACCAGACACAGGGACCCCAAAGTTGAGGGCTGCTGTCTTGACAAGAACCTCCACTCCGGTACACGTTTCATATCCCAGGAAAGAGCCAAGTGGACAAAGACGAGTGGACAAGTGGACAAAGACAATTGGACAAGTGGACAAGTGGTGCTACGTAGGTCCAATGGAGTGTCACTCAGCCATGAAATCCACGTCATGAGGCTGGTAGCAGCATCCTGAGTGGATTTAGGTACGATCATCCTCAGTGAAATAAGTCCCACAAAAAAAGAAACTTATGATATCACTTATCGAGGGAATGTAAAAATCGCTCCCCATGCACTGAATCCCCAAACAGAACAGAGTCACGCTTTTAGAAAACACACTTATGCCTGCTTCAGGGGAAAGGTGAGGTGGGGTGACGCATAAAACTCGAGTTTGAAATGAGCACAGATACCCTTCCGAAAACCGAATATGGAATGGACACGACCTACTCCTTGCTCAATCAACTGGACTCACCAGACCCTGTTCATCGCACAAGTATCTATCCGACTAGTAAGCATCTTCAAAGCTAAGTCTTGATATCTCTGTGTAAGTGCATCAAGTGTGTGTAAAGCGGCCTAAAACCAGCAGGGAAAATCAGCTCAGACCCATTCTGAGGATACATTTCCAACATAAAGAAGAAACAAGCAGGGCAAAACAGAGAGAAATTCTTCCAAAATGCGTTCAGGGACTGGCATGCAACCAGGATTGACCACATCTACAGCCCCAGCGGCAGAAGACATAAGGCTGGACACTCTTGGGGCTGAGACGATTGGTGAGGTTGGGAAAGCAAATGCAGACCCTTGAAAGGAATCCTGCGTGCTCCACATTCCATGGGTCCCAACTCTCCAGGTTCAACGCAATCTTCCGACAGCGAAAGCACTCATTGGAAACCCAGCGGATGCTACACCGTGGGATCGGGAAAGCTTTCTGAAACTCACCTCAGTTTTCATCTCCTGGTGCTCGTGCTCTCCATTCAGGCCCCTTAGTAACAATCTCCCCACTTGGAGACTCGGCGCCTTTCCATGCCTCTTTCGTACCGTCTGCAATTTGTCCGCAGGATGAACTGCAAGAGGGGGAACCAATGAGAGACTCGCTGGAGGTGTTTGGTCGGGCACATGTCACTCTCATTTCCCATCACGAAGAAGAATTCACCACAGGTTCAGCCTGCCACCCCGGATCGACAATAGGGCGTGAAGCCATCCAGCCGTGTTGCGTACCACTCACAAAAAAGCGACTTGGGAAATGGAGCTCAGGGGCACTGCACTTCCCAAACCTGCAGAGTTCTAAACGATAACTATCGCCCCAAAATATATTGAGGTCAGGCTACGAAGAGGCGTTGAACGCAAGGCAGAACTGCAGGAAACCGATGTCAACGGCTACATCGGAATGGCCCCGATAGCACATGAAAAGCGCCAGAACGTGGACAATGATGCGGTTGGCCAAAAAGGGCGTATGCGTTTTTTCCTGAATATATTCAGGAAAAAACGCATACGCCCTTTTTGGCCAACCAAGCAACCTGGGAGAGCAAATCAGCACTACAAAGAAATCTCTCGCCCCCCCCCGGGGCAAAAGGGCCAGGCGAAAAAAGTCTAAAAACCAGAAAGGCAGGACAGGCCACGGAGTCAAAAGCCTTGTTAAGCTGATGGGCGGGATGTCAATGGCCAACAGCCAATCTTCACAAGTGTATCCTCTTTCCCAAACCATGTAAAACACAGAACCACAGAGCATAGGGCACTTCCACACATGGGCGTTGACCTTCGGAAAATCAAAAAATCAACCAGACACAGGGACCCCAAAGTTGAGGGCTGCTGTCTTGACAAGAACCTCCACTCCGGTACACGTTTCATATCCCAGGAAAGAGCCAAGTGGACAAAGACGAGTGGACAAGTGGACAAAGACAAGTGGACAAGTGGACAAGTGGTGCTACGTAGGTCCAATGGAGTGTCACTCAGCCATGAAATCCACGTCATGAGGCTGGTAGCAGCATCCTGAGTGGATTTAGGTACGATCATCCTCAGTGAAATAAGTCCCACAAAAAAAGAAACTTATGATATCACTTATCGAGGGAATGTAAAAATCGCTCCCCATGCACTGAATCCCCAAACAGAACAGAGTCACGCTTTTAGAAAACACACTTATGCCTGCTTCAGGGGAAAGGTGAGGTGGGGTGACGCATAAAACTCGAGTTTGAAATGAGCACAGATACACGTCCGAAAACCGAATATGGAATGGACACGACCTACTCCTTGCTCAATCAACTGGACTCACCAGACCCTGTTCATCGCACAAGTATCTATCCGACTAGTAAGCATCTTCAAAGCTAAGTCTTGATATCTCTGTGTAAGTGCATCAAGTGTGTGTAAAGCGGCCTAAAACCAGCAGGGAAAATCAGCTCAGACCCATTCTGAGGATACATTTCCAACATAAAGAAGAAACAAGCAGGGCAAAACAGAGAGAAATACTTCCAAAATGCGTTCAGGGACTGGCATGCAACCAGGATCGACCACATCTACAGCCCCAGCGGCAGAAGACATAAGGCTGGACACTCTTGGGGCTGAGACGATTGGTGAGGTTGGGAAAGCAAATGCAGACCCTTGAAAGGAATCCTGCGTGCTCCCCATTCCATGGGTCCCAACTCTCCAGGTTCAACGCAATCTTCCGACAGCGAAAGCACTCATTGGAAACCCAGCGGATGCTACACCGTGGGATCGGGAAAGCTTTCTGAAACTCACCTCAGTTTTCATCTCCTGGTGCTCGTGTTCTCCATTCAGGCCCCCTTACTAACAATCTCCCCACTTGGAGACTCGGCGCCTTTCCATGCCTCTTTCGTACCGTCTGCAATTTGTCCGCAGGATGAACTGCAAGAGGGGGAACCAATGAGAGACTCGCTGGAGGTGTTTGGTCGGGCACATGTCACTCTCATTTCCCATCACGAAGAAGAATTCACCAGCGGTTCAGCCTGCCACCCCGGATCGACAATAGGGCGTGAAGCCATCCAGCCGTGTTGCGTCCCACTCACAAAAAAGCGACTTGGGAAATGGAGCTCAGGGGCACTGCACTTCCCAAACCTGCAGAGTTCTAAACGATAACTATCGCCCCAAAATATATTGAGGTCAGGCTACGAAGAGGCGCTGAACGCAAGGCAGAACTGCAGGAAACGGATGTCAACGGGTACATCGGAATGGCCCCGATAGCACATGAAAAGCGCCAGAACGTGGACAATGATGCGGTTGGCCAAAAAGGGCGTATGCGTTTTTTCCTGAATATATTCAGGAAAAAACGCATACGCCCTTTTTGGCCAACCAAGCAACCTGGGAGAGCAAATCAGCACTACAAAGAAATCTCTCGCCCCCCCCCCTGGGCAAAAGGGCCAGGCGAAAAAAGTCTAAAAACCAGAAAGGCAGGACAGCCCACGGAGTCAAGGGAGCCTTGTTAAGCTGATGGGCGGGATGTCAATGGCCAACAGCCAATCTTCACAAGTGTATCCTCTTTCCCAAACCATGTAAAACACAGAACCACAGAGCATAGGGCACTTCCACACATGGGCGTTGACCTTGGGAAAATGAAAAAATCAACCAGACACAGGGACCCCAAAGTTGAGGGCTGCTGTCTTGACAAGAACCTCCACTCCGGTACACGTTTCATATCCCAGGAAAGAGCCAAGTGGACAAAGACGAGTGGACAAGTGGACAAAGACAAGTGGACAAGTGGACAAGTGGTGCTACGTAGGTCCAATGGAGTGTCACTCAGCCATGAAATCCACGTCATGAGGCTGGTAGCAGCATCCTGAGTGGATTTAGGTACGATCATCCTCAGTGAAATAAGTCCCACAAAAAAAGAAACTTATGATATCACTTATCGAGGGAATGTAAAAATCGCTCCCCATGCACTGAATCCCCAAACAGAACAGAGTCACGCTTTTAGAAAACACACTTATGCCTGCTTCAGCGGAAAGGTGAGGTGGGGTGACGCATAAAACTCGAGTTTGAAATGAGCACAGATACCCTTCCGAAAACTGAATATGGAATGGACACGACCTACTCCTTGCTCAATCAACTGGACTCACCAGACCCTGTTCATCGCACAAGTATCTATCCGACTAGTAAGCATCTTCAAAGCTAAGTCTTGATATCTCTGTGTAAGTGCATCAAGTGTGTGTAAAGCGGCCTAAAACCAGCAGGGAAAATCAGCTCAGACCCATTCTGAGGATACATTTCCAACATAAAGAAGAAACAAGCAGGGCAAAACAGAGAGAAATTCTTCCAAAATGCGTTCAGGGACTGGCATGCAACCAGGATTGACCACATCTACAGCCCCAGCGGCAGAAGACATAAGGCTGGACACTCTTGGGGCTGAGACGATTGGTGAGGTTGGGGAAGCAAATGCAGACCCTTGAAAGGAATCCTGCGTGCTCCCCATTCCATGGGCCCCAACTCTCCAGGTTCAACGCAATCTTCCGACAGCGAAAGCACTCATTGGAAACCCAGCGGATGCTACACCGTGGGATCGGGAAAGCTTTCTGAAACTCACCTCAGTTTTCATCTCCTGGTGCTCGTGTTCTCCATTCAGGCCCCCTTACTAACAATCTCCCCACTTGGAGACTCGGCGCCTTTCCATGCCTCTTTCGTACCGTCTGCAATTTGTCCGCAGGATGAACTGCAAGAGGGGGAACCAATGAGAGACTCGCTGGAGGTGTTTGGTCGGGCACATGTCACTCTCATTTCCCATCACGAAGAAGAATTCACCAGCGGTTCAGCCTGCCACCCCGGATCGACAATAGGGCGTGAAGCCATCCAGCCGTGTTGCGTCCCACTCACAAAAAAGCGACTTGGGAAATGGAGCTCAGGGGCACTGCACTTCCCAAACCTGCAGAGTTCTAAACGATAACTATCGCCCCAAAATATATTGAGGGCAGGCTACGAAGAGGCGCTGAACGCAAGGCAGAACTGCAGGAAACGGATGTCAACGGGTACATCGGAATGGCCCCGATAGCACATGAAAAGCGCCAGAACGTGGACAATGATGCGGTTGGCCAAAAAGGGCGTATGCGTTTTTTCCTGAATATATTCAGGAAAAAACGCATACGCCCTTTTTGGCCAACCAAGCAACCTGGGAGAGGAAATCAGCACTACAAAGAAATCTCTCGCCCCCCCCGGGGCAAAAGGGCCAGGCGAAAAAAGTCTAAAAACCAGAAACGCAGGACAGGCCACGGAGTCAAGGGAGCCTTGTTAAGCTGATGGGCGGGATGTCAATGGCCAACAGCCAATCTTCACAAGTGTATCCTCTTTCCCAAACCATGGAAAACACAGAACCACAGAGCATAGGGCACTTCCACACATGGGCGTTGACCTTGGGAAAATGAAAAAATCAACCAGACACAGGGACCCCATAGTTGAGGGCTGCTGTCTTGACAAGAACCTCCACTCCGGTACACGTTTCATATCCCAGGAAAGAGCCAAGTGGACAAAGACGAGTGGACAAGTGGACAAAGACAATTGGACAAGTGGACAAGTGGTGCTACGTAGGTCCAATGGAGTGTCACTCAGCCATGAAATCCACGTCATGAGGCTGGTAGCAGCATCCTGAGTGGATTTAGGTACGATCATCCTCAGTGAAATAAGTCCCACAACAAAAGAAACTTATGATATCACTTATCGAGGGAATGTAAAAATCGCTCCCCATGCACTGAATCCCCAAACAGAACAGAGTCACGCTTTTAGAAAACACACTTATGCCTGCTTCAGGGGAAAGGTGAGGTGGGGTGACGCATAAAACTCGAGTTTGAAATGAGCACAGATACCCTTCCGAAAACCGAATATGGAATGGACACGACCTACTCCTTGCTCAATCAACTGGACTCACCAGACCCTGTTCATCGCACAAGTATCTATCCGACTAGTAAGCATCTTCAAAGCTAAGTCTTGATATCTCTGTGTAAGTGCATCAAGTGTGTGTAAAGCGGCCTAAAACCAGCAGGGAAAATCAGCTCAGACCCATTCTGAGGATACATTTCCAACATAAAGAAGAAACAAGCAGGGCAAAACAGAGAGAAATTCTTCCAAAATGCGTTCAGGGACTGGCATGCAACCAGGATTGACCACATCTACAGCCCCAGCGGCAGAAGACATAAGGCTGGACACTCTTGGGGCTGAGACGATGGGTGAGGTTGGGAAAGCAAATGCAGACCCTTAAAAGGAATCCTGCGTGCTCCCCATTCCATGGGTCCCAACTCTCCAGGTTCAACGCAATCTTCCGACAGCGAAAGCACTCATTGGAAACCCAGCGGATGCTACACCGTGGGATCGGGAAAGCTTTCTGAAACTCACCTCAGTTTTCATCTCCTGGTGCTCGTGTTCTCCATTCAGGCCCCCTTACTAACAATCTCCCCACTTGGAGACTCGGCGCCTTTCCATGCCTCTTTCGTACCGTCTGCAATTTGTCCGCAGGATGAACTGCAAGAGGGGGAACCAATGAGAGACTCGCTGGAGGTGTTTGGTCGGGCACATGTCACTCTCATTTCCCATCACGAAGAAGAATTCACCAGCGGTTCAGCCTGCCACCCCGGATCGACAATAGGGCGTGAAGCCATCCAGCCGTGTTGCGTCCCACTCACAAAAAAGCGACTTGGGAAATGGAGCTCAGGGGCACTGCACTTCCCAAACCTGCAGAGTTCTAAACGATAACTATCGCCCCAAAATATATTGAGGTCAGGCTACGAAGAGGCGCTGAACGCAAGGCAGAACTGCAGGAAACGGATGTCAACGGGTACATCGGAATGGCCCCGATAGCACATGAAAAGTGCCAGAACGTGGACAATGATGCGGTTGGCCAAAAAGGGCGTATGCGTTTTTTCCTGAATATATTCAGGAAAAAACGCATACGCCCTTTTTGGCCAACCAAGCAACCTGGGAGAGCAAATCAGCACTACAAAGAAATCTCTCGCCCCCCCCCGGGGCAAAAGGGCCAGGCGAAAAAAGTCTAAAAACCAGAAAGGCAGGACAGGCCACGGAGTCAAGGGAGCCTTGTTAAGCTGATGGGCGGGATGTCAATGGCCAACAGCCAATCTTCACAAGTGTATCCTCTTTCCCAAACCATGTAAAACACAGAACCACAGAGCATAGGGCACTTCCACACATGGGCGTTGACCTTGGGAAAATCAAAAAATCAACCAGACACAGGGACCCCAAAGTTGAGGGCTGCTGTCTTGACAAGAACCTCCACTCCGGTACACGTTTCATATCCCAGGAAAGAGCCAAGTGGACAAAGACGAGTGGACAAGTGGACAAAGACAAGTGGACAAGTGGTGCTACGTAGGTCCAATGGAGTGTCACTCAGCCATGAAATCCACGTCATGAGGCTGGTAGCAGCATCCTGAGTGGATTTAGGTACGATCATGCTCAGTGAAATAAGTCCCACAACAAAAGAAACTTATGATATCACTTATCGAGGGAATGTAAAAATCGCTCCCCATGCACTGAATCCCCAAACAGAACAGAGTCACGCTTTTAGAAAACACACTTATGCCTGCTTCAGGGGAAAGGTGAGGTGGGGTGACGCATAAAACTCGAGTTTGAAATGAGCACAGATACCCTTCCGAAAACCGAATATGGAATGGACACGACCTACTCCTTGCTCAATCAACTGGACTCACCAGACCCTGTTCATCGCACAAGTATCTATCCGACTAGTAAGCATCTTCAAAGCTAAGTCTTGATATCTCTGTGTAAGTGCATCAAGTGTGTGTAAAGCGGCCTAAAACCAGCAGGGAAAATCAGCTCAGACCCATTCTGAGGATACATTTCCAACATAAAGAAGAAACAAGCAGGGCAAAACAGAGAGAAATTCTTCCAAAATGCGTTCAGGGACTGGCATGCAACCAGGATTGACCACATCTACAGCCCCAGCGGCAGAAGACATAAGGCTGGACACTCTTGGGGCTGAGACGATGGGTGAGGTTGGGAAAGCAAATGCAGACCCTTAAAAGGAATCCTGCGTGCTCCCCATTCCATGGGTCCCAACTCTCCAGGTTCAACGCAATCTTCCGACAGCGAAAGCACTCATTGGAAACCCAGCGGATGCTACACCGTGGGATCGGGAAAGCTTTCTGAAACTCACCTCAGTTTTCATCTCCTGGTGCTCGTGTTCTCCATTCAGGCCCCCTTACTAACAATCTCCCCACTTGGAGACTCGGCGCCTTTCCATGCCTCTTTCGTACCGTCTGCAATTTGTCCGCAGGATGAACTGCAAGAGGGGGAACCAATGAGAGACTCGCTGGAGGTGTTTGGTCGGGCACATGTCACTCTCATTTCCCATCACGAAGAAGAATTCACCAGCGGTTCAGCCTGCCACCCCGGATCGACAATAGGGCGTGAAGCCATCCAGCCGTGTTGCGTCCCACTCACAAAAAAGCGACTTGGGAAATGGAGCTCAGGGGCACTGCACTTCCCAAACCTGCAGAGTTCTAAACGATAACTATCGCCCCAAAATATATTGAGGTCAGGCTACGAAGAGGCGCTGAACGCAAGGCAGAACTGCAGGAAACGGATGTCAACGGGTACATCGGAATGGCCCCGATAGCACATGAAAAGTGCCAGAACGTGGACAATGATGCGGTTGGCCAAAAAGGGCGTATGCGTTTTTTCCTGAATATATTCAGGAAAAAACGCATACGCCCTTTTTGGCCAACCAAGCAACCTGGGAGAGCAAATCAGCACTACAAAGAAATCTCTCGCCCCCCCCCCGGGGCAAAAGGGCCAGGCGAAAAAAGTCTAAAAACCAGAAAGGCAGGACAGGCCACGGAGTCAAGGGAGCCTTGTTAAGCTGATGGGCGGGATGTCAATGGCCAACAGCCAATCTTCACAAGTGTATCCTCTTTCCCAAACCATGTAAAACACAGAACCACAGAGCATAGGGCACTTCCACACATGGGCGTTGACCTTGGGAAAATCAAAAAATCAACCAGACACAGGGACCCCAAAGTTGAGGGCTGCTGTCTTGACAAGAACCTCCACTCCGGTACACGTTTCATATCCCAGGAAAGAGCCAAGTGGACAAAGACGAGTGGACAAGTGGACAAAGACAAGTGGACAAGTGGTGCTACGTAGGTCCAATGGAGTGTCACTCAGCCATGAAATCCACGTCATGAGGCTGGTAGCAGCATCCTGAGTGGATTTAGGTACGATCATGCTCAGTGAAATAAGTCCCACAAAAAAAGAAACTTATGATATCACTTATCGAGGGAATGTAAAAATCGCTCCCCATGCACTGAATCCCCAAACAGAACAGAGTCACGCTTTTAGAAAACACACTTATGCCTGCTTCAGGGGAAAGGTGAGGTGGGGTGACGCATAAAACTCGAGTTTGAAATGAGCACAGATACCCTTCCGAAAACCGAATATGGAATGGACACGACCTACTCCTTGCTCAATCAACTGGACTCACCAGACCCTGTTCATCGCACAAGTATCTATCCGACTAGTAAGCATCTTCAAAGCTAAGTCTTGATATCTCTGTGTAAGTGCATCAAGTGTGTGTAAAGCGGCCTAAAACCAGCAGGGAAAATCAGCTCAGACCCATTCTGAGGATACATTTCCAACATAAAGAAGAAACAAGCAGGGCAAAACAGAGAGAAATTCTTCCAAAATGCGTTCAGGGACTGGCATGCAACCAGGATTGACCACATCTACAGCCCCAGCGGCAGAAGACATAAGGCTGGACACTCTTGGGGCTGAGACGATTGGTGAGGTTGGGAAAGCAAATGCAGACCCTTAAAAGGAATCCTGCGTGCTCCCCATTCCATGGGTCCCAACTCTCCAGGTTCAACGCAATCTTCCGACAGCGAAAGCACTCATTGGAAACCCAGCGGATGCTACACCGTGGGATCGGGAAAGCTTTCTGAAACTCACCTCAGTTTTCATCTCCTGGTGCTCGTGTTCTCCATTCAGGCCCCCTTACTAACAATCTCCCCACTTGGAGACTCGGCGCCTTTCCATGCCTCTTTCGTACCGTCTGCAATTTGTCCGCAGGATGAACTGCAAGAGGGGGAACCAATGAGAGACTCGCTGGAGGTGTTTGGTCGGGCACATGTCACTCTCATTTCCCATCACGAAGAAGAATTCACCAGCGGTTCAGCCTGCCACCCCGGATCGACAATAGGGCGTGAAGCCATCCAGCCGTGTTGCGTCCCACTCACAAAAAAGCGACTTGGGAAATGGAGCTCAGGGGCACTGCACTTCCCAAACCTGCAGAGTTCTAAACGATAACTATCGCCCCAAAATATATTGAGGTCAGGCTACGAAGAGGCGCTGAACGCAAGGCAGAACTGCAGGAAACGGATGTCAACGGGTACATCGGAATGGCCCCGATAGCACATGAAAAGCGCCAGAACGTGGACAATGATGCGGTTGGCCAAAAAGGGCGTATGCGTTTTTTCCTGAATATATTCAGGAAAAAACGCATACGCCCTTTTTGGCCAACCAAGCAACCTGGGAGAGCAAATCAGCACTACAAAGAAATCTCTCGCCCCCCCCCGGGGCAAAAGGGCCAGGCGAAAAAAGTCTAAAAACCAGAAAGGCAGGACAGGCCACGGAGTCAAGGGAGCCTTGTTAAGCTGATGGGCGGGATGTCAATGGCCAACAGCCAATCTTCACAAGTGTATCCTCTTTCCCAAACCATGTAAAACACAGAACCACAGAGCATAGGGCACTTCCACACATGGGCGTTGACCTTGGGAAAATGAAAAAATCAACCAGACACAGGGACCCCATAGTTGAGGGCTGCTGTCTTGACAAGAACCTCCACTCCGGTACACGTTTCATATCCCAGGAAAGAGCCAAGTGGACAAAGACGAGTGGACAAGTGGACAAAGACAAGTGGACAAGTGGACAAGTGGTGCTACGTAGGTCCAATGGAGTGTCACTCAGCCATGAAATCCACGTCATGAGGCTGGTAGCAGCATCCTGAGTGGATTTAGGTACGATCATCCTCAGTGAAATAAGTCCCACAAAAAAAGAAACTTATGATATCACTTATCGAGGGAATGTAAAAATCGCTCCCCATGCACTGAATCCCCAAACAGAACAGAGTCACGCTTTTAGAAAACACACTTATGCCTGCTTCAGGGGAAAGGTGAGGTGGGGTGACGCATAAAACTCGAGTTTGAAATGAGCACAGATACCCTTCCGAAAACCGAATATGGAATGGACACGACCTACTCCTTGCTCAATCAACTGGACTCACCAGACCCTGTTCATCGCACAAGTATCTATCCGACTAGTAAGCATCTTCAAAGCTAAGTCTTGATATCTCTGTGTAAGTGCATCAAGTGTGTGTAAAGCGGCCTAAAACCAGCAGGGAAAATCAGCTCAGACCCATTCTGAGGATACATTTCCAACATAAAGAAGAAACAAGCAGGGCAAAACAGAGAGAAATTCTTCCAAAATGCGTTCAGGGACTGGCATGCAACCAGGATTGACCACATCTACAGCCCCAGCGGCAGAAGACATAAGGCTGGACACTCTTGGGGCTGAGACGATGGGTGAGGTTGGGAAAGCAAATGCAGACCCTTAAAAGGAATCCTGCGTGCTCCCCATTCCATGGGTCCCAACTCTCCAGGTTCAACGCAATCTTCCGACAGCGAAAGCACTCATTGGAAACCCAGCGGATGCTACACCGTGGGATCGGGAAAGCTTTCTGAAACTCACCTCAGTTTTCATCTCCTGGTGCTCGTGTTCTCCATTCAGGCCCCCTTACTAACAATCTCCCCACTTGGAGACTCGGCGCCTTTCCATGCCTCTTTCGTACCGTCTGCAATTTGTCCGCAGGATGAACTGCAAGAGGGGGAACCAATGAGAGACTCGCTGGAGGTGTTTGGTCGGGCACATGTCACTCTCATTTCCCATCACGAAGAAGAATTCACCAGCGGTTCAGCCTGCCACCCCGGATCGACAATAGGGCGTGAAGCCATCCAGCCGTGTTGCGTCCCACTCACAAAAAAGCGACTTGGGAAATGGAGCTCAGGGGCACTGCACTTCCCAAACCTGCAGAGTTCTAAACGATAACTATCGCCCCCAAATATATTGAGGTCAGGCTACGAAGAGGCGCTGAACGCAAGGCAGAACTGCAGGAAACGGATGTCAACGGGTACATCGGAATGGCCCCGATAGCACATGAAAAGCGCCAGAACGTGGACAATGATGCGGTTGGCCAAAAAGGGCGTATGCGTTTTTTCCTGAATATATTCAGGAAAAAACGCATACGCCCTTTTTGGCCAACCAAGCAACCTGGGAGAGCAAATCAGCACTACAAAGAAATCTCTCACCCCCCCCCCCGGGCAAAAGGGCCAGGCGAAAAAAGTCTAAAAACCAGAAAGGCAGGACAGGCCACGGAGTCAAGGGAGCCTTGTTAAGCTGATGGGCGGGATGTCAATGGCCAACAGCCAATCTTCACAAGTGTATCCTCTTTCCCAAACCATGTAAAACACAGAACCACAGAGCATAGGGCACTTCCACACATGGGCGTTGACCTTGGGAAAATCAAAAAATCAACCAGACACAGGGACCCCAAAGTTGAGGGCTGCTGTCTTGACAAGAACCTCCACTCCGGTACACGTTTCATATCCCAGGAAAGAGCCAAGTGGACAAAGACGAGTGGACAAGTGGACAAAGACAAGTGGACAAGTGGTGCTACGTAGGTCCAATGGAGTGTCACTCAGCCATGAAATCCACGTCATGAGGCTGGTAGCAGCATCCTGAGTGGATTTAGGTACGATCATGCTCAGTGAAATAAGTCCCACAAAAAAAGAAACTTATCATATCACTTATCGAGGGAATGTAAAAATCGCTCCCCATGCACTGAATCCCCAAACAGAACAGAGTCACGCTTTTAGAAAACACACTTATGCCTGCTTCAGGGGAAAGGTGAGGTGGGGTGACGCATAAAACTCGAGTTTGAAATGAGCACAGATACCCTTCTGAAAACCGAATATGTAATGGACACGACCTACTCCTTGCTCAATCAACTGGACTCACCAGACCCTGTTCATCGCACAAGTATCTATCCGACTAGTAAGCATCTTCAAAGCTAAGTCTTGATATCTCTGTGTAAGTGCATCAAGTGTGTGTAAAGCGGCCTAAAACCAGCAGGGAAAATCAGCTCAGACCCATTCTGAGGATACATTTCCAACATAAAGAAGAAACAAGCAGGGCAAAACAGAGAGAAATTCTTCCAAAATGCGTTCAGGGACTGGCATGCAACCAGGATTGACCACATCTACAGCCCCAGCGGCAGAAGACATAAGGCTGGACACTCTTGGGGCTGAGACGATTGGTGAGGTTGGGAAAGCAAATGCAGACCCTTAAAAGGAATCCTGCGTGCTCCCCATTCCATGGGTCCCAACTCTCCATGTTCAACGCAATCTTCCGACAGCGAAAGCACTCATTGGAAACCCAGCGGATGCTACACCGTGGGATCGGGAAAGCTTTCTGAAACTCACCTCAGTTTTCATCTCCTGGTGCTCGTGTTCTCCATTCAGGCCCCCTTACTAACAATCTCCCCACTTGGAGACTCGGCGCCTTTCCATGCCTCTTTCGTACCGTCTGCAATTTGTCCGCAGGATGAACTGCAAGAGGGGGAACCAATGAGAGACTCGCTGGAGGTGTTTGGTCGGGCACATGTCACTCTCATTTCCCATCACGAAGAAGAATTCACCAGCGGTTCAGCCTGCCACCCCGGATCGACAATAGGGCGTGAAGCCATCCAGCCGTGTTGCGTCCCACTCACAAAAAAGCGACTTGGGAAATGGAGCTCAGGGGCACTGCACTTCCCAAACCTGCAGAGTTCTAAACGATAACTATCGCCCCAAAATATATTGAGGTCAGGCTACGAAGAGGCGCTGAACGCAAGGCAGAACTGCAGGAAACCGATGTCAACGGGTACATCGGAATGGCCCCGATAGCACATGAAAAGCGCCAGAACGTGGACAATGATGCGGTTGGCCAAAAAGGGCGTATGCGTTTTTTCCTGAATATATTCAGGAAAAAACGCATACGCCCTTTTTGGCCAACCAAGCAACCTGGGAGAGCAAATCAGCACTACAAAGAAATCTCTCGCCCCCCCCCCCGGGGCAAAAGGGCCAGGCGAAAAAAGTCTAAAAACCAGAAAGGCAGGACAGGCCACGGAGTCAAGGGAGCCTTGTTAAGCTGATGGGCGGGATGTCAATGGCCAACAGCCAATCTTCACAAGTGTATCCTCTTTCCCAAACCATGTAAAACACAGAACCACAGAGCATAGGGCACTTCCACACATGGGCGTTGACCTTGGGAAAATCAAAAAATCAACCAGACACAGGGACCCCAAAGTTGAGGGCTGCTGTCTTGACAAGAACCTCCACTCCGGTACACGTTTCATATCCCAGGAAAGAGCCAAGTGGACAAAGACGAGTGGACAAGTGGACAAAGACAAGTGGACAAGTGGTGCTACGTAGGTCCAATGGAGTGTCACTCAGCCATGAAATCCACGTCATGAGGCTGGTAGCAGCATCCTGAGTGGATTTAGGTACGATCATGCTCAGTGAAATAAGTCCCACAAAAAAAGAAACTTATGATATCACTTATCGAGGGAATGTAAAAATCGCTCCCCATGCACTGAATCCCCAAACAGAACAGAGTCACGCTTTTAGAAAACACACTTATGCCTGCTTCAGGGGAAAGGTGAGGTGGGGTGACGCATAAAACTCGAGTTTGAAATGAGCACAGATACCCTTCCGAAAACCGAATATGGAATGGACACGACCTACTCCTTGCTCAATCAACTGGACTCACCAGACCCTGTTCATCGCACAAGTATCTATCCGACTAGTAAGCATCTTCAAAGCTAAGTCTTGATATCTCTGTGTAAGTGCATCAAGTGTGTGTAAAGCGGCCTAAAACCAGCAGGGAAAATCAGCTCAGACCCATTCTGAGGATACATTTCCAACATAAAGAAGAAACAAGCAGGGCAAAACAGAGAGAAATTCTTCCAAAATGCGTTCAGGGACTGGCATGCAACCAGGATTGACCACATCTACAGCCCCAGCGGCAGAAGACATAAGGCTGGACACTCTTGGGGCTGAGACGATTGGTGAGGTTGGGAAAGCAAATGCAGACCCTTAAAAGGAATCCTGCGTGCTCCCCATTCCATGGGTCCCAACTCTCCAGGTTCAACGCAATCTTCCGACAGCGAAAGCACTCATTGGAAACCCAGCGGATGCTACACCGTGGGATCGGGAAAGCTTTCTGAAACTCACCTCAGTTTTCATCTCCTGGTGCTCGTGTTCTCCATTCAGGCCCCCTTACTAACAATCTCCCCACTTGGAGACTCGGCGCCTTTCCATGCCTCTTTCGTACCGTCTGCAATTTGTCCGCAGGATGAACTGCAAGAGGGGGAACCAATGAGAGACTCGCTGGAGGTGTTTGGTCGGGCACATGTCACTCTCATTTCCCATCACGAAGAAGAATTCACCAGCGGTTCAGCCTGCCACCCCGGATCGACAATAGGGCGTGAAGCCATCCAGCCGTGTTGCGTCCCACTCACAAAAAAGCGACTTGGGAAATGGAGCTCAGGGGCACTGCACTTCCCAAACCTGCAGAGTTCTAAACGATAACTATCGCCCCAAAATATATTGAGGTCAGGCTACGAAGAGGCGCTGAACGCAAGGCAGAACTGCAGGAAACGGATGTCAACGGGTACATCGGAATGGCCCCGATAGCACATGAAAAGCGCCAGAACGTGGACAATGATGCGGTTGGCCAAAAAGGGCGTATGCGTTTTTTCCTGAATATATTCAGGAAAAAACGCATACGCCCTTTTTGGCCAACCAAGCAACCTGGGAGAGCAAATCAGCACTACAAAGAAATCTCTCGCCCCCCCCCCCCGGGGCAAAAGGGCCAGGCGAAAAAAGTCTAAAAACCAGAAAGGCAGGACAGGCCACGGAGTCAAGGGAGCCTTGTTAAGCTGATGGGCGGGATGTCAATGGCCAACAGCCAATCTTCACAAGTGTATCCTCTTTCCCAAACCATGTAAAACACAGAACCACAGAGCATAGGGCACTTCCACACATGGGCGTTGACCTTGGGAAAATCAAAAAATCAACCAGACACAGGGACCCCAAAGTTGAGGGCTGCTGTCTTGACAAGAACCTCCACTCCGGTACACGTTTCATATCCCAGGAAAGAGCCAAGTGGACAAAGACGAGTGGACAAGTGGACAAAGACAAGTGGACAAGTGGACAAGTGGTGCTACGTAGGTCCAATGGAGTGTCACTCAGCCATGAAATCCACGTCATGAGGCTGGTAGCAGCATCCTGAGTGGATTTAGGTACGATCATCCTCAGTGAAATAAGTCCCACAAAAAAAGAAACTTATGATATCACTTATCGAGGGAATGTAAAAATCGCTCCCCATGCACTGAATCCCCAAACAGAACAGAGTCACGCTTTTAGAAAACACACTTATGCCTGCTTCAGGGGAAAGGTGAGGTGGGGTGACGCATAAAACTCGAGTTTGAAATGAGCACAGATACCCTTCCGAAAACCGAATATGGAATGGACACGACCTACTCCTTGCTCAATCAACTGGACTCACCAGACCCTGTTCATCGCACAAGTATCTATCCGACTAGTAAGCATCTTCAAAGCTAAGTCTTGATATCTCTGTGTAAGTGCATCAAGTGTGTGTAAAGCGGCCTAAAACCAGCAGGGAAAATCAGCTCAGACCCATTCTGAGGATACATTTCCAACATAAAGAAGAAACAAGCAGGGCAAAACAGAGAGAAATTCTTCCAAAATGCGTTCAGGGACTGGCATGCAACCAGGATTGACCACATCTACAGCCCCAGCGGCAGAAGACATAAGGCTGGACACTCTTGGGGCTGAGACGATGGGTGAGGTTGGGAAAGCAAATGCAGACCCTTAAAAGGAATCCTGCGTGCTCCCCATTCCATGGGTCCCAACTCTCCAGGTTCAACGCAATCTTCCGACAGCGAAAGCACTCATTGGAAACCCAGCGGATGCTACACCGTGGGATCGGGAAAGCTTTCTGAAACTCACCTCAGTTTTCATCTCCTGGTGCTCGTGTTCTCCATTCAGGCCCCCTTACTAACAATCTCCCCACTTGGAGACTCGGCGCCTTTCCATGCCTCTTTCGTACCGTCTGCAATTTGTCCGCAGGATGAACTGCAAGAGGGGGAACCAATGAGAGACTCGCTGGAGGTGTTTGGTCGGGCACATGTCACTCTCATTTCCCATCACGAAGAAGAATTCACCAGCGGTTCAGCCTGCCACCCCGGATCGACAATAGGGCGTGAAGCCATCCAGCCGTGTTGCGTCCCACTCACAAAAAAGCGACTTGGGAAATGGAGCTCAGGGGCACTGCACTTCCCAAACCTGCAGAGTTCTAAACGATAACTATCGCCCCAAAATATATTGAGGTCAGGCTACGAAGAGGCGCTGAACGCAAGGCAGAACTGCAGGAAACGGATGTCAACGGGTACATCGGAATGGCCCCGATAGCACATGAAAAGCGCCAGAACGTGGACAATGATGCGGTTGGCCAAAAAGGGCGTATGCGTTTTTTCCTGAATATATTCAGGAAAAAACGCATACGCCCTTTTTGGCCAACCAAGCAACCTGGGAGAGCAAATCAGCACTACAAAGAAATCTCTCGCCCCCCCCCCCGGGGCAAAAGGGCCAGGCGAAAAAAGTCTAAAAACCAGAAAGGCAGGACAGGCCACGGAGTCAAGGGAGCCTTGTTAAGCTGATGGGCGGGATGTCAATGGCCAACAGCCAATCTTCACAAGTGTATCCTCTTTCCCAAACCATGTAAAACACAGAACCACAGAGCATAGGGCACTTCCACACATGGGCGTTGACCTTGGGAAAATCAAAAAATCAACCAGACACAGGGACCCCAAAGTTGAGGGCTGCTGTCTTGACAAGAACCTCCACTCCGGTACACGTTTCATATCCCAGGAAAGAGCCAAGTGGACAAAGACGAGTGGACAAGTGGACAAAGACAAGTGGACAAGTGGTGCTACGTAGGTCCAATGGAGTGTCACTCAGCCATGAAATCCACGTCATGAGGCTGGTAGCAGCATCCTGAGTGGATTTAGGTACGATCATGCTCAGTGAAATAAGTCCCACAAAAAAAGAAACTTATGATATCACTTATCGAGGGAATGTAAAAATCGCTCCCCATGCACTGAATCCCCAAACAGAACAGAGTCACGCTTTTAGAAAACACACTTATGCCTGCTTCAGGGGAAAGGTGAGGTGGGGTGACGCATAAAACTCGAGTTTGAAATGAGCACAGATACCCTTCCGAAAACCGAATATGGAATGGACACGACCTACTCCTTGCTCAATCAACTGGACTCACCAGACCCTGTTCATCGCACAAGTATCTATCCGACTAGTAAGCATCTTCAAAGCTAAGTCTTGATATCTCTGTGTAAGTGCATCAAGTGTGTGTAAAGCGGCCTAAAACCAGCAGGGAAAATCAGCTCAGACCCATTCTGAGGATACATTTCCAACATAAAGAAGAAACAAGCAGGGCAAAACAGAGAGAAATTCTTCCAAAATGCGTTCAGGGACTGGCATGCAACCAGGATTGACCACATCTACAGCCCCAGCGGCAGAAGACATAAGGCTGGACACTCTTGGGGCTGAGACGATTGGTGAGGTTGGGAAAGCAAATGCAGACCCTTAAAAGGAATCCTGCGTGCTCCCCATTCCATGGGTCCCAACTCTCCAGGTTCAACGCAATCTTCCGACAGCGAAAGCACTCATTGGAAACCCAGCGGATGCTACACCGTGGGATCGGGAAAGCTTTCTGAAACTCACCTCAGTTTTCATCTCCTGGTGCTCGTGTTCTCCATTCAGGCCCCCTTACTAACAATCTCCCCACTTGGAGACTCGGCGCCTTTCCATGCCTCTTTCGTACCGTCTGCAATTTGTCCGCAGGATGAACTGCAAGAGGGGGAACCAATGAGAGACTCGCTGGAGGTGTTTGGTCGGGCACATGTCACTCTCATTTCCCATCACGAAGAAGAATTCACCAGCGGTTCAGCCTGCCACCCCGGATCGACAATAGGGCGTGAAGCCATCCAGCCGTGTTGCGTCCCACTCACAAAAAAGCGACTTGGGAAATGGAGCTCAGGGGCACTGCACTTCCCAAACCTGCAGAGTTCTAAACGATAACTATCGCCCCAAAATATATTGAGGTCAGGCTACGAAGAGGCGCTGAACGCAAGGCAGAACTGCAGGAAACGGATGTCAACGGGTACATCGGAATGGCCCCGATAGCACATGAAAAGCGCCAGAACGTGGACAATGATGCGGTTGGCCAAAAAGGGCGTATGCGTTTTTTCCTGAATATATTCAGGAAAAAACGCATACGCCCTTTTTGGCCAACCAAGCAACCTGGGAGAGCAAATCAGCACTACAAAGAAATCTCTCGCCCCCCCCCCCCGGGGCAAAAGGGCCAGGCGAAAAAAGTCTAAAAACCAGAAAGGCAGGACAGGCCACGGAGTCAAGGGAGCCTTGTTAAGCTGATGGGCGGGATGTCAATGGCCAACAGCCAATCTTCACAAGTGTATCCTCTTTCCCAAACCATGTAAAACACAGAACCACAGAGCATAGGGCACTTCCACACATGGGCGTTGACCTTGGGAAAATCAAAAAATCAACCAGACACAGGGACCCCAAAGTTGAGGGCTGCTGTCTTGACAAGAACCTCCACTCCGGTACACGTTTCATATCCCAGGAAAGAGCCAAGTGGACAAAGACGAGTGGACAAGTGGACAAAGACAAGTGGACAAGTGGTGCTACGTAGGTCCAATGGAGTGTCACTCAGCCATGAAATCCACGTCATGAGGCTGGTAGCAGCATCCTGAGTGGATTTAGGTACGATCATGCTCAGTGAAATAAGTCCCACAAAAAAAGAAACTTATCATATCACTTATCGAGGGAATGTAAAAATCGCTCCCCATGCACTGAATCCCCAAACAGAACAGAGTCACGCTTTTAGAAAACACACTTATGCCTGCTTCAGGGGAAAGGTGAGGTGGGGTGACGCATAAAACTCGAGTTTGAAATGAGCACAGATACCCTTCCGAAAACCGAATATGGAATGGACACGACCTACTCCTTGCTCAATCAACTGGACTCACCAGACCCTGTTCATCGCACAAGTATCTATCCGACTAGTAAGCATCTTCAAAGCTAAGTCTTGATATCTCTGTGTAAGTGCATCAAGTGTGTGTAAAGCGGCCTAAAACCAGCAGGGAAAATCAGCTCAGACCCATTCTGAGGATACATTTCCAACATAAAGAAGAAACAAGCAGGGCAAAACAGAGAGAAATTCTTCCAAAATGCGTTCAGGGACTGGCATGCAACCAGGATTGACCACATCTACAGCCCCAGCGGCAGAAGACATAAGGCTGGACACTCTTGGGGCTGAGACGATTGGTGAGGTTGGGAAAGCAAATGCAGACCCTTAAAAGGAATCCTGCGTGCTCCCCATTCCATGGGTCCCAACTCTCCATGTTCAACGCAATCTTCCGACAGCGAAAGCACTCATTGGAAACCCAGCGGATGCTACACCGTGGGATCGGGAAAGCTTTCTGAAACTCACCTCAGTTTTCATCTCCTGGTGCTCGTGTTCTCCATTCAGGCCCCCTTACTAACAATCTCCCCACTTGGAGACTCGGCGCCTTTCCATGCCTCTTTCGTACCGTCTGCAATTTGTCCGCAGGATGAACTGCAAGAGGGGGAACCAATGAGAGACTCGCTGGAGGTGTTTGGTCGGGCACATGTCACTCTCATTTCCCATCACGAAGAAGAATTCACCAGCGGTTCAGCCTGCCACCCCGGATCGACAATAGGGCGTGAAGCCATCCAGCCGTGTTGCGTCCCACTCACAAAAAAGCGACTTGGGAAATGGAGCTCAGGGGCACTGCACTTCCCAAACCTGCAGAGTTCTAAACGATAACTATCGCCCCAAAATATATTGAGGTCAGGCTACGAAGAGGCGCTGAACGCAAGGCAGAACTGCAGGAAACGGATGTCAACGGGTACATCGGAATGGCCCCGATAGCACATGAAAAGCGCCAGAACGTGGACAATGATGCGGTTGGCCAAAAAGGGCGTATGCGTTTTTTCCTGAATATATTCAGGAAAAAACGCATACGCCCTTTTTGGCCAACCAAGCAACCTGGGAGAGCAAATCAGCACTACAAAGAAATCTCTCGCCCCCCCCCCCCGGGGCAAAAGGGCCAGGCGAAAAAAGTCTAAAAACCAGAAAGGCAGGACAGGCCACGGAGTCAAGGGAGCCTTGTTAAGCTGATGGGCGGGATGTCAATGGCCAACAGCCAATCTTCACAAGTGTATCCTCTTTCCCAAACCATGTAAAACACAGAACCACAGAGCATAGGGCACTTCCACACATGGGCGTTGACCTTGGGAAAATCAAAAAATCAACCAGACACAGGGACCCCAAAGTTGAGGGCTGCTGTCTTGACAAGAACCTCCACTCCGGTACACGTTTCATATCCCAGGAAAGAGCCAAGTGGACAAAGACGAGTGGACAAGTGGACAAAGACAAGTGGACAAGTGGACAAGTGGTGCTACGTAGGTCCAATGGAGTGTCACTCAGCCATGAAATCCACGTCATGAGGCTGGTAGCAGCATCCTGAGTGGATTTAGGTACGATCATCCTCAGTGAAATAAGTCCCACAAAAAAAGAAACTTATGATATCACTTATCGAGGGAATGTAAAAATCGCTCCCCATGCACTGAATCCCCAAACAGAACAGAGTCACGCTTTTAGAAAACACACTTATGCCTGCTTCAGGGGAAAGGTGAGGTGGGGTGACGCATAAAACTCGAGTTTGAAATGAGCACAGATACCCTTCCGAAAACCGAATATGGAATGGACACGACCTACTCCTTGCTCAATCAACTGGACTCACCAGACCCTGTTCATCGCACAAGTATCTATCCGACTAGTAAGCATCTTCAAAGCTAAGTCTTGATATCTCTGTGTAAGTGCATCAAGTGTGTGTAAAGCGGCCTAAAACCAGCAGGGAAAATCAGCTCAGACCCATTCTGAGGATACATTTCCAACATAAAGAAGAAACAAGCAGGGCAAAACAGAGAGAAATTCTTCCAAAATGCGTTCAGGGACTGGCATGCAACCAGGATTGACCACATCTACAGCCCCAGCGGCAGAAGACATAAGGCTGGACACTCTTGGGGCTGAGACGATTGGTGAGGTTGGGAAAGCAAATGCAGACCCTTAAAAGGAATCCTGCGTGCTCCCCATTCCATGGGTCCCAACTCTCCAGGTTCAACGCAATCTTCCGACAGCGAAAGCACTCATTGGAAACCCAGCGGATGCTACACCGTGGGATCGGGAAAGCTTTCTGAAACTCACCTCAGTTTTCATCTCCTGGTGCTCGTGTTCTCCATTCAGGCCCCCTTACTAACAATCTCCCCACTTGGAGACTCGGCGCCTTTCCATGCCTCTTTCGTACCGTCTGCAATTTGTCCGCAGGATGAACTGCAAGAGGGGGAACCAATGAGAGACTCGCTGGAGGTGTTTGGTCGGGCACATGTCACTCTCATTTCCCATCACGAAGAAGAATTCACCAGCGGTTCAGCCTGCCACCCCGGATCGACAATAGGGCGTGAAGCCATCCAGCCGTGTTGCGTCCCACTCACAAAAAAGCGACTTGGGAAATGGAGCTCAGGGGCACTGCACTTCCCAAACCTGCAGAGTTCTAAACGATAACTATCGCCCCAAAATATATTGAGGTCAGGCTACGAAGAGGCGCTGAACGCAAGGCAGAACTGCAGGAAACGGATGTCAACGGGTACATCGGAATGGCCCCGATAGCACATGAAAAGCGCCAGAACGTGGACAATGATGCGGTTGGCCAAAAAGGGCGTATGCGTTTTTTCCTGAATATATTCAGGAAAAAACGCATACGCCCTTTTTGGCCAACCAAGCAACCTGGGAGAGCAAATCAGCACTACAAAGAAATCTCTCGCCCCCCCCCCACCGGGGCAAAAGGGCCAGGCGAAAAAAGTCTAAAAACCAGAAAGGCAGGACAGGCCACGGAGTCAAGGGAGCCTTGTTAAGCTGATGGGCGGGATGTCAATGGCCAACAGCCAATCTTCACAAGTGTATCCTCTTTCCCAAACCATGTAAAACACAGAACCACAGAGCATAGGGCACTTCCACACATGGGCGTTGACCTTGGGAAAATCAAAAAATCAACCAGACACAGGGACCCCAAAGTTGAGGGCTGCTGTCTTGACAAGAACCTCCACTCCGGTACACGTTTCATATCCCAGGAAAGAGCCAAGTGGACAAAGACGAGTGGACAAGTGGACAAAGACAAGTGGACAAGTGGTGCTACGTAGGTCCAATGGAGTGTCACTCAGCCATGAAATCCACGTCATGAGGCTGGTAGCAGCATCCTGAGTGGATTTAGGTACGATCATGCTCAGTGAAATAAGTCCCACAAAAAAAGAAACTTATCATATCACTTATCGAGGGAATGTAAAAATCGCTCCCCATGCACTGAATCCCCAAACAGAACAGAGTCACGCTTTTAGAAAACACACTTATGCCTGCTTCAGGGGAAAGGTGAGGTGGGGTGACGCATAAAACTCGAGTTTGAAATGAGCACAGATACCCTTCCGAAAACCGAATATGGAATGGACACGACCTACTCCTTGCTCAATCAACTGGACTCACCAGACCCTGTTCATCGCACAAGTATCTATCCGACTAGTAAGCATCTTCAAAGCTAAGTCTTGATATCTCTGTGTAAGTGCATCAAGTGTGTGTAAAGCGGCCTAAAACCAGCAGGGAAAATCAGCTCAGACCCATTCTGAGGATACATTTCCAACATAAAGAAGAAACAAGCAGGGCAAAACAGAGAGAAATTCTTCCAAAATGCGTTCAGGGACTGGCATGCAACCAGGATTGACCACATCTACAGCCCCAGCGGCAGAAGACATAAGGCTGGACACTCTTGGGGCTGAGACGATTGGTGAGGTTGGGAAAGCAAATGCAGACCCTTAAAAGGAATCCTGCGTGCTCCCCATTCCATGGGTCCCAACTCTCCATGTTCAACGCAATCTTCCGACAGCGAAAGCACTCATTGGAAACCCAGCGGATGCTACACCGTGGGATCGGGAAAGCTTTCTGAAACTCACCTCAGTTTTCATCTCCTGGTGCTCGTGTTCTCCATTCAGGCCCCCTTACTAACAATCTCCCCACTTGGAGACTCGGCGCCTTTCCATGCCTCTTTCGTACCGTCTGCAATTTGTCCGCAGGATGAACTGCAAGAGGGGGAACCAATGAGAGACTCGCTGGAGGTGTTTGGTCGGGCACATGTCACTCTCATTTCCCATCACGAAGAAGAATTCACCAGCGGTTCAGCCTGCCACCCCGGATCGACAATAGGGCGTGAAGCCATCCAGCCGTGTTGCGTCCCACTCACAAAAAAGCGACTTGGGAAATGGAGCTCAGGGGCACTGCACTTCCCAAACCTGCAGAGTTCTAAACGATAACTATCGCCCCAAAATATATTGAGGTCAGGCTACGAAGAGGCGCTGAACGCAAGGCAGAACTGCAGGAAACGGATGTCAACGGGTACATCGGAATGGCCCCGATAGCACATGAAAAGCGCCAGAACGTGGACAATGATGCGGTTGGCCAAAAAGGGCGTATGCGTTTTTTCCTGAATATATTCAGGAAAAAACGCATACGCCCTTTTTGGCCAACCAAGCAACCTGGGAGAGCAAATCAGCACTACAAAGAAATCTCTCGCCCCCCCCCGGGGCAAAAGGGCCAGGCGAAAAAAGTCTAAAAACCAGAAAGGCAGGACAGGCCACGGAGTCAAGGGAGCCTTGTTAAGCTGATGGGCGGGATGTCAATGGCCAACAGCCAATCTTCACAAGTGTATCCTCTTTCCCAAACCATGTAAAACACAGAACCACAGAGCATAGGGCACTTCCACACATGGGCGTTGACCTTGGGAAAATCAAAAAATCAACCAGACACAGGGACCCCAAAGTTGAGGGCTGCTGTCTTGACAAGAACCTCCACTCCGGTACACGTTTCATATCCCAGGAAAGAGCCAAGTGGACAAAGACGAGTGGACAAGTGGACAAAGACAAGTGGACAAGTGGTGCTACGTAGGTCCAATGGAGTGTCACTCAGCCATGAAATCCACGTCATGAGGCTGGTAGCAGCATCCTGAGTGGATTTAGGTACGATCATGCTCAGTGAAATAAGTCCCACAAAAAAAGAAACTTATGATATCACTTATCGAGGGAATGTAAAAATCGCTCCCCATGCACTGAATCCCCAAACAGAACAGAGTCACGCTTTTAGAAAACACACTTATGCCTGCTTCAGGGGAAAGGTGAGGTGGGGTGACGCATAAAACTCGAGTTTGAAATGAGCACAGATACCCTTCCGAAAACCGAATATGGAATGGACACGACCTACTCCTTGCTCAATCAACTGGACTCACCAGACCCTGTTCATCGCACAAGTATCTATCCGACTAGTAAGCATCTTCAAAGCTAAGGCTTGATATCTCTGTGTAAGTGCATCAAGTGTGTGTAAAGCGGCCTAAAACCAGCAGGGAAAATCAGCTCAGACCCATTCTGAGGATACATTTCCAACATAAAGAAGAAACAAGCAGGGCAAAACAGAGAGAAATTCTTCCAAAATGCGTTCAGGGACTGGCATGCAACCAGGATTGACCACATCTACAGCCCCAGCGGCAGAAGACATAAGGCTGGACACTCTTGGGGCTGAGACGATTGGTGAGGTTGGGAAAGCAAATGCAGACCCTTAAAAGGAATCCTGCGTGCTCCCCATTCCATGGGTCCCAACTCTCCAGGTTCAACGCAATCTTCCGACAGCGAAAGCACTCATTGGAAACCCAGCGGATGCTACACCGTGGGATCGGGAAAGCTTTCTGAAACTCACCTCAGTTTTCATCTCCTGGTGCTCGTGTTCTCCATTCAGGCCCCCTTACTAACAATCTCCCCACTTGGAGACTCGGCGCCTTTCCATGCCTCTTTCGTACCGTCTGCAATTTGTCCGCAGGATGAACTGCAAGAGGGGGAACCAATGAGAGACTCGCTGGAGGTGTTTGGTCGGGCACATGTCACTCTCATTTCCCATCACGAAGAAGAATTCACCAGCGGTTCAGCCTGCCACCCCGGATCGACAATAGGGCGTGAAGCCATCCAGCCGTGTTGCGTCCCACTCACAAAAAAGCGACTTGGGAAATGGAGCTCAGGGGCACTGCACTTCCCAAACCTGCAGAGTTCTAAACGATAACTATCGCCCCAAAATATATTGAGGTCAGGCTACGAAGAGGCGCTGAACGCAAGGCAGAACTGCAGGAAACGGATGTCAACGGGTACATCGGAATGGCCCCGATAGCACATGAAAAGCGCCAGAACGTGGACAATGATGCGGTTGGCCAAAAAGGGCGTATGCGTTTTTTCCTGAATATATTCAGGAAAAAACGCATACGCCCTTTTTGGCCAACCAAGCAACCTGGGAGAGCAAATCAGCACTACAAAGAAATCTCTCGCCCCCCCCGGGGCAAAAGGGCCAGGCGAAAAAAGTCTAAAAACCAGAAAGGCAGGACAGGCCACGGAGTCAAGGGAGCCTTGTTAAGCTGATGGGCGGGATGTCAATGGCCAACAGCCAATCTTCACAAGTGTATCCTCTTTCCCAAACCATGGAAAACACAGAACCACAGAGCATAGGGCACTTCCACACATGGGCGTTGACCTTGGGAAAATCAAAAAATCAACCAGACACAGGGACCCCAAAGTTGAGGGCTGCTGTCTTGACAAGAACCTCCACTCCGGTACACGTTTCATATCCCAGGAAAGAGCCAAGTGGACAAAGACGAGTGGACAAGTGGACAAAGACAAGTGGACAAGTGGTGCTACGTAGGTCCAATGGAGTATCACTCAGCCATGAAATCCACGTCATGAGGCTGGTAGCAGCATCCTGAGTGGATTTAGGTACGATCATGCTCAGTGAAATAAGTCCCACAAAAAAAGAAACTTATGATATCACTTATCGAGGGAATGTAAAAATCGCTCCCCATGCACTGAATCCCCAAACAGAACAGAGTCACGCTTTTAGAAAACACACTTATGCCTGCTTCAGGGGAAAGGTGAGGTGGGGTGACGCATAAAACTCGAGTTTGAAATGAGCACAGATACCCTTCCGAAAACCGAATATGGAATGGACACGACCTACTCCTTGCTCAATCAACTGGACTCACCAGACCCTGTTCATCGCACAAGTATCTATCCGACTAGTAAGCATCTTCAAAGCTAAGTCTTGATATCTCTGTGTAAGTGCATCAAGTGTGTGTAAAGCGGCCTAAAACCAGCAGGGAAAATCAGCTCAGACCCATTCTGAGGATACATTTCCAACATAAAGAAGAAACAAGCAGGGCAAAACAGAGAGAAATTCTTCCAAAATGCGTTCAGGGACTGGCATGCAACCAGGATTGACCACATCTACAGCCCCAGCGGCAGAAGACATAAGGCTGGACACTCTTGGGGCTGAGACGATTGGTGAGGTTGGGAAAGCAAATGCAGACCCTTAAAAGGAATCCTGCGTGCTCCCCATTCCATGGGTCCCAACTCTCCATGTTCAACGCAATCTTCCGACAGCGAAAGCACTCATTGGAAACCCAGCGGATGCTACACCGTGGGATCGGGAAAGCTTTCTGAAACTCACCTCAGTTTTCATCTCCTGGTGCTCGTGTTCTCCATTCAGGCCCCCTTACTAACAATCTCCCCACTTGGAGACTCGGCGCCTTTCCATGCCTCTTTCGTACCGTCTGCAATTTGTCCGCAGGATGAACTGCAAGAGGGGGAACCAATGAGAGACTCGCTGGAGGTGTTTGGTCGGGCACATGTCACTCTCATTTCCCATCACGAAGAAGAATTCACCAGCGGTTCAGCCTGCCACCCCGGATCGACAATAGGGCGTGAAGCCATCCAGCCGTGTTGCGTCCCACTCACAAAAAAGCGACTTGGGAAATGGAGCTCAGGGGCACTGCACTTCCCAAACCTGCAGAGTTCTAAACGATAACTATCGCCCCAAAATATATTGAGGTCAGGCTACGAAGAGGCGCTGAACGCAAGGCAGAACTGCAGGAAACGGATGTCAACGGGTACATCGGAATGGCCCCGATAGCACATGAAAAGCGCCAGAACGTGGACAATGATGCGGTTGGCCAAAAAGGGCGTATGCGTTTTTTCCTGAATATATTCAGGAAAAAACGCATACGCCCTTTTTGGCCAACCAAGCAACCTGGGAGAGCAAATCAGCACTACAAAGAAATCTCTCGCCCCCCCCGGGGCAAAAGGGCCAGGCGAAAAAAGTCTAAAAACCAGAAAGGCAGGACAGGCCACGGAGTCAAGGGAGCCTTGTTAAGCTGATGGGCGGGATGTCAATGGCCAACAGCCAATCTTCACAAGTGTATCCTCTTTCCCAAACCATGTAAAACACAGAACCACAGAGCATAGGGCACTTCCACACATGGGCGTTGACCTTGGGAAAATCAAAAAATCAACCAGACACAGGGACCCCAAAGTTGAGGGCTGCTGTCTTGACAAGAACCTCCACTCCGGTACACGTTTCATATCCCAGGAAAGAGCCAAGTGGACAAAGACGAGTGGACAAGTGGACAAAGACAAGTGGACAAGTGGTGCTACGTAGGTCCAATGGAGTGTCACTCAGCCATGAAATCCACGTCATGAGGCTGGTAGCAGCATCCTGAGTGGATTTAGGTACGATCATGCTCAGTGAAATAAGTCCCACAAAAAAAGAAACTTATGATATCACTTATCGAGGGAATGTAAAATTCGCTCCCCATGCACTGAATCCCCAAACAGAACAGAGTCACGCTTTTAGAAAACACACTTATGCCTGCTTCAGGGGAAAGGTGAGGTGGGGTGACGCATAAAACTCGAGTTTGAAATGAGCACAGATACCCTTCCGAAAACCGAATATGGAATGGACACGACCTACTCCTTGCTCAATCAACTGGACTCACCAGACCCTGTTCATCGCACAAGTATCTATCCGACTAGTAAGCATCTTCAAAGCTAAGTCTTGATATCTCTGTGTAAGTGCATCAAGTGTGTGTAAAGCGGCCTAAAACCAGCAGGGAAAATCAGCTCAGACCCATTCTGAGGATACATTTCCAACATAAAGAAGAAACAAGCAGGGCAAAACAGAGAGAAATTCTTCCAAAATGCGTTCAGGGACTGGCATGCAACCAGGATTGACCACATCTACAGCCCCAGCGGCAGAAGACATAAGGCTGGACACTCTTGGGGCTGAGACGATTGGTGAGGTTGGGAAAGCAAATGCAGACCCTTAAAAGGAATCCTGCGTGCTCCCCATTCCATGGGTCCCAACTCTCCAGGTTCAACGCAATCTTCCGACAGCGAAAGCACTCATTGGAAACCCAGCGGATGCTACACCGTGGGATCGGGAAAGCTTTCTGAAACTCACCTCAGTTTTCATCTCCTGGTGCTCGTGTTCTCCATTCAGGCCCCCTTACTAACAATCTCCCCACTTGGAGACTCGGCGCCTTTCCATGCCTCTTTCGTACCGTCTGCAATTTGTCCGCAGGATGAACTGCAAGAGGGGGAACCAATGAGAGACTCGCTGGAGGTGTTTGGTCAGGCACATGTCACTCTCATTTCCCATCACGAAGAAGAATTCACCAGCGGTTCAGCCTGCCACCCCGGATCGACAATAGGGCGTGAAGCCATCCAGCCGTGTTGCGTCCCACTCACAAAAAAGCGACTTGGGAAATGGAGCTCAGGGGCACTGCACTTCCCAAACCTGCAGAGTTCTAAACGATAACTATCGCCCCAAAATATATTGAGGTCAGGCTACGAAGAGGCGCTGAACGCAAGGCAGAACTGCAGGAAACGGATGTCAACGGGTACATCGGAATGGCCCCGATAGCACATGAAAAGCGCCAGAACGTGGACAATGATGCGGTTGGCCAAAAAGGGCGTATGCGTTTTTTCCTGAATATATTCAGGAAAAAACGCATACGCCCTTTTTGGCCAACCAAGCAACCTGGGAGAGCAAATCAGCACTACAAAGAAATCTCTCGCCCCCCCCGGGGCAAAAGGGCCAGGCGAAAAAAGTCTAAAAACCAGAAAGGCAGGACAGGCCACGGAGTCAAGGGAGCCTTGTTAAGCTGATGGGCGGGATGTCAATGGCCAACAGCCAATCTTCACAAGTGTATCCTCTTTCCCAAACCATGTAAAACACAGAACCACAGAGCATAGGGCACTTCCACACATGGGCGTTGACCTTGGGAAAATGAAAAAATCAACCAGACACAGGGACCCCATAGTTGAGGGCTGCTGACTTGACAAGAACCTCCACTCCGGTACACGTTTCATATCCCAAGAAAGAGCCAAGTGGACAAAGACGAGTGGACAAGTGGACAAAGACAAGTGGACAAGTGGACAAGTGGTGCTACGTAGGTCCAATGGAGTGTCACTCAGCCATGAAATCCACGTCATGAGGCTGGTAGCAGCATCCTGAGTGGATTTAGGTACGATCATCCTCAGTGAAATAAGTCCCACAAAAAAAGAAACTTATGATATCACTTATCGAGGGAATGTAAAAATCGCTCCCCATGCACTGAATCCCCAAACAGAACAGAGTCACGCTTTTAGAAAACACACTTATGCCTGCTTCAGGGGAAAGGTGAGGTGGGGTGACGCATAAAACTCGAGTTTGAAATGAGCACAGATACCCTTCCGAAAACCGAATATGGAATGGACACGACCTACTCCTTGCTCAATCAACTGGACTCACCAGACCCTGTTCATCGCACAAGTATCTATCCGACTAGTAAGCATCTTCAAAGCTAAGTCTTGATATCTCTGTGTAAGTGCATCAAGTGTGTGTAAAGCGGCCTAAAACCAGCAGGGAAAATCAGCTCAGACCCATTCTGAGGATACATTTCCAACATAAAGAAGAAACAAGCAGGGCAAAACAGAGAGAAATTCTTCCAAAATGCGTTCAGGGACTGGCATGCAACCAGGATTGACCACATCTACAGCCCCAGCGGCAGAAGACATAAGGCTGGACACTCTTGGGGCTGAGACGATTGGTGAGGTTGGGAAAGCAAATGCAGACCCTTGAAAGGAATCCTGCGTGCTCCCCATTCCATGGGTCCCAACTCTCCAGGTTCAACGCAATCTTCCGACAGCGAAAGCACTCATTGGAAACCCAGCGGATGCTACACCGTGGGATCGGGAAAGCTTTCTGAAACTCACCTCAGTTTTCATCTCCTGGTGCTCGTGTTCTCCATTCAGGCCCCCTTACTAACAATCTCCCCACTTGGAGACTCGGCGCCTTTCCATGCCTCTTTCGTACCGTCTGCAATTTGTCCGCAGGATGAACTGCAAGAGGGGGAACCAATGAGAGACTCGCTGGAGGTGTTTGGTCGGGCACATGTCACTCTCATTTCCCATCACGAAGAAGAATTCACCAGCGGTTCAGCCTGCCACCCCGGATCGACAATAGGGCGTGAAGCCATCCAGCCGTGTTGCGTCCCACTCACAAAAAAGCGACTTGGGAAATGGAGCTCAGGGGCACTGCACTTCCCAAACCTGCAGAGTTCTAAACGATAACTATCGCCCCAAAATATATTGAGGTCAGGCTACGAAGAGGCGCTGAACGCAAGGCAGAACTGCAGGAAACCGATGTCAACGGGTACATCGGAATGGCCCCGATAGCACATGAAAAGCGCCAGAACGTGGACAATGATGCGGTTGGCCAAAAAGGGCGTATGCGTTTTTTCCTGAATATATTCAGGAAAAAACGCATACGCCCTTTTTGGCCAACCAAGCAACCTGGGAGAGCAAATCAGCACTACAAAGAAATCTCTCGCCCCCCCCGGGGCAAAAGGGCCAGGCGAAAAAAGTCTAAAAACCAGAAAGGCAGGACAGGCCACGGAGTCAAGGGAGCCTTGTTAAGCTGATGGGCGGGATGTCAATGGCCAACAGCCAATCTTCACAAGTGTATCCTCTTTCCCAAACCATGTAAAACACAGAACCACAGAGCATAGGGCACTTCCACACATGGGCGTTGACCTTGGGAAAATCAAAAAATCAACCAGACACAGGGACCCCAAAGTTGAGGGCTGCTGTCTTGACAAGAACCTCCACTCCGGTACACGTTTCATATCCCAGGAAAGAGCCAAGTGGACAAAGACGAGTGGACAAGTGGACAAAGACAAGTGGACAAGTGGTGCTACGTAGGTCCAATGGAGTGTCACTCAGCCATGAAATCCACGTCATGAGGCTGGTAGCAGCATCCTGAGTGGATTTAGGTACGATCATGCTCAGTGAAATAAGTCCCACAAAAAAAGAAACTTATGATATCACTTATCGAGGGAATGTAAAAATCGCTCCCCATGCACTGAATCCCCAAACAGAACAGAGTCACGCTTTTAGAAAACACACTTATGCCTGCTTCAGGGGAAAGGTGAGGTGGGGTGACGCATAAAACTCGAGTTTGAAATGAGCACAGATACCCTTCCGAAAACCGAATATGGAATGGACACGACCTACTCCTTGCTCAATCAACTGGACTCACCAGACCCTGTTCATCGCACAAGTATCTATCCGACTAGTAAGCATCTTCAAAGCTAAGTCTTGATATCTCTGTGTAAGTGCATCAAGTGTGTGTAAAGCGGCCTAAAACCAGCAGGGAAAATCAGCTCAGACCCATTCTGAGGATACATTTCCAACATAAAGAAGAAACAAGCAGGGCAAAACAGAGAGAAATTCTTCCAAAATGCGTTCAGGGACTGGCATGCAACCAGGATTGACCACATCTACAGCCCCAGCGGCAGAAGACATAAGGCTGGACACTCTTGGGGCTGAGACGATTGGTGAGGTTGGGAAAGCAAATGCAGACCCTTGAAAGGAATCCTGCGTGCTCCCCATTCCATGGGTCCCAACTCTCCAGGTTCAACGCAATCTTCCGACAGCGAAAGCACTCATTGGAAACCCAGCGGATGCTACACCGTGGGATCGGGAAAGCTTTCTGAAACTCACCTCAGTTTTCCTCTCCTGGTGCTCGTGTTCTCCATTCAGGCCCCCTTACTAACAATCTCCCCACTTGGAGACTCGGCGCCTTTCCATGCCTCTTTCGTACCGTCTGCAATTTGTCCGCAGGATGAACTGCAAGAGGGGGAACCAATGAGAGACTCGCTGGAGGTGTTTGGTCGGGCACATGTCACTCTCATTTCCCATCACGAAGAAGAATTCACCAGCGGTTCAGCCTGCCACCCCGGATCGACAATAGGGCGTGAAGCCATCCAGCCGTGTTGTGTCCCACTCACAAAAAAGCGACTTGGGAAATGGAGCTCAGGGGCACTGCACTTCCCAAACCTGCAGAGTTCTAAACGATAACTATCGCCCCAAAATATATTGAGGTCAGGCTACGAAGAGGCGCTGAACGCAAGGCAGAACTGCAGGAAACGGATGTCAACGGGTACATCGGAATGGCCCCGATAGCACATGAAAAGCGCCAGAACGTGGACAATGATGCGGTTGGCCAAAAAGGGCGTATGCGTTTTTTCCTGAATATATTCAGGAAAAAACGCATACGCCCTTTTTGGCCAACCAAGCAACCTGGGAGAGCAAATCAGCACTACAAAGAAATCTCTCGCCCCCCCCGGGGCAAAAGGGCCAGGCGAAAAAAGTCTAAAAACCAGAAAGGCAGGACAGGCCACGGAGTCAAGGGAGCCTTGTTAAGCTGATGGGCGGGATGTCAATGGCCAACAGCCAATCTTCACAAGTGTATCCTCTTTCCCAAACCATGTAAAACACAGAACCACAGAGCATAGGGCACTTCCACACATGGGCGTTGACCTTGCGAAAATCAAAAAATCAACCAGACACAGGGACCCCAAAGTTGAGGGCTGCTGTCTTGACAAGAACCTCCACTCCGGTACACGTTTCATATCCCAGGAAAGAGCCAAGTGGACAAAGACGAGTGGACAAGTGGACAAAGACAAGTGGACAAGTGGTGCTACGTAGGTCCAATGGAGTGTCACTCAGCCATGAAATCCACGTCATGAGGCTGGTAGCAGCATCCTGAGTGGATTTAGGTACGATCATGCTCAGTGAAATAAGTCCCACAAAAAAAGAAACTTATGATATCACTTATCGAGGGAATGTAAAAATCGCTCCCCATGCACTGAATCCCCAAACAGAACAGAGTCACGCTTTTAGAAAACACACTTATGCCTGCTTCAGGGGAAAGGTGAGGTGGGGTGACGCATAAAACTCGAGTTTGAAATGAGCACAGATACCCTTCCGAAAACCGAATATGGAATGGACACGACCTACTCCTTGCTCAATCAACTGGACTCACCAGACCCTGTTCATCGCACAAGTATCTATCCGACTAGTAAGCATCTTCAAAGCTAAGTCTTGATATCTCTGTGTAAGTGCATCAAGTGTGTGTAAAGCGGCCTAAAACCAGCAGGGAAAATCAGCTCAGACCCATTCTGAGGATACATTTCCAACATAAAGAAGAAACAAGCAGGGCAAAACAGAGAGAAATTCTTCCAAAATGCGTTCAGGGACTGGCATGCAACCAGGATTGACCACATCTACAGCCCCAGCGGCAGAAGACATAAGGCTGGACACTCTTGGGGCTGAGACGATTGGTGAGGTTGGGAAAGCAAATGCAGACCCTTAAAAGGAATCCTGCGTGCTCCCCATTCCATGGGTCCCAACTCTCCAGGTTCAACGCAATCTTCCGACAGCGAAAGCACTCATTGGAAACCCAGCGGATGCTACACCGTGGGATCGGGAAAGCTTTCTGAAACTCACCTCAGTTTTCATCTCCTGGTGCTCGTGTTCTCCATTCAGGCCCCCTTACTAACAATCTCCCCACTTGGAGACTCGGCGCCTTTCCATGCCTCTTTCGTACCGTCTGCAATTTGTCCGCAGGATGAACTGCAAGAGGGGAAACCAATGAGAGACTCGCTGGAGGTGTTTGGTCGGGCACATGTCACTCTCATTTCCCATCACGAAGAAGAATTCACCAGCGGTTCAGCCTGCCACCCCGGATCGACAATAGGGCGTGAAGCCATCCAGCCGTGTTGCGTCCCACTCACAAAAAAGCGACTTGGGAAATGGAGCTCAGGGGCACTGCACTTCCCAAACCTGCAGAGTTCTAAACGATAACTATCGCCCCAAAATATATTGAGGTCAGGCTACGAAGAGGCGCTGAACGCAAGGCAGAACTGCAGGAAACGGATGTCAACGGGTACATCGGAATGGCCCCGATAGCACATGAAAAGCGCCAGAACGTGGACAATGATGCGGTTGGCCAAAAAGGGCGTATGCGTTTTTTCCCGCATACGCCCTTTTTGGCCAACCAAGCAACCTGGGAGAGCAAATCAGCACTACAAAGAAATCTCTCGCCCCCCCCGGGGCAAAAGGGCCAGGCGAAAAAAGTCTAAAAACCAGAAAGGCAGGACAGGCCACGGAGTCAAGGGAGCCTTGTTAAGCTGATGGGCGGGATGTCAATGGCCAACAGCCAATCTTCACAAGTGTATCCTCTTTCCCAAACCATGTAAAACACAGAACCACAGAGCATAGGGCACTTCCACACATGGGCGTTGACCTTGGGAAAATCAAAAAATCAACCAGACACAGGGACCCCAAAGTTGAGGGCTGCTGTCTTGACAAGAACCTCCACTCCGGTACACGTTTCATATCCCAGGAAAGAGCCAAGTGGACAAAGACGAGTGGACAAGTGGACAAAGACAAGTGGACAAGTGGTGCTACGTAGGTCCAATGGAGTGTCACTCAGCCATGAAATCCACGTCATGAGGCTGGTAGCAGCATCCTGAGTGGATTTAGGTACGATCATGCTCAGTGAAATAAGTCCCACAAAAAAAGAAACTTATGATATCACTTATCGAGGGAATGTAAAAATCGCTCCCCATGCACTGAATCCCCAAACAGAACAGAGTCACGCTTTTAGAAAACACACTTATGCCTGCTTCAGGGGAAAGGTGAGGTGGGGTGACGCATAAAACTCGAGTTTGAAATGAGCACAGATACCCTTCCGAAAACCGAATATGGAATGGACACGACCTACTCCTTGCTCAATCAACTGGACTCACCAGACCCTGTTCATCGCACAAGTATCTATCCGACTAGTAAGCATCTTCAAAGCTAAGTCTTGATATCTCTGTGTAAGTGCATCAAGTGTGTGTAAAGCGGCCTAAAACCAGCAGGGAAAATCAGCTCAGACCCATTCTGAGGATACATTTCCAACATAAAGAAGAAACAAGCAGGGCAAAACAGAGAGAAATTCTTCCAAAATGCGTTCAGGGACTGGCATGCAACCAGGATTGACCACATCTACAGCCCCAGCGGCAGAAGACATAAGGCTGGACACTCTTGGGGCTGAGACGATTGGTGAGGTTGGGAAAGCAAATGCAGACCCTTAAAAGGAATCCTGCGTGCTCCCCATTCCATGGGTCCCAACTCTCCAGGTTCAACGCAATCTTCCGACAGCGAAAGCACTCATTGGAAACCCAGCGGATGCTACACCGTGGGATCGGGAAAGCTTTCTGAAACTCACCTCAGTTTTCATCTCCTGGTGCTCGTGTTCTCCATTCAGGCCCCCTTACTAACAATCTCCCCACTTGGAGACTCGGCGCCTTTCCATGCCTCTTTCGTACCGTCTGCAATTTGTCCGCAGGATGAACTGCAAGAGGGGGAACCAATGAGAGACTCGCTGGAGGTGTTTGGTCGGGCACATGTCACTCTCATTTCCCATCACGAAGAAGAATTCACCAGCGGTTCAGCCTGCCACCCCGGATCGACAATAGGGCGTGAAGCCATCCAGCCGTGTTGCGTCCCACTCACAAAAAAGCGACTTGGGAAATGGAGCTCAGGGGCACTGCACTTCCCAAACCTGCAGAGTTCTAAACGATAACTATCGCCCCAAAATATATTGAGGTCAGGCTACGAAGAGGCGCTGAACGCAAGGCAGAACTGCAGGAAACGGATGTCAACGGGTACATCGGAATGGCCCCGATAGCACATGAAAAGCGCCAGAACGTGGACAATGATGCGGTTGGCCAAAAAGGGCGTATGCGTTTTTTCCTGAATATATTCAGGAAAAAACGCATACGCCCTTTTTGGCCAACCAAGCAACCTGGGAGAGCAAATCAGCACTACAAAGAAATCTCTCGCCCCCCCCCGGGGCAAAAGGGCCAGGCGAAAAAATCTAAAAACCAGAAAGGCAGGACAGGCCACGGAGTCAAGGGAGCCTTGTTAAGCTGATGGGCGGGATGTCAATGGCCAACAGCCAATCTTCACAAGTGTATCCTCTTTCCCAAACCATGTAAAACACAGAACCACAGAGCATAGGGCACTTCCACACATGGGCGTTGACCTTGGGAAAATCAAAAAATCAACCAGACACAGGGACCCCAAAGTTGAGGGCTGCTGTCTTGACAAGAACCTCCACTCCGGTACACGTTTCATATCCCAGGAAAGAGCCAAGTGGACAAAGACGAGTGGACAAGTGGACAAAGACAAGTGGACAAGTGGTGCTACGTAGGTCCAATGGAGTGTCACTCAGCCATGAAATCCACGTCATGAGGCTGGTAGCAGCATCCTGAGTGGATTTAGGTACGATCATCCTCAGTGAAATAAGTCCCACAAAAAAAGAAACTTATGATATCACTTATCGAGGGAATGTAAAAATCGCTCCCCATGCACTGAATCCCCAAACAGAACAGAGTCACGCTTTTAGAAAACACACTTATGCCTGCTTCAGGGGAAAGGTGAGGTGGGGTGACGCATAAAACTCGAGTTTGAAATGAGCACAGATACCCTTCCGAAAACCGAATATGGAATGGACACGACCTACTCCTTGCTCAATCAACTGGACTCACCAGACCCTGTTCATCGCACAAGTATCTATCCGACTAGTAAGCATCTTCAAAGCTAAGTCTTGATATCTCTGTGTAAGTGCATCAAGTGTGTGTAAAGCGGCCTAAAACCAGCAGGGAAAATCAGCTCAGACCCATTCTGAGGATACATTTCCAACATAAAGAAGAAACAAGCAGGGCAAAACAGAGAGAAATTCTTCCAAAATGCGTTCAGGGACTGGCATGCAACCAGGATTGACCACATCTACAGCCCCAGCGGCAGAAGACATAAGGCTGGACACTCTTGGGGCTGAGACGATTGGTGAGGTTGGGAAAGCAAATGCAGACCCTTAAAAGGAATCCTGCGTGCTCCCCATTCCATGGGTCCCAACTCTCCAGGTTCAACGCAATCTTCCGACAGCGAAAGCACTCATTGGAAACCCAGCGGATGCTACACCGTGGGATCGGGAAAGCTTTCTGAAACTCACCTCAGTTTTCATCTCCTGGTGCTCGTGTTCTCCATTCAGGCCCCCTTACTAACAATCTCCCCACTTGGAGACTCGGCGCCTTTCCATGCCTCTTTCGTACCGTCTGCAATTTGTCCGCAGGATGAACTGCAAGAGGGGGAACCAATGAGAGACTCGCTGGAGGTGTTTGGTCGGGCACATGTCACTCTCATTTCCCATCACGAAGAAGAATTCACCAGCGGTTCAGCCTGCCACCCCGGATCGACAATAGGGCGTGAAGCCATCCAGCCGTGTTGCGTCCCACTCACAAAAAAGCGACTTGGGAAATGGAGCTCAGGGGCACTGCACTTCCCAAACCTGCAGAGTTCTAAACGATAACTATCGCCCCAAAATATATTGAGGTCAGGCTACGAAGAGGCGCTGAACGCAAGGCAGAACTGCAGGAAACGGATGTCAACGGGTACATCGGAATGGCCCCGATAGCACATGAAAAGCGCCAGAACGTGGACAATGATGCGGTTGGCCAAAAAGGGCGTATGCGTTTTTTCCTGAATATATTCAGGAAAAAACGCATACGCCCTTTTTGGCCAACCAAGCAACCTGGGAGAGCAAATCAGCACTACAAAGAAATCTCTCGCCCCCCCCCGGGGCAAAAGGGCCAGGCGAAAAAAGTCTAAAAACCAGAAAGGCAGGACAGGCCACGGAGTCAAGGGAGCCTTGTTAAGCTGATGGGCGGGATGTCAATGGCCAACAGCCAATCTTCACAAGTGTATCCTCTTTCCCAAACCATGTAAAACACAGAACCACAGAGCATAGGGCACTTCCACACATGGGCGTTGACCTTGGGAAAATGAAAAAATCAACCAGACACAGGGACCCCATAGTTGAGGGCTGCTGTCTTGACAAGAACCTCCACTCCGGTACACGTTTCATATCCCAGGAAAGAGCCAAGTGGACAAAGACGAGTGGACAAGTGGACAAAGACAAGTGGACAAGTGGACAAGTGGTGCTACGTAGGTCCAATGGAGTGTCACTCAGCCATGAAATCCACGTCATGACGCTGGTAGCAGCATCCTGAGTGGATTTAGGTACGATCATCCTCAGTGAAATAAGTCCCACAAAAAAAGAAACTTATGATATCACTTATTGAGGGAATGTAAAAATCGCTCCCCATGCACTGAATCCCCAAACAGAACAGAGTCACGCTTTTAGAAAACACACTTATGCCTGCTTCAGGGGAAAGGTGAGGTGGGGTGACGCATAAAACTCGAGTTTGAAATGAGCACAGATACCCTTCCGAAAACCGAATATGGAATGGACACGACCTACTCCTTGCTCAATCAACTGGACTCACCAGACCCTGTTCATCGCACAAGTATCTATCCGACTAGTAAGCATCTTCAAAGCTAAGTCTTGATATCTCTGTGTAAGTGCATCAAGTGTGTGTAAAGCGGCCTAAAACCAGCAGGGAAAATCAGCTCAGACCCATTCTGAGGATACATTTCCAACATAAAGAAGAAACAAGCAGGGCAAAACAGAGAGAAATTCTTCCAAAATGCGTTCAGGGACTGGCATGCAACCAGGATTGACCACATCTACAGCCCCAGCGGCAGAAGACATAAGGCTGGACACTCTTGGGGCTGAGACGATTGGTGAGGTTGGGAAAGCAAATGCAGACCCTTGAAAGGAATCCTGCGTGCTCCCCATTCCATGGGTCCCAACTCTCCAGGTTCAACGCAATCTTCCGACAGCGAAAGCACTCATTGGAAACCCAGCGGATGCTACACCGTGGGATCGGGAAAGCTTTCTGAAACTCACCTCAGTTTTCATCTCCTGGTGCTCGTGTTCTCCATTCAGGCCCCCTTACTAACAATCTCCCCACTTGGAGACTCGGCGCCTTTCCATGCCTCTTTCGTACCGTCTGCAATTTGTCCGCAGGATGAACTGCAAGAGGGGGAACCAATGAGAGACTCGCTGGAGGTGTTTGGTCGGGCACATGTCACTCTCATTTCCCATCACGAAGAAGAATTCACCAGCGGTTCAGCCTGCCACCCCGGATCGACAATAGGGCGTGAAGCCATCCAGCCGTGTTGCGTCCCACTCACAAAAAAGCGACTTGGGAAATGGAGCTCAGGGGCACTGCACTTCCCAAACCTGCAGAGTTCTAAACGATAACTATCGCCCCAAAATATATTGAGGTCAGGCTACGAAGAGGCGTTGAACGCAAGGCAGAATTGCAGGAAACGGATGTCAACGGCTACATCGGAATGGCCCCGATAGCACATGAAAAGCGCCAGAACGTGGACAATGATGCGGTTGGCCAAAAAGGGCGTATGCGTTTTTTCCTGAATATATTCAGGAAAAAACGCATACGCCCTTTTTGGCCAACCAAGCAACCTGGGAGAGCAAATCAGCACTACAAAGAAATCTCTCGCCCCCCCCCGGGGCAAAAGGGCCAGGCGAAAAAAGTCTAAAAACCAGAAAGGCAGGACAGGCCACGGAGTCAAGGGAGCCTTGTTAAGCTGATGGGCGGGATGTCAATGGCCAACAGCCAATCTTCACAAGTGTATCCTCTTTCCCAAACCATGTAAAACACAGAACCACAGAGCATAGGGCACTTCCACACATGGGCGTTGACCTTGGGAAAATGAAAAAATCAACCAGACACAGGGACCCCATAGTTGAGGGCTGCTGTCTTGACAAGAACCTCCACTCCGGTACACGTTTCATATCCCAGGAAAGAGCCAAGTGGACAAAGACGAGTGGACAAGTGGACAAAGACAAGTGGACAAGTGGACAAGTGGTGCTACGTAGGTCCAATGGAGTGTCACTCAGCCATGAAATCCACGTCATGAGGCTGGTAGCAGCATCCTGAGTGGATTTAGGTACGATCATCCTCAGTGAAATAAGTCCCACAAAAAAAGAAACTTATGATATCACTTATCGAGGGAATGTAAAAATCGCTCCCCATGCACTGAATCCCCAAACAGAACAGAGTCACGCTTTTAGAAAACACACTTATGCCTGCTTCAGGGGAAAGGTGAGGTGGGGTGACGCATAAAACTCGAGTTTGAAATGAGCACAGATACCCTTCCGAAAACCGAATATGGAATGGACACGACCTACTCCTTGCTCAATCAACTGGACTCACCAGACCCTGTTCATCGCACAAGTATCTATCCGACTAGTAAGCATCTTCAAAGCTAAGTCTTGATATCTCTGTGTAAGTGCATCAAGTGTGTTTAAAGCGGCCTAAAACCAGCAGGGAAAATCAGCTCAGACCCATTCTGAGGATACATTTCCAACATAAAGAAGAAACAAGCAGGGCAAAACAGAGAGAAATTCTTCCAAAATGCGTTCAGGGACTGGCATGCAACCAGGATTGACCACATCTACAGCCCCAGCGGCAGAAGACATAAGGCTGGACACTCTTGGGGCTGAGACGATTGGTGAAGTTGGGAAAGCAAATGCAGACCCTTGAAAGGAATCCTGCGTGCTCCCCATTCCATGGGTCCCAACTCTCCAGGTTCAACGCAATCTTCCGACAGCGAAAGCACTCATTGGAAACCCAGCGGATGCTACACCGTGGGATCGGGAAAGCTTTCTGAAACTCACCTCAGTTTTCATCTCCTGGTGCTCGTGTTCTCCATTCAGGCCCCCTTACTAACAATCTCCCCACTTGGAGACTCGGCGCCTTTCCATGCCTCTTTCGTACCGTCTGCAATTTGTCCGCAGGATGAACTGCAAGAGGGGGAACCAATGAGAGACTCGCTGGAGGTGTTTGGTCGGGCACATGTCACTCTCATTTCCCATCACGAAGAAGAATTCACCAGCGGTTCAGCCTGCCACCCCGGATCGACAATAGGGCGTGAAGCCATCCAGCCGTGTTGCGTCCCACTCACAAAAAAGCGACTTGGGAAATGGAGCTCAGGGGCACTGCACTTCCCAAACCTGCAGAGTTCTAAACGATAACTATCGCCCCAAAATATATTGAGGTCAGGCTACGAAGAGGCGCTGAACTCAAGGCAGAACTGCAGGAAACGGATGTCAACGGGTACATCGGAATGGCCCCGATAGCACATGAAAAGCGCCAGAACGTGGACAATGATGCGGTTGGCCAAAAAGGGCGTATGCGTTTTTTCCTGAATATATTCAGGAAAAAACGCATACGCCCTTTTTGGCCAACCAAGCAACCTGGGAGAGCAAATCAGCACTACAAAGAAATCTCTCGCCCCCCCCGGGGCAAAAGGGCCAGGCGAAAAAAGTCTAAAAACCAGAAAGGCAGGACAGGCCACGGAGTCAAGGGAGCCTTGTTAAGCTGATGGGCGGGATGTCAATGGCCAACAGCCAATCTTCACAAGTGTATCCTCTTTCCCAAACCATGTAAAACATAGAACCACAGAGCATAGGGCACTTCCACACATGGGCGTTGACCTTGGGAAAATGAAAAAATCAACCAGACACAGGGACCCCATAGTTGAGGGCTGCTGTCTTGACAAGAACCTCCACTCCGGTACACGTTTCATATCCCAGGAAAGAGCCAAGTGGACAAAGACGAGTGGACAAGTGGACAAAGACAAGTGGACAAGTGGACAAGTGGTGCTACGTAGGTCCAATGGAGTGTCACTCAGCCATGAAATCCACGTCATGAGGCTGGTAGCAGCATCCTGAGTGGATTTAGGTACGATCATCCTCAGTGAAATAAGTCCCACAAAAAAAGAAACTTATGATATCACTTATCGAGGGAATGTAAAAATCGCTCCCCATGCACTGAATCCCCAAACAGAACAGAGTCACGCTTTTAGAAAACACACTTATGCCTGCTTCAGGGGAAAGGTGAGGTGGGGTGACGCATAAAACTCGAGTTTGAAATGAGCACAGATACCCTTCCGAAAACCGAATATGGAATGGACACGACCTACTCCTTGCTCAATCAACTGGACTCACCAGACCCTGTTCATCGCACAAGTATCTATCCGACTAGTAAGCATCTTCAAAGCTAAGTCTTGATATCTCTGTGTAAGTGCATCAAGTGTGTGTAAAGCGGCCTAAAACCAGCAGGGAAAATCAGCTCAGACCCATTCTGAGGATACATTTCCAACATAAAGAAGAAACAAGCAGGGCAAAACAGAGAGAAATTCTTCCAAAATGCGTTCAGGGACTGGCATGCAACCAGGATTGACCACATCTACAGCCCCAGCGGCAGAAGACATAAGGCTGGACACTCTTGGGGCTGAGACGATTGGTGAGGTTGGGAAAGCAAATGCAGACCCTTGAAAGGAATCCTGCGTGCTCCCCATTCCATGGCTCCCAACTCTCCAGGTTCAACGCAATCTTCCGACAGCGAAAGCACTCATTGGAAACCCAGCGGATGCTACACCGTGGGATCGGGAAAGCTTTCTGAAACTCACCTCAGTTTTCATCTCCTGGTGCTCGTGTTCTCCATTCAGGCCCCCTTACTAACAATCTCCCCACTTGGAGACTCGGCGCCTTTCCATGCCTCTTTCGTACCGTCTGCAATTTGTCCGCAGGATGAACTGCAAGAGGGGGAACCAATGAGAGACTCGCTGGAGGTGTTTGGTCGGGCACATGTCACTCTCATTTCCCATCACGAAGAAGAATTCACCAGCGGTTCAGCCTGCCACCCCGGATCGACAATAGGGCGTGAAGCCATCCAGCCGTGTTGCGTCCCACTCACAAAAAAGCGACTTGGGAAATGGAGCTCAGGGGCACTGCACTTCCCAAACCTGCAGAGTTCTAAACGATAACTATCGCCCCAAAATATATTGAGGTCAGGCTACGAAGAGGCGCTGAACGCAAGGCAGAACTGCAGGAAACGGATGTCAACGGGTACATCGGAATGGCCCCGATAGCACATGAAAAGCGCCAGCACGTGGACAATGATGCGGTTGGCCAAAAACGGCGTATGCGTTTTTTCCCGCATACGCCCTTTTTGGCCAACCAAGCAACCTGGGAGAGCAAATCAGCACTACAAAGAAATCTCTCGCCCCCCCCGGGGCAAAAGAGCCAGGCGAAAAAAGTCTAAAAACCAGAAAGGCAGGACAGGCCACGGAGTCAAGGGAGCCTTGTTAAGCTGATGGGCGGGATGTCAATGGCCAACAGCCAATCTTCACAAGTGTATCCTCTTTCCCAAACCATGTAAAACACAGAACCACAGAGCATAGGGCACTTCCACACATGGGCGTTGACCTTGGGAAAATCAAAAAATCAACCAGACACAGGGACCCCAAAGTTGAGGGCTGCTGTCTTGACAAGAACCTCCACTCCGGTACACGTTTCATATCCCAGGAAAGAGCCAAGTGGACAAAGACGAGTGGACAAGTGGACAAAGACAAGTGGACAAGTGGTGCTACGTAGGTCCAATGGAGTGTCACTCAGCCATGAAATCCACGTCATGAGGCTGGTAGCAGCATCCTGAGTGGATTTAGGTACGATCATGCTCAGTGAAATAAGTCCCACAAAAAAAGAAACTTATGATATCACTTATCGAGGGAATGTAAAAATCGCTCCCCATGCACTGAATCCCCAAACAGAACAGAGTCACGCTTTTAGAAAACACACTTATGCCTGCTTCAGGGGAAAGGTGAGGTGGGGTGACGCATAAAACTCGAGTTTGAAATGAGCACAGATACCCTTCCGAAAACCGAATATGGAATGGACACGACCTACTCCTTGCTCAATCAACTGGACTCACCAGACCCTGTTCATCGCACAAGTATCTATCCGACTAGTAAGCATCTTCAAAGCTAAGTCTTGATATCTCTGTGTAAGTGCATCAAGTGTGTGTAAAGCGGCCTAAAACCAGCAGGGAAAATCAGCTCAGACCCATTCTGAGGATACATTTCCAACATAAAGAAGAAACAAGCAGGGCAAAACAGAGAGAAATTCTTCCAAAATGCGTTCAGGGACTGGCATGCAACCAGGATTGACCACATCTACAGCCCCAGCGGCAGAAGACATAAGGCTGGACACTCTTGGGGCTGAGACGATTGGTGAGGTTGGGAAAGCAAATGCAGACCCTTAAAAGGAATCCTGCGTGCTCCCCATTCCATGGGTCCCAACTCTCCAGGTTCAACGCAATCTTCCGACAGCGAAAGCACTCATTGGAAACCCAGCGGATGCTACACCGTGGGATCGGGAAAGCTTTCTGAAACTCACCTCAGTTTTCATCTCCTGGTGCTCGTGTTCTCCATTCAGGCCCCCTTACTAACAATCTCCCCACTTGGAGACTCGGCGCCTTTCCATGCCTCTTTCGTACCGTCTGCAATTTGTCCGCAGGATGAACTGCAAGAGGGGGAACCAATGAGAGACTCGCTGGAGGTGTTTGGTCGGGCACATGTCACTCTCATTTCCCATCACGAAGAAGAATTCACCAGCGGTTCAGCCTGCCACCCCGGATCGACAATAGGGCGTGAAGCCATCCAGCCGTGTTGCGTCCCACTCACAAAAAAGCGACTTGGGAAATGGAGCTCAGGGGCACTGCACTTCCCAAACCTGCAGAGTTCTAAACGATAACTATCGCCCCAAAATATATTGAGGTCAGGCTACGAAGAGGCGCTGAACGCAAGGCAGAACTGCAGGAAACGGATGTCAACGGGTACATCGGAATGGCCCCGATAGCACATGAAAAGCGCCAGAAAGTGGACAATGATGCGGTTGGCCAAAAAGGGCGTATGCGTTTTTTCCTGAATATATTCAGGAAAAAACGCATACGCCCTTTTTGGCCAACCAAGCAACCTGGGAGAGCAAATCAGCACTACAAAGAAATCTCTCGCCCCCCCCCCGGGGCAAAAGGGCCAGGCGAAAAAAGTCTAAAAACCAGAAAGGCAGGACAGGCCACGGACTCAAGGGAGCCTTGTTAAGCTGATGGGCGGGATGTCAATGGCCAACAGCCAATCTTCACAAGTGTATCCTCTTTCCCAAACCATGTAAAACACAGAACCACAGAGCATAGGGCACTTCCACACATGGGCGTTGACCTTGGGAAAATGAAAAAATCAACCAGACACAGGGACCCCATAGTTGAGGGCTGCTGTCTTGACAAGAACCTCCACTCCGGTACACGTTTCATATCCCAGGAAAGAGCCAAGTGGACAAAGACGAGTGGACAAGTGGACAAAGACAAGTGGACAAGTGGACAAGTGGTGCTACGTAGGTCCAATGGAGTGTCACTCAGCCATGAAATCCACGTCATGAGGCTGGTAGCAGCATCCTGAGTGGATTTAGGTACGATCATGCTCAGTGAAATAAGTCCCACAAAAAAAGAAACTTATGATATCACTTATCGAGGGAATGTAAAAATCGCTCCCCATGCACTGAATCCCCAAACAGAACAGAGTCACGCTTTTAGAAAACACACTTATGCCTGCTTCAGGGGAAAGGTGAGGTGGGGTGACGCATAAAACTCGAGTTTGAAATGAGCACAGATACCCTTCCGAAAACCGAATATGGAATGGACACGACCTACTCCTTGCTCAATCAACTGGACTCACCAGACCCTGTTCATCGCACAAGTATCTATCCGACTAGTAAGCATCTTCAAAGCTAAGTCTTGATATCTCTGTGTAAGTGCATCAAGTGTGTGTAAAGCGGCCTAAAACCAGCAGGGAAAATCAGCTCAGACCCATTCTGAGGATACATTTCCAACATAAAGAAGAAACAAGCAGGGCAAAACAGAGAGAAATTCTTGCAAAATGCGTTCAGGGACTGGCATGCAACCAGGATTGACCACATCTACAGCCCCAGCGGCAGAAGACATAAGGCTGGACACTCTTGGGGCTGAGACGATTGGTGAGGTTGGGAAAGCAAATGCAGACCCTTGAAAGGAATCCTGCGTGCTCCCCATTCCATGGGTCCCAACTCTCCAGGTTCAACGCAATCTTCCGACAGCGAAAGCACTCATTGGAAACCCAGCGGATGCTACACCGTGGGATCGGGAAAGCTTTCTGAAACTCACCTCAGTTTTCATCTCCTGGTGCTCGTGTTCTCCATTCAGGCCCCCTTACTAACAATCTCCCCACTTGGAGACTCGGCGCCTTTCCATGCCTCTTTCGTACCGTCTGCAATTTGTCCGCAGGATGAACTGCAAGAGGGGGAACCAATGAGAGACTCGCTGGAGGTGTTTGGTCGGGCACATGTCACTCTCATTTCCCATCACGAAGAAGAATTCACCAGCGTTTCAGCCTGCCACCCCGGATCGACAATAGGGCGTGAAGCCATCCAGCCGTGTTGCGTCCCACTCACAAAAAAGCGACTTGGGAAATGGAGCTCAGGGGCACTGCACTTCCCAAACCTGCAGAGTTCTAAACGATAACTATCGCCCCAAAATATACTGAGGTCAGGCTACGAAGAGGCGTTGAACGCAAGGCAGAATTGCAGGAAACGGATGTCAACGGGTACATCGGAATGGCCCCGATAGCACATGAAAAGCGCCAGAAAGTGGACAATGATGCGGTTGGCCAAAAAGGGCGTATGCGTTTTTTCCTGAATATATTCAGGAAAAAACGCATACGCCCTTTTTGGCCAACCAAGCAACCTGGGAGAGCAAATCAGCACTACAAAGAAATCTCTCGCCCCCCCCGGCGGCAAAAGGGCCAGGCGAATAAAGTCTAAAAACCAGAAAGGCAGGACAGCCCACGGAGTCAAGGGAGCCTTGTTAAGCTGATGGGCGGGATGTCAATGGCCAACAGCCAATCTTCACAAGTGTATCCTCTTTCCCAAACCATGTAAAACACAGAACCACAGAGCATAGGGCACTTCCACACATGGGCGTTGACCTTGGGAAAATGAAAAAATCAACCAGACACAGGGACCCCATAGTTGAGGGCTGCTGTCTTGACAAGAACCTCCACTCCGGTACACGTTTCATATCCCAGGAAAGAGCCAAGTGGACAAAGACGAGTGGACAAGTGGACAAAGACAAGTGGACAAGTGGACAAGTGGTGCTACGTAGGTCCAATGGAGTGTCAGTCAGCCATGAAATCCACGTCATGAGGCTGGTAGCAGCATCCTGAGTGGATTTAGGTACGATCATCCTCAGTGAAATAAGTCCCACAAAAAAAGAAACTTATGATATCACTTATCGAGGGAATGTAAAAATCGCTCCCCATGCACTGAATCCCCAAACAGAACAGAGTCACGCTTTTAGAAAACACACTTATGCCTGCTTCAGGGGAAAGCTGAGGTGGGGTGACGCATAAAACTCGAGTTTGAAATGAGCACAGATACCCTTCCGAAAACCGAATATGGAATGGACACGACCTACTCCTTGCTCAATCAACTGGACTCACCAGACCCTGTTCATCGCACAAGTATCTATCCGACTAGTAAGCATCTTAAAAGCTAAGTCTTGATATCTCTGTGTAAGTGCATCAAGTGTGTGTAAAGCGGCCTAAAACCAGCAGGGAAAATCAGCTCAGACCCATTCTGAGGATACATTTCCAACATAAAGAAGAAACAAGCAGGGCAAAACAGAGAGAAATTCTTCCAAAATGCGTTCAGGGACTGGCATGCAACCAGGATTGACCACATCTACAGCCCCAGCGGCAGAAGACATAAGGCTGGACACTCTTGGGGCTGAGACGATTGGTGAGGTTGGGAAAGCAAATGCAGACCCTTGAAAGGAATCCTGCGTGCTCCCCATTCCATGGGTCCCAACTCTCCAGGTTCAACGCAATCTTCCGACAGCGAAAGCACTCATTGGAAACCCAGCGGATGCTACACCGTGGGATCGGGAAAGCTTTCTGAAACTCACCTCAGTTTTCATCTCCTGGTGCTCGTGTTCTCCATTCAGGCCCCCTTACTAACAATCTCCCCACTTGGAGACTCGGCGCCTTTCCATGCCTCTTTCGTACCGTCTGCAATTTGTCCGCAGGATGAACTGCAAGAGGGGGAACCAATGAGAGACTCGCTGGAGGTGTTTGGTCGGGCACATGTCACTCTCATTTCCCATCACGAAGAAGAATTCACCAGCGTTTCAGCCTGCCACCCCGGATCGACAATAGGGCGTGAAGCCATCCAGCCGTGTTGCGTCCCACTCACAAAAAAGCGACTTGGGAAATGGAGCTCAGGGGCACTGCACTTCCCAAACCTGCAGAGTTCTAAACGATAACTATCGCCCCAAAATATACTGAGGTCAGGCTACGAAGAGGCGTTGAACGCAAGGCAGAATTGCAGGAAACGGATGTCAACGGGTACATCGGAATGGCCCCGATAGCACATGAAAAGCGCCAGAAAGTGGACAATGATGCGGTTGGCCAAAAAGGGCGTATGCGTTTTTTGCTGAATATATTCAGGAAAAAACGCATACGCCCTTTTTGGCCAACCAAGCAACCTGGGAGAGCAAATCAGCACTACAAAGAAATCTCTCGCCCCCCCCGGCGGCAAAAGGGCCAGGCGAAAAAAGTCTAAAAACCAGAAAGGCAGGACAGCCCACGGAGTCAAGGGAGCCTTGTTAAGCTGATGGGCGGGATGTCAATGGCCAACAGCCAATCTTCACAAGTGTATCCTCTTTCCCAAACCATGTAAAACACAGAACCACAGAGCATAGGGCACTTCCACACATGGGCGTTGACCTTGGGAAAATGAAAAAATCAACCAGACACAGGGACCCCATAGTTGAGGGCTGCTGTCTTGACAAGAACCTCCACTCCGGTACACGTTTCATATCCCAGGAAAGAGCCAAGTGGACAAAGACGAGTGGACAAGTGGACAAAGACAAGTGGACAAGTGGACAAGTGGTGCTACGTAGGTCCAATGGAGTGTCAGTCAGCCATGAAATCCACGTCATGAGGCTGGTAGCAGCATCCTGAGTGGATTTAGGTACGATCATCCTCAGTGAAATAAGTCCCACAAAAAAAGAAACTTATGATATCACTTATCGAGGGAATGTAAAAATCGCTCCCCATGCACTGAATCCCCAAACAGAACAGAGTCACGCTTTTAGAAAACACACTTATGCCTGCTTCAGGGGAAAGCTGAGGTGGGGTGACGCATAAAACTCGAGTTTGAAATGAGCACAGATACCCTTCCGAAAACCAAATATGGAATGGACACGACCTACTCCTTGCTCAATCAACTGGACTCACCAGACCCTGTTCATCGCACAAGTATCTATCCGACTAGTAAGCATCTTCAAAGCTAAGTCTTGATATCTCTGTGTAAGTGCATCAAGTGTGTGTAAAGCGGCCTAAAACCAGCAGGGAAAATCAGCTCAGACCCATTCTGAGGATACATTTCCAACATAAAGAAGAAACAAGCAGGGCAAAACAGAGAGAAATTCTTCCAAAATGCGTTCAGGGACTGGCATGCAACCAGGATTGACCACATCTACAGCCCCAGCGGCAGAAGACATAAGGCTGGACACTCTTGGGGCTGAGACGATTGGTGAGGTTGGGAAAGCAAATGCAGACCCTTGAAAGGAATCCTGCGTGCTCCCCATTCCATGGGTCCCAACTCTCCAGGTTCAACGCAATCTTCCGACAGCGAAAGCACTCATTGGAAACCCAGCGGATGCTACACCGTGGGATCGGGAAAGCTTTCTGAAACTCACCTCAGTTTTCATCTCCTGGTGCTCGTGTTCTCCATTCAGGCCCCCTTACTAACAATCTCCCCACTTGGAGACTCGGCGCCTTTCCATGCCTCTTTCGTACCGTCTGCAATTTGTCCGCAGGATGAACTGCAAGAGGGGGAACCAATGAGAGACTCGCTGGAGGTGTTTGGTCGGGCACATGTCACTCTCATTTCCCATCACGAAGAAGAATTCACCAGCGGTTCAGCCTGCCACCCCGGATCGACAATAGGGCGTGAAGCCATCCAGCCGTGTTGCGTCCCACTCACAAAAAAGCGACTTGGGAAATGGAGCTCAGGGGCACTGCACTTCCCAAACCTGCAGAGTTCTAAACGATAACTATCGCCCCAAAATATATTGAGGTCAGGCTCCGAAGAGGCGCTGAACGCAAGGCAGAACTGCAGGAAACGGATGTCAACGGGTACATCGGAATGGCCCCGATAGCACATGAAAAGCGCCAGAACGTGGACAATGATGCGGTTGGCCAAAAAGGGCGTATGCGTTTTTTCCTGAATATATTCAGGAAAAAACGCATACGCCCTTTTTGGCCAACCAAGCAACCTGGGAGAGCAAATCAGCACTACAAAGAAATCTCTTGCCCCCCCCGGGGCAAAAGGGCCAGGCGAAAAAAGTCTAAAAACCAGAAAGGCAGGACAGGCCACGGAGTCAAGGGAGCCTTGTTAAGCTGATGGGCGGGATGTCAATGGCCAACAGCCAATCTTCACAAGTGTATCCTCTTTCCCAAACCATGTAAAACATAGAACCACAGAGCATAGGGCACTTCCACACATGGGCGTTGACCTTGGGAAAATGAAAAAATCAACTAGACACAGGGACCCCATAGTTGAGGGCTGCTGTCTTGACAAGAACCTCCACTCCGGTACACGTTTCATATCCCAGGAAAGAGCCAAGTGGACAAAGACGAGTGGACAAGTGGACAAAGACAAGTGGACAAGTGGACAAGTGGTGCTACGTAGGTCCAATGGAGTGTCACTCAGCCATGAAATCCACGTCATGAGGCTGGTAGCAGCATTCTGAGTGGATTTAGGTACTATCATCCTCAGTGAAATAAGTCCCACAAAAAAAGAAACTTATGATATCACTTATCGAGGGAATGTAAAAATCGCTCCCCATGCACTGAGTCCCCAAACAGAACAGAGTCACGCTTTTAGAAAACACACTTATGCCTGCTTCAGGGGAAAGGTGAGGTGGGGTGACGCATAAAACTCGAGTTTGAAATGAGCACAGATACCCTTCCGAAAACCGAATATGGAATGGACACGACCTACTCCTTGCTCAATCAACTGGACTCACCAGACCCTGTTCATCGCACAAGTATCTATCCGACTAGTAAGCATCTTCAAAGCTAAGTCTTGATATCTCTGTGTAAGTGCATCAAGTGTGTGTAAAGCGGCCTAAAACCAGCAGGGAAAATCAGCTCAGACCCATTCTGAGGATACATTTCCAACATAAAGAAGAAACAAGCAGGGCAAAACAGAGAGAAATTCTTCCAAAATGCGTTCAGGGACTGGCATGCAACCAGGATTGACCACATCTACAGCCCCAGCGGCAGAAGACATAAGGCTGGACACTCTTGGGGCTGAGACGATTGGTGAGGTTGGGAAAGCAAATGCAGACCCTTGAAAGGAATCCTGCGTGCTCCCCATTCCATGGGTCCCAACTCTCCAGGTTCAACGCAATCTTCCGACAGCGAAAGCACTCATTGGAAACCCAGCGGATGCTACACCGTGGGATCGGGAAAGCTTTCTGAAACTCACCTCAGTTTTCATCTCCTGGTGCTCGTGTTCTCCATTCAGGCCCCCTTACTAACAATCTCCCCACTTGGAGACTCGGCGCCTTTCCATGCCTCTTTCGTACCGTCTGCAATTTGTCCGCAGGATGAACTGCAAGAGGGGGAACCAATGAGAGACTCGATGGAGGTGTTTGGTCGGGCACATGTCACTCTCATTTCCCATCACGAAGAAGAATTCACCAGCGGTTCAGCCTGCCACCCCGGATCGACAATAGGGCGTGAAGCCATCCAGCCGTGTTGCGTCCCACTCACAAAAAAGCGACTTGGGAAATGGAGCTCAGGGGCACTGCACTTCCCAAACCTGCAGAGTTCTAAACGATAACTATCGCCCCAAAATATATTGAGGTCAGGCTACGAAGAGGCGCTGAACGCAAGGCAGAACTGCAGGAAACGGATGTCAACGGGTACATCGGAATGGCCCCGATAGCACATGAAAAGCGCCAGAACGTGGACAATGATGCGGTTGGCCAAAAAGGGCGTATGCGTTTTTTCCTGAATATATTCAGGAAAAAACGCATACGCCCTTTTTGGCCAACCAAGCAACCTGGGAGAGCAAATCAGCACTACAAAGAAATCTCTCGCCCCCCCCCGGGGCAAAAGGGCCAGGCGAAAAAAGTCTAAAAACCAGAAAGGCAGGACAGGCCACGGAGTCAAGGGAGCCTTGTTAAGCTGATGGGCGGGATGTCAATGGCCAACAGCCAATCTTCACAAGTGTATCCTCTTTCCCAAACCATGTAAAACACAGAAACACAGAGCATAGGGCACTTCCACACATGGGCGTTGACCTTGGGAAAATCAAAAAATCAACCAGACACAGGGACCCCAAAGTTGAGGGCTGCTGTCTTGACAAGAACCTCCACTCCGGTACACGTTTCATATCCCAGGAAAGAGCCAAGTGGACAAAGACGAGTGGACAAGTGGACAAAGACAAGTGGACAAGTGGTGCTACGTAGGTCCAATGGAGTGTCACTCAGCCATGAAATCCACGTCATGAGGCTGGTAGCAGCATCCTGAGTGGATTTAGGTACGATCATGCTCAGTGAAATAAGTCCCACAAAAAAAGAAACTTATGATATCACTTATCGAGGGAATGTAAAAATCGCTCCCCATGCACTGAATCCCCAAACAGAACAGAGTCACGCTTTTAGAAAACACACTTATGCCTGCTTCAGGGGAAAGGTGAGGTGGGGTGACGCATAAAACTCGAGTTTGAAATGAGCACAGATACCCTTCCGAAAACCGAATATGGAATGGACACGACCTACTCCTTGCTCAATCAACTGGACTCACCAGACCCTGTTCATCGCACAAGTATCTATCCGACTAGTAAGCATCTTCAAAGCTAAGTCTTGATATCTCTGTGTAAGTGCATCAAGTGTGTGTAAAGCGGCCTAAAACCAGCAGGGAAAATCAGCTCAGACCCATTCTGAGGATACATTTCCAACATAAAGAAGAAACAAGCAGGGCAAAACAGAGAGAAATTCTTCCAAAATGCGTTCAGGGACTGGCATGCAACCAGGATTGACCACATCTACAGCCCCAGCGGCAGAAGACATAAGGCTGGACACTCTTGGGGCTGAGACGATTGGTGAGGTTGGGAAAGCAAATGCAGACCCTTAAAAGGAATCCTGCGTGCTCCCCATTCCATGGGTCCCAACTCTCCAGGTTCAACGCAATCTTCCGACAGCGAAAGCACTCATTGGAAACCCAGCGGATGCTACACCGTGGGATCGGGAAAGCTTTCTGAAACTCACCTCAGTTTTCATCTCCTGGTGCTCGTGTTCTCCATTCAGGCCCCCTTACTAACAATCTCCCCACTTGGAGACTCGGCGCCTTTCCATGCCTCTTTCGTACCGTCTGCAATTTGTCCGCAGGATGAACTGCAAGAGGGGGAACCAATGAGAGACTCGCTGGAGGTGTTTGGTCGGGCACATGTCACTCTCATTTCCCATCACGAAGAAGAATTCACCAGCGGTTCAGCCTGCCACCCCGGATCGACAATAGGGCGTGAAGCCATCCAGCCGTGTTGCGTCCCACTCACAAAAAAGCGACTTGGGAAATGGAGCTCAGGGGCACTGCACTTCCCAAACCTGCAGAGTTCTAAACGATAACTATCGCCCCAAAATATATTGAGGTCAGGCTACGAAGAGGCGCTGAACGCAAGGCAGAACTGCAGGAAACGGATGTCAACGGGTACATCGGAATGGCCCCGATAGCACATGAAAAGCGCCAGAACGTGGACAATGATGCGGTTGGCCAAAAAGGGCGTATGCGTTTTTTCCTGAATATATTCAGGAAAAAACGCATACGCCCTTTTTGGCCAACCAAGCAACCTGGGAGAGCAAATCAGCACTACAAAGAAATCTCTCGCCCCCCCCGGGGCAAAAGGGCCAGGCGAAAAAATCTAAAAACCAGAAAGGCAGGACAGGCCACGGAGTCAAGGGAGCCTTGTTAAGCTGATGGGCGGGATGTCAATGGCCAACAGCCAATCTTCACAAGTGTATCCTCTTTCCCAAACCATGTAAAACACAGAACCACAGAGCATAGGGCACTTCCACACATGGGCGTTGACCTTGGGAAAATGAAAAAATCAACCAGACACAGGGACCCCATAGTTGAGGGCTGCTGTCTTGACAAGAACCTCCACTCCGGTACACGTTTCATATCCCAGGAAAGAGCCAAGTGGACAAAGACGAGTGGACAAGTGGACAAAGACAAGTGGACAAGTGGACAAGTGGTGCTACGTAGGTCCAATGGAGTGTCACTCAGCCATGAAATCCACGTCATGACGCTGGTAGCAGCATCCTGAGTGGATTTAGGTACGATCATCCTCAGTGAAATAAGTCCCACAAAAAAAGAAACTTATGATATCACTTATTGAGGGAATGTAAAAATCGCTCCCCATGCACTGAATCCCCAAACAGAACAGAGTCACGCTTTTAGAAAACACACTTATGCCTGCTTCAGGGGAAAGGTGAGGTGGGGTGACGCATAAAACTCGAGTTTGAAATGAGCACAGATACCCTTCCGAAAACCGAATATGGAATGGACACGACCTACTCCTTGCTCAATCAACTGGACTCACCAGACCCTGTTCATCGCACAAGTATCTATCCGACTAGTAAGCATCTTCAAAGCTAAGTCTTGATATCTCTGTGTAAGTGCATCAAGTGTGTGTAAAGCGGCCTAAAACCAGCAGGGAAAATCAGCTCAGACCCATTCTGAGGATACATTTCCAACATAAAGAAGAAACAAGCAGGGCAAAACAGAGAGAAATTCTTCCAAAATGCGTTCAGGGACTGGCATGCAACCAGGATTGACCACATCTACAGCCCCAGCGGCAGAAGACATAAGGCTGGACACTCTTGGGGCTGAGACGATTGGTGAGGTTGGGAAAGCAAATGCAGACCCTTGAAAGGAATCCTGCGTGCTCCCCATTCCATGGGTCCCAACTCTCCAGGTTCAACGCAATCTTCCGACAGCGAAAGCACTCATTGGAAACCCAGCGGATGCTACACCGTGGGATCGGGAAAGCTTTCTGAAACTCACCTCAGTTTTCATCTCCTGGTGCTCGTGTTCTCCATTCAGGCCCCCTTACTAACAATCTCCCCACTTGGAGACTCGGCGCCTTTCCATGCCTCTTTCGTACCGTCTGCAATTTGTCCGCAGGATGAACTGCAAGAGGGGGAACCAATGAGAGACTCGCTGGAGGTGTTTGGTCGGGCACATGTCACTCTCATTTCCCATCACGAAGAAGAATTCACCAGCGGTTCAGCCTGCCACCCCGGATCGACAATAGGGCGTGAAGCCATCCAGCCGTGTTGCGTCCCACTCACAAAAAAGCGACTTGGGAAATGGAGCTCAGGGGCACTGCACTTCCCAAACCTGCAGAGTTCTAAACGATAACTATCGCCCCAAAATATATTGAGGTCAGGCTACGAAGAGGCGTTGAACGCAAGGCAGAATTGCAGGAAACGTATGTCAACGGCTACATCGGAATGGCCCCGATAGCACATGAAAAGCGCCAGAACGTGGACAATGATGCGGTTGGCCAAAAAGGGCGTATGCGTTTTTTCCTGAATATATTCAGGAAAAAACGCATACGCCCTTTTTGGCCAACCAAGCAACCTGGGAGAGCAAATCAGCACTACAAAAAAATCTCTCGCCCCCCCCCGGGGCAAAAGGGCCAGGCGAAAAAAGTCTAAAAACCAGAAAGGCAGGACAGGCCACGGAGTCAAGGGAGCCTTGTTAAGCTGATGGGCGGGATGTCAATGGCCAACAGCCAATCTTCACAAGTGTATCCTCTTTCCCAAACCATGTAAAACACAGAACCACAGAGCATAGGGCACTTCCACACATGGGCGTTGACCTTGGAAAAATGAAAAAATCAACCAGACACAGGGACCCCATAGTTGAGGGCTGCTGTCTTGACAAGAACCTCCACTCCGGTACACGTTTCATATCCCAGGAAAGAGCCAAGTGGACAAAGACGAGTGGACAAGTGGACAAAGACAAGTGGACAAGTGGACAAGTGGTGCTACGTAGGTCCAATGGAGTGTCACTCAGCCATGAAATCCACGTCATGAGGCTGGTAGCAGCATCCTGAGTGGATTTAGGTACGATCATCCTCAGTGAAATAAGTCCCACAAAAAAAGAAACTTATGATATCACTTATCGAGGGAATGTAAAAATCGCTCCCCATGCACTGAATCCCCAAACAGAACAGAGTCACGCTTTTAGAAAACACACTTATGCCTGCTTCAGGGGAAAGGTGAGGTGGGGTGACGCATAAAACTCGAGTTTGAAATGAGCACAGATACCCTTCCGAAAACCGAATATGGAATGGACACGACCTACTCCTTGCTCAATCAACTGGACTCACCAGACCCTGTTCATCGCACAAGTATCTATCCGACTAGTAAGCATCTTCAAAGCTAAGTCTTGATATCTCTGTGTAAGTGCATCAAGTGTGTGTAAAGCGGCCTAAAACCAGCAGGGAAAATCAGCTCAGACCCATTCTGAGGATACATTTCCAACATAAAGAAGAAACAAGCAGGGCAAAACAGAGAGAAATTCTTCCAAAATGCGTTCAGGGACTGGCATGCAACCAGGATTGACCACATCTACAGCCCCAGCGGCAGAAGACATAAGGCTGGACACTCTTGGGGCTGAGACGATTGGTGAGGTTGGGAAAGCAAATGCAGACCCTTGAAAGGAATCCTGCGTGCTCCCCATTCCATGGGTCCCAACTCTCCAGGTTCAACGCAATCTTCCGACAGCGAAAGCACTCATTGGAAACCCAGCGGATGCTACACCGTGGGATCGGGAAAGCTTTCTGAAACTCACCTCAGTTTTCATCTCCTGGTGCTCGTGTTCTCCATTCAGGCCCCCTTACTAACAATCTCCCCACTTGGAGACTCGGCGCCTTTCCATGCCTCTTTCGTACCGTCTGCAATTTGTCCGCAGGATGAACTGCAAGAGGGGGAACCAATGAGAGACTCGCTGGAGGTGTTTGGTCGGGCACATGTCACTCTCATTTCCCATCACGAAGAAGAATTCACCAGAGGTTCAGCCTGCCACCCCGGATCGACAATAGGGCGTGAAGCCATCCAGCCGTGTTGCGTCCCACTCACAAAAAAGCGACTTGGGAAATGGAGCTCAGGGGCACTGCACTTCCCAAACCTGCAGAGTTCTAAACGATAACTATCGCCCCAAAATATATTGAGGTCAGGCTACGAAGAGGCGCTGAACGCAAGGCAGAACTGCAGGAAACGGATGTCAACGGGTACATCGGAATGGCCCCGATAGCACATGAAAAGCGCCAGAACGTGGACAATGATGCGGTTGGCCAAAAAGGGCGTATGCGTTTTTTCCTGAATATATTCAGGAAAAAACGCATACGCCCTTTTTGGCCAACCAAGCAACCTGGGAGAGCAAATCAGCACTACAAAGAAATCTCTCGCCCCCCCCGGGGCAAAAGGGCCAGGCGAAAAAAGTCTAAAAACCAGAAAGGCAGGACAGGCCACGGAGTCAAGGGAGCCTTGTTAAGCTGATGGGCGGGATGTCAATGGCCAACAGCCAATCTTCACAAGTGTATCCTCTTTCCCAAACCATGTAAAACATAGAACCACAGAGCATAGGGCACTTCCACACATGGGCGTTGACCTTGGGAAAATGAAAAAATCAACCAGACACAGGGACCCCAAAGTTGAGGGCTGCTGTCTTGACAAGAACCTCCACTCCGGTACACGTTTCATATCCCAGGAAAGAGCCAAGTGGACAAAGACGAGTGGACAAGTGGACAAAGACAAGTGGACAAGTGGACAAGTGGTGCTACGTAGGTCCAATGGAGTGTCACTCAGCCATGAAATCCACGTCATGAGGCTGGTAGCAGCATCCTGAGTGGATTTAGGTACGATCATCCTCAGTGAAATAAGTCCCACAAAAAAAGAAACTTATGATATCACTTATCGAGGGAATGTAAAAATCGCTCCCCATGCACTGAGTCCCCAAACAGAACAGAGTCACGCTTTTAGAAAACACACTTATGCCTGCTTCAGGGGAAAGGTGAGGTGGGGTGACGCATAAAACTCGAGTTTGAAATGAGCACAGATACCCTTCCGAAAACCGAATATGGGATGGACACGACCTACTCCTTGCTCAATCAACTGGACTCACCAGACCCTGTTCATCGCACAAGTATCTATCCGACTAGTAAGCATCTTCAAAGCTAAGTCTTGATATCTCTGTGTAAGTGCATCAAGTGTGTGTAAAGCGGCCTAAAACCAGCAGGGAAAATCAGCTCAGACCCATTCTGAGGATACATTTCCAACATAAAGAAGAAACAAGCAGGGCAAAACAGAGAGAAATTCTTCCAAAATGCGTTCAGGGACTGGCATGCAACCAGGATTGACCACATCTACAGCCCCAGCGGCAGAAGACATAAGGCTGGACACTCTTGGGGCTGAGACGATTGGTGAGGTTGGGAAAGCAAATGCAGACCCTTGAAAGGAATCCTGCGTGCTCCCCATTCCATGGGTCCCAACTCTCCAGGTTCAACGCAATCTTCCGACAGCGAAAGCACTCATTGGAAACCCAGCGGATGCTACACCGTGGGATCGGGAAAGCTTTCTGAAACTCACCTCAGTTTTCATCTCCTGGTGCTCGTGTTCTCCATTCAGGCCCCCTTACTAACAATCTCCCCACTTGGAGACTCGGCGCCTTTCCATGCCTCTTTCGTACCGTCTGCAATTTGTCCGCAGGATGAACTGCAAGAGGGGGAACCAATGAGAGACTCGCTGGAGGTGTTTGGTCGGGCACATGTCACTCTCATTTCCCATCACGAAGAAGAATTCACCAGCGGTTCAGCCTGCCACCCCGGATCGACAATAGGGCGTGAAGCCATCCAGCCGTGTTGCGTCCCACTCACAAAAAAGCGACTTGGGAAATGGAGCTCAGGGGCACTGCACTTCCCAAACCTGCAGAGTTCTAAACGATAACTATCGCCCCAAAATATATTGAGGTCAGGCTACGAAGAGGCGCTGAACGCAAGGCAGAACTGCAGGAAACGGATGTCAACGGCTACATCGGAATGGCCCCGATAGCACATGAAAAGCGCCAGAACGTGGACAATGATGCGGTTGGCCAAAAAGGGCGTATGCGTTTTTTCCTGAATATATTCAGGAAAAAACGCATACGCCCTTTTTGGCCAACCAAGCAACCTGGGAGAGCAAATCAGCACTACAAAGAAATCTCTCGCCCCCCCCGGGGCAAAAGGGCCAGGCGAAAAAAGTCTAAAAACCAGAAAGGCAGGACAGGCCACGGAGTCAAGGGAGCCTTGTTAAGCTGATGGGCGGGATGTCAATGGCCAACAGCCAATCTTCACAAGTGTATCCTCTTTCCCAAACCATGTAAAACACAGAACCACAGAGCATAGGGCACTTCCACACATGGCCGTTGACCTTGGGAAAATGAAAAAATCAACCAGACACAGGGACCCCATAGTTGAGGGCTGCTGTCTTGACAAGAACCTCCACTCCGGTACACGTTTCATATCCCAGGAAAGAGCCAAGTGGACAAAGACGAGTGGACAAGTGGACAAAGACAAGTGGACAAGTGGACAAGTGGTGCTACGTAGGTCCAATGGAGTGTCACTCAGCCATGAAATCCACGTCATGAGGCTGGTAGCAGCATCCTGAGTGGATTTAGGTACGATCATCCTCAGTGAAATAAGTCCCACAAAAAAAGAAACTTATGATATCACTTATCGAGGGAATGTAAAAATCGCTCCCCATGCACTGAATCCCCAAACAGAACAGAGTCACGCTTTTAGAAAACACACTTATGCCTGCTTCAGGGGAAAGGTGAGGTGGGGTGACGCATAAAACTCGAGTTTGAAATGAGCACAGATACCCTTCCGAAAACCGAATATGGAATGGACACGACCTACTCCTTGCTCAATCAACTGGACTCACCAGACCCTGTTCATCGCACAAGTATCTATCCGACTAGTAAGCATCTTCAAAGCTAAGTCTTGATATCTCTGTGTAAGTGCATCAAGTGTGTGTAAAGCGGCCTAAAACCAGCAGGGAAAATCAGCTCAGACCCATTCTGAGGATACATTTCCAACATAAAGAAGAAACAAGCAGGGCAAAACAGAGAGAAATTCTTCCAAAATGCGTTCAGGGACTGGCATGCAACCAGGATTGACCACATCTACAGCCCCAGCGGCAGAAGACATAAGGCTGGACACTCTTGGGGCTGAGACGATTGGTGAGGTTGGGAAAGCAAATGCAGACCCTTGAAAGGAATCCTGCGTGCTCCCCATTCCATGGGTCCCAACTCTCCAGGTTCAACGCAATCTTCCGACAGCGAAAGCACTCATTGGAAACCCAGCGGATGGTACACCGTGGGATCGGGAAAGCTTTCTGAAACTCACCTCAGTTTTCATCTCCTGGTGCTCGTGTTCTCCATTCAGGCCCCCTTACTAACAATCTCCCCACTTGGAGACTCGGCGCCTTTCCATGCCTCTTTCGTACCGTCTGCAATTTGTCCGCAGGATGAACTGCAAGAGGGGGAACCAATGAGAGACTCGCTGGAGGTGTTTGGTCGGGCACATGTCACTCTCATTTCCCATCACGAAGAAGAATTCACCAGCGGTTCAGCCTGCCACCCCGGATCGACAATAGGGCGTGAAGCCATCCAGCCGTGTTGCGTCCCACTCACAAAAAAGCGACTTGGGAAATGGAGCTCAGGGGCACTGCACTTCCCAAACCTGCAGAGTTCTAAACGATAACTATCGCCCCAAAATATATTGAGGTCAGGCTACGAAGAGGCGCTGAACGCAAGGCAGAACTGCAGGAAACGGATGTCAACGGGTACATCGGAATGGCCCCGATAGCACATGAAAAGCGCCAGCACGTGGACAATGATGCGGTTGGCCAAAAACGGCGTATGCGTTTTTTCCCGCATACGCCCTTTTTGGCCAACCAAGCAACCTGGGAGAGCAAATCAGCACTACAAAGAAATCTCTCGCCCCCCCCGGGGCAAAAGGGCCAGGCGAAAAAAGTCTAAAAACCAGAAAGGCAGGACAGGCCACGGAGTCAAGGGAGCCTTGTTAAGCTGATGGGCGGGATGTCAATGGCCAACAGCCAATCTTCACAAGTGTATCCTCTTTCCCAAACCATGTAAAACACAGAACCACAGAGCATAGGGCACTTCCACACATGGCCGTTGACCTTGGGAAAATCAAAAAATCAACCAGACACAGGGACCCCAAAGTTGAGGGCTGCTGTCTTGACAAGAACCTCCACTCCGGTACACGTTTCATATCCCAGGAAAGAGCCAAGTGGACAAAGACGAGTGGACAAGTGGACAAAGACAAGTGGACAAGTGGACAAGTGGTGCTACGTAGGTCCAATGGAGTGTCACTCAGCCATGAAATCCACGTCATGAGGTTGGTAGCAGCATCCTGAGTGGATTTAGGTACGATCATCCTCAGTGAAATAAGTCCCACAAAAAAAGAAACTTATGATATCACTTATCGAGGGAATGTAAAAATCGCTCCCCATGCACTGAATCCCCAAACAGAACAGAGTCACGCTTTTAGAAAACACACTTATGCCTGCTTCAGGGGAAAGGTGAGGTGGGGTGACGCATAAAATTCGAGTTTGAAATGAGCACAGATACCCTTCCGAAAACCAAATATGGAATGGACACGACCTACTCCTTGCTCAATCAACTGGACTCACCAGACCCTGTTCATCGCACAAGTATCTATCCGACTAGTAAGCATCTTCAAAGCTAAGTCTTGATATCTCTGTGTAAGTGCATCAAGTGTGTGTAAAGCGGCCTAAAACCAGCAGGGAAAATCAGCTCAGACCCATTCTGAGGATACATTTCCAACATAAAGAAGAAACAAGCAGGGCAAAACAGAGAGAAATTCTTCCAAAATGCGTTCAGGGACTGGCATGCAACCAGGATTGACCACATCTACAGCCCCAGCGGCAGAAGACATAAGGCTGGACACTCTTGGGGCTGAGACGATTGGTGAGGTTGGGAAAGCAAATGCAGACCCTTGAAAGGAATCCTGCGTGCTCCCCATTCCATGGGTCCCAACTCTCCAGGTTCAACGCAATCTTCCGACAGCGAAAGCACTCATTGGAAACCCAGCGGATGCTACACCGTGGGATCGGGAAAGCTTTCTGAAACTCACCTCAGTTTTCATCTCCTGGTGCTCGTGTTCTCCATTCAGGCCCCCTTACTAACAATCTCCCCACTTGGAGACTCGGCGCCTTTCCATGCCTCTTTCGTACCGTCTGCAATTTGTCCGCAGGATGAACTGCAAGAGGGGGAACCAATGAGAGACTCGCTGGAGGTGTTTGGTCGGGCACATGTCACTCTCATTTCCCATAACGAAGAAGAATTCACCAGAGGTTCAGCCTGCCACCCCGGATCGACAATAGGGCGTGAAGCCATCCAGCCGTGTTGCGTCCCACTCACAAAAAAGCGACTTGGGAAATGGAGCTCAGGGGCACTGCACTTCCCAAACCTGCAGAGTTCTAAACGATAACTATCGCCCCAAAATATATTGAGGTCAGGCTCCGAAGAGGCGCTGAACGCAAGGCAGAACTGCAGGAAACGGATGTCAACGGGTACATCGGAATGGCCCCGATAGCACATGAAAAGCGCCAGAACGTGGACAATGATGCGGTTGGCCAAAAAGGGCGTATGCGTTTTTTCCTGAATATATTCAGGAAAAAACGCATACGCCCTTTTTGGCCAACCAAGCAACCTGGGAGAGCAAATCAGCACTACAAAGAAATCTCTTGCCCCCCCCGGGGCAAAAGGGCCAGGCGAAAAAAGTCTAAAAACCAGAAAGGCAGGACAGGCCACGGAGTCAAGGGAGCCTTGTTAAGCTGATGGGCGGGATGTCAATGGCCAACAGCCAATCTTCACAAGTGTATCCTCTTTCCCAAACCATGTAAAACATAGAACCACAGAGCATAGGGCACTTCCACACATGGGCGTTGACCTTGGGAAAATGAAAAAATCAACTAGACACAGGGACCCCATAGTTGAGGGCTGCTGTCTTGACAAGAACCTCCACTCCGGTACACGTTTCATATCCCAGGAAAGAGCCAAGTGGACAAAGACGAGTGGACAAGTGGACAAAGACAAGTGGACAAGTGGACAAGTGGTGCTACGTAGGTCCAATGGAGTGTCACTCAGCCATGAAATCCACGTCATGAGGCTGGTAGCAGCATTCTGAGTGGATTTAGGTACTATCATCCTCAGTGAAATAAGTCCCACAAAAAAAGAAACTTATGATATCACTTATCGAGGGAATGTAAAAATCGCTCCCCATGCACTGAGTCCCCAAACAGAACAGAGTCACGCTTTTAGAAAACACACTTATGCCTGCTTCAGGGGAAAGGTGAGGTGGGGTGACGCATAAAACTCGAGTTTGAAATGAGCACAGATACCCTTCCGAAAACCGAATATGGAATGGACACGACCTACTCCTTGCTCAATCAACTGGACTCACCAGACCCTGTTCATCGCACAAGTATCTATCCGACTAGTAAGCATCTTAAAAGCTAAGTCTTGATATCTCTGTGTAAGTGCATCAAGTGTGTGTAAAGCGGCCTAAAACCAGCAGGGAAAATCAGCTCAGACCCATTCTGAGGATACATTTCCAACATAAAGAAGAAACAAGCAGGGCAAAACAGAGAGAAATTCTTCCAAAATGCGTTCAGGGACTGGCATGCAACCAGGATTGACCACATCTACAGCCCCAGCGGCAGAAGACATAAGGCTGGACACTCTTGGGGCTGAGACGATTGGTGAGGTTGGGAAAGCAAATGCAGACCCTTGAAAGGAATCCTGCGTGCTCCCCATTCCATGGCTCCCAACTCTCCAGGTTCAACGCAATCTTCCGACAGCGAAAGCACTCATTGGAAACCCAGCGGATGCTACACCGTGGGATCGGGAAAGCTTTCTGAAACTCACCTCAGTTTTCCTCTCCTGGTGCTCGTGTTCTCCATTCAGGCCCCCTTACTAACAATCTCCCCACTTGGAGACTCGGCGCCTTTCCATGCCTCTTTCGTACCGTCTGCAATTTTTCCGCAGGATGAACTGCAAGAGGGGGAACCAATGAGAGACTCGATGGAGGTGTTTGGTCGGGCACATGTCACTCTCATTTCCCATCACGAAGAAGAATTCACCAGCGGTTCAGCCTGCCACCCCGGATCGACAATAGGGCGTGAAGCCATCCAGCCGTGTTGCGTCCCACTCACAAAAAAGCGACTTGGGAAATGGAGCTCAGGGGCACTGCACTTCCCAAACCTGCAGAGTTCTAAACGATAACTATCGCCCCAAAATATATTGAGGTCAGGCTACGAAGAGGCGATGAACGCAAGGCAGAACTGCAGGAAACGGATGTCAACGGGTACATCGGAATGGCCCCGATAGCACATGAAAAGCGCCAGAACGTGGACAATGATGCGGTTGGCCAAAAAGGGCGTATGCGTTTTTTCCTGAATATATTCAGGAAAAAACGCATACGCCCTTTTTGGCCAACCAAGCAACCTGGGAGAGCAAATCAGCACTACAAAGAAATCTCTCGCCCCCCCCGGGGCAAAAGGGCCAGGCGAAAAAAGTCTAAAAACCAGAAAGGCAGGACAGGCCACGGAGTCAAGGGAGCCTTGTTAAGCTGATGGGCGGGATGTCAATGGCCAACAGCCAAACTTCACAAGTGTATCCTCTTTCCCAAACCATGTAAAACATAGAACCACAGAGCATAGGGCACTTCCACACATGGGCGTTGACCTTGGGAAAATGAAAAAATCAACCAGACACAGGGACCCCATAGTTGAGGGCTGCTGTCTTGACAAGAACCTCCACTCCGGTACACGTTTCATATCCCAGGAAAGAGCCAAGTGGACAAAGACGAGTGGACAAGTGGACAAAGACAAGTGGACAAGTGGACAAGTGGTGCTACGTAGGTCCAATGGAGTGTCACTCAGCCATGAAATCCACGTCATGAGGCTGGTAGCAGCATCCTGAGTGGATTTAGGTACGATCATCCTCAGTGAAATAAGTCCCACAAAAAAAGAAACTTATGATATCACTTATCGAGGGAATGTAAAAATCGCTCCCCATGCACTGAATCCCCAAACAGAACAGAGTCACGCTTTTAGAAAACACACTTATGCCTGCTTCAGGGGAAAGGTGAGGTGGGGTGACGCATAAAACTCGAGTTTGAAATGAGCACAGATACCCTTCCGAAAACCGAATATGGAATGGACACGACCTACTCCTTGCTCAATCAACTGGACTCACCAGACCCTGTTCATCGCACAAGTATCTATCCGACTAGTAAGCATCTTCAAAGCTAAGTCTTGATATCTCTGTGTAAGTGCATCAAGTGTGTGTAAAGCGGCCTAAAACCAGCAGAGAAAATCAGCTCAGACCCATTCTGAGGATACATTTCCAACATAAAGAAGAAACAAGCAGGGCAAAACAGAGAGAAATTCTTCCAAAATGCGTTCAGGGACTGGCATGCAACCAGGATTGACCACATCTACAGCCCCAGCGGCAGAAGACATAAGGCTGGACACTCTTGGGGCTGAGACGATTGGTGAGGTTGGGAAAGCAAATGCAGACCCTTGAAAGGAATCCTGCGTGCTCCCCATTCCATGGGTCCCAACTCTCCAGGTTCAACGCAATCTTCCGACAGCGAAAGCACTCATTGGAAACCCAGCGGATGCTACACCGTGGGATCGGGAAAGCTTTCTGAAACTCACCTCAGTTTTCATCTCCTGGTGCTCGTGTTCTCCATTCAGGCCCCCTTACTAACAATCTCCCCACTTGGAGACTCGGCGCCTTTCCATGCCTCTTTCGTACCGTCTGCAATTTGTCCGCAGGATGAACTGCAAGAGGGGGAACCAGTGAGAGACTCGCTGGAGGTGTTTGGTCGGGCACATGTCACTCTCATTTCCCATCACGAAGAAGAATTCACCAGCGGTTCAGCCTGCCACCCCGGATCGACAATAGGGCGTGAAGCCATCCAGCCGTGTTGCGTCCCACTCACAAAAAAGCGACTTGGGAAATGGAGCTCAGGGGCACTCCACTTCCCAAACCTGCAGAGTTCTAAACGATAACTATCGCCCCAAAATATATTGAGGTCAGGCTACGAAGAGGCGCTGAACGCAAGGCAGAACTGCAGGAAACGGATGTCAACGGGTACATCGGAATGGCCCCGATAGCACATGAAAAGCGCCAGAACGTGGACAATGATGCGGTTGGCCAAAAAGGGCGTATGCGTTTTTTCCTGAATATATTCAGGAAAAAACGCATACGCCCTTTTTGGCCAACCAAGCAACCTGGGAGAGCAAATCAGCACTACAAAGAAATCTCTCGCCCCCCCCCCCGGGGGCAAAAGGGCCAGGCGAAAAAAGTCTAAAAACCAGAAAGGCAGGACAGGCCACGGAGTCAAGGGAGCCTTGTTAAGCTGATGGGCGGGATGTCAATGGCCAACAGCCAATCTTCACAAGTGTATCCTCTTTCCCAAACCATGTAAAACACAGAACCACAGAGCATAGGGCACTTCCACACATGGGCGTTGACCTTGGGAAAATCAAAAAATCAACCAGACACAGGGACCCCAAAGTTGAGGGCTGCTGTCTTGACAAGAACCTCCACTCCGGTACACGTTTCATATCCCAGGAAAGAGCCAAGTGGACAAAGACGAGTGGACAAGTGGACAAAGACAAGTGGACAAGTGGTGCTACGTAGGTCCAATGAAGTGTCACTCAGCCATGAAATCCACGTCATGAGGCTGGTAGCAGCATCCTGAGTGGATTTAGGTACGATCATCCTCAGTGAAATAAGTCCCACAAAAAAAGAAACTTATGATATCACTTATCGAGGGAATGTAAAAATCGCTCCCCATGCACTGAATCCCCAAACAGAACAGAGTCACGCTTTTAGAAAACACACTTATGCCTGCTTCAGGGGAAAGGTGAGGTGGGGTGACGCATAAAACTCGAGTTTGAAATGAGCACAGATACCCTTCCGAAAACCGAATATGGAATGGACACGACCTACTCCTTGCTCAATCAACTGGACTCACCAGACCCTGTTCATCGCACAAGTATCTATCCGACTAGTAAGCATCTTCAAAGCTAAGTCTTGATATCTCTGTGTAAGTGCATCAAGTGTGTGTAAAGCGGCCTAAAACCAGCAGGGAAAATCAGCTCAGACCCATTCTGAGGATACATTTCCAACATAAAGAAGAAACAAGCAGGGCAAAACAGAGAGAAATTCTTCCAAAATGCGTTCAGGGACTGGCATGCAACCAGGATTGACCACATCTACAGCCCCAGCGGCAGAAGACATAAGGCTGGACACTCTTGGGGCTGAGACGATTGGTGAGGTTGGGAAAGCAAATGCAGACCCTTGAAAGGAATCCTGCGTGCTCCCCATTCCATGGGTCCCAACTCTCCAGGTTCAACGCAATCTTCCGACAGCGAAAGCACTCATTGGAAACCCAGCGGATGCTACACCGTGGGATCGGGAAAGCTTTCTGAAACTCACCTCAGTTTTCATCTCCTGGTGCTCGTGTTCTCCATTCAGGCCCCCTTACTAACAATCTCCCCACTTGGAGACTCGGCGCCTTTCCATGCCTCTTTCGTACCGTCTGCAATTTGTCCGCAGGATGAACTGCAAGAGGGGGAACCAATGAGAGACTCGCTGGAGGTGTTTGGTCGGGCACATGTCACTCTCATTTCCCATCACGAAGAAGAATTCACCAGCGGTTCAGCCTGCCACCCCGGATCGACAATAGGGCGTGAAGCCATCCAGCCGTGTTGCGTCCCACTCACAAAAAAGCGACTTGGGAAATGGAGCTCAGGGGCACTGCACTTCCCAAACCTGCAGAGTTCTAAACGATAACTATCGCCCCAAAATATATTGAGGTCAGGCTACGAAGAGGCGCTGAACGCAAGGCAGAACTGCAGGAAACGGATGTCAACGGGTACATCGGAATGGCCCCGATAGCACATGAAAAGCGCCAGAACGTGGACAATGATGCGGTTGGCCAAAAAGGGCGTATGCGTTTTTTCCTGAATATATTCAGGAAAAAACGCATACGCCCTTTTTGGCCAACCAAGCAACCTGGGAGAGCAAATCAGCACTACAAAGAAATCTCTCGCCCCCCCCCCGGGGCAAAAGGGCCAGGCGAAAAAAGTCTAAAAACCAGAAAGGCAGGACAGGCCACGGAGTCAAGGGAGCCTTGTTAAGCTGATGGGCGGGATGTCAATGGCCAACAGCCAATCTTCACAAGTGTATCCTCTTTCCCAAACCATGTAAAACATAGAACCACAGAGCATAGGGCACTTCCACACATGGGCGTTGACCTTGGGAAAATGAAAATATCAACCAGACACAGGGACCCCATAGTTGAGGGCTGCTGTCTTGACAAGAACCTCCACTCCGGTACACGTTTCATATCCCAGGAAAGAGCCAAGTGGACAAAGACGAGTGGACAAGTGGACAAAGACAAGTGGACAAGTGGACAAGTGGTGCTACGTAGGTCCAATGGAGTGTCACTCAGCCATGAAATCCACGTCATGAGGCTGGTAGCAGCATCCTGAGTGGATTTAGGTACGATCATCCTCAGTGAAATAAGTCCCACAAAAAAAGAAACTTATGATATCACTTATCGAGGGAATGTAAAAATCGCTCCCCATGCACTGAATCCCCAAACAGAACAGAGTCACGCTTTTAGAAAACACACTTATGCCTGCTTCAGGGGAAAGGTGAGGTGGGGTGACGCATAAAACTCGAGTTTGAAATGAGCACAAATACCCTTCCGAAAACCGAATATGGAATGGACACGACCTACTCCTTGCTCAATCAACTGGACTCACCAGACCCTGTTCATCGCACAAGTATCTATCCGACTAGTAAGCATCTTAAAAGCTAAGTCTTGATATCTCTGTGTAAGTGCATCAAGTGTGTGTAAAGCGGCCTAAAACCAGCAGGGAAAATCAGCTCAGACCCATTCTGAGGATACATTTCCAACATAAAGAAGAAACAAGCAGGGCAAAACAGAGAGAAATTCTTCCAAAATGCGTTCAGGGACTGGCATGCAACCAGGATTGACCACATCTACAGCCCCAGCGGCAGAAGACATAAGGCTGGACACTCTTGGGGCTGAGACGATTGGTGAGGTTGGGAAAGCAAATGCAGACCCTTGAAAGGAATCCTGCGTGCTCCCCATTCCATGGGTCCCAACTCTCCAGGTTCAACGCAATCTTCCGACAGCGAAAGCACTCATTGGAAACCCAGCGGATGCTACACCGTGGGATCGGGAAAGCTTTCTGAAACTCACCTCAGTTTTCATCTCCTGGTGCTCGTGTTCTCCATTCAGGCCCCCTTACTAACAATCTCCCCACTTGGAGACTCGGCGCCTTTCCATGCCTCTTTCGTACCGTCTGCAATTTGTCCGCAGGATGAACTGCAAGAGGGGGAACCAATGAGAGACTCGCTGGAGGTGTTTGGTCGGGCACATGTCACTCTCATTTCCCATCACGAAGAAGAATTCACCAGCGGTTCAGCCTGCCACCCCGGATCGACAATAGGGCGTGAAGCCATCCAGCCGTGTTGCGTCCCACTCACAAAAAAGCGACTTGGGAAATGGAGCTCAGGGGCACTGCACTTCCCAAACCTGCAGAGTTCTAAACGATAACTATCGCCCCAAAATATATTGAGGTCAGGCTACGAAGAGGCGCTGAACGCAAGGCAGAACTGCAGGAAACGGATGTCAACGGCTACATCGGAATGGCCCCGATAGCACATGAAAAGCGCCAGAACGTGGACAATGATGCGGTTGGCCAAAAAGGGCGTATGCGTTTTTTCCTGAATATATTCAGGAAAAAACGCATACGCCCTTTTTGGCCAACCAAGCAACCTGGGAGAGCAAATCAGCACTACAAAGAAATCTCTCGCCCCCCCCCGGGGCAAAAGGGCCAGGCGAAAAAAGTCTAAAAACCAGAAAGGCAGGACAGGCCACGGAGTCAAGGGAGCCTTGTTAAGCTGATGGGCGGGATGTCAATGGCCAACAGCCAATCTTCACAAGTGTATCCTCTTTCCCAAACCATGTAAAACACAGAACCACAGAGCATAGGGCACTTCCACACATGGGCGTTGACCTTGGGAAAATGAAAAAATCAACCAGACACAGGGACCCCATAGTTGAGGGCTGCTGTCTTGACAAGAACCTCCACTCCGGTACACGTTTCATATCCCAGGAAAGAGCCAAGTGGACAAAGACGAGTGGACAAGTGGACAAAGACAAGTGGACAAGTGGTGCTACGTAGGTCCAATGGAGTGTCACTCAGCCATGAAATCCACGTCATGAGGCTGGTAGCAGCATCCTGAGTGGATTTAGGTACGATCATCCTCAGTGAAATAAGTCCCACAAAAAAAGAAACTTATGATATCACTTATCGAGGGAATGTAAAAATCGCTCCCCATGCACTGAATCCCCAAACAGAACAGAGTCACGCTTTTAGAAAACACACTTATGCCTGCTTCAGGGGAAAGGTGAGGTGGGGTGACGCATAAAACTCGAGTTTGAAATGAGCACAGATACCCTTCCGAAAACCGAATATGGAATGGACACGACCTACTCCTTGCTCAATCAACTGGACTCACCAGACCCTCTTCATCGCACAAGTATCTATCCGACTAGTAAGCATCTTAAAAGCTAAGTCTTGATATCTCTGTGTAAGTGCATCAAGTGTGTGTAAAGCGGCCTAAAACCAGCAGGGAAAATCAGCTCAGACCCATTCTGAGGACACATTTCCAACATAAAGAAGAAACAAGCAGGGCAAAACAGAGAGAAATTCTTCCAAAATGCGTTCAGGGACTGGCATGCAACCAGGATTGACCACATCTACAGCCCCAGCGGCAGAAGACATAAGGCTGGACACTCTTGGGGCTGAGACGATTGGTGAGGTTGGGAAAGCAAATGCAGACCCTTGAAAGGAATCCTGCGTGCTCCCCATTCCATGGGTCCCAACTCTCCAGGTTCAACGCAATCTTCCGACAGCGAAAGCACTCATTGGAAACCCAGCGGATGCTACACCGTGGGATCGGGAAAGCTTTCTGAAACTCACCTCAGTTTTCATCTCCTGGTGCTCGTGTTCTCCATTCAGGCCCCCTTACTAACAATCTCCCCACTTGGAGACTCGGCGCCTTTCCATGCCTCTTTCGTACCGTCTGCAATTTGTCCGCAGGATGAACTGCAAGAGGGGGAACCAATGAGAGACTCGCTGGAGGTGTTTGGTCGGGCACATGTCACTCTCATTTCCCATCACGAAGAAGAATTCACCAGCGGTTCAGCCTGCCACCCCGGATCGACAATAGGGCGTGAAGCCATCCAGCCGTGTTGCGTCCCACTCACAAAAAAGCGACTTGGGAAATGGAGCTCAGGGGCACTGCACTTCCCAAACCTGCAGAGTTCTAAACGATAACTATCGCCCCAAAATATATTGAGGTCAGGCTACGAAGAGGCGCTGAACGCAAGGCAGAACTGCAGGAAACGGATGTCAACGGCTACATCGGAATGGCCCCGATAGCACATGAAAAGCGCCAGAACGTGGACAATGATGCGGTTGGCCAAAAAGGGCGTATGCGTTTTTTCCTGAATATATTCAGGAAAAAACGCATACGCCCTTTTTGGCCAACCAAGCAACCTGGGAGAGCAAATCAGCACTACAAAGAAATCTCTCGCCCCCCCCGGGGCAAAAGGGCCAGGCGAAAAAAGTCTAAAAACCAGAAAGGCAGGACAGGCCACGGAGTCAAGGGAGCTTTGTTAAGCTGATGGGCGGGATGTCAATGGCCAACAGCCAATCTTCACAAGTGTATCCTCTTTCCCAAACCATGTAAAACACAGAACCACAGAGCATAGGGCACTTCCACACATGGGCGTTGACCTTGGGAAAATGAAAAAATCAACCAGACACAGGGACCCCAAAGTTGAGGGCTGCTGTCTTGACAAGAACCTCCACTCCGGTACACGTTTCATATCCCAGGAAAGAGCCAAGTGGACAAAACGAGTGGACAAGTGGACAAAGACAAGTGGACAAGTGGACAAGTGGTGCTACGTAGGTCCAATGGAGTGTCACTCAGCCATGAAATCCACGTCATGAGGCTGGTAGCAGCATCCTGAGTGGATTTAGGTACGATCATCCTCAGTGAAATAAGTCCCACAAAAAAAGAAACTTATGATATCACTTATCGAGGGAATGTAAAAATCGCTCCCCATGCACTGAATCCCCAAACAGAACAGAGTCACGCTTTTAGAAAACACACTTATGCCTGCTTCAGGGGAAATGTGAGGTGGGGTGACGCATAAAAATCGAGTTTGAAATGAGCACAGATACCCTTCCGAAAACCGAATATGGAATGGACACGACCTACTCCTTGCTCAATCAACTGGACTCACCAGACCCTGTTCATCGCACAAGTGTCTATCCGACTAGTAAGCATCTTAAAAGCTAAGTTTTGATATCTCTGTGTAAGTGCATCAAGTGTGTGTAAAGCGGCCTAAAACCAGCAGGGAAAATCAGCTCAGACCCATTCTGAGGATACATTTCCAACATAAAGAAGAAACAAGCAGGGAAAAACAGAGAGAAATTCTTCCAAAATGCGTTCAGGGACTGGCATGCAACCAGGATCGACCACATCTACAGCCCCAGCGGCAGAAGACATAAGGCTGGACACTCTGGGGGCTGAGACGATTGGTGAGGTTGGGAAAGCAAATGCAGACCCTTAAAAGGAATCCTGCGTGCTCCCCATTCCATGGGTCCCAACTCTCCAGGTTCAACGCAATCTTCCGACAGCGAAAGCACTCATTGGAAACCCAGCGGATGCTACACCGTGGGATCGGGAAAGCTTTCTGAAACTCACCTCAGTTTTCATCTCCTGGTGCTCGTGTTCTCCATTCAGGCCCCCTTACTAACAATCTCCCCACTTGGAGACTCGGCGCCTTTCCATGCCTCTTTCGTACCGTCTGCAATTTGTCCGCAGGATGAACTGCAAGAGGGGGAACCAATGAGAGACTCGCTGGAGGTGTTTGGTCGGGCTCATGTCACTCTCATTTCCCATCACGAAGAAGAATTCACCAGCGGTTCAGCCTGCCACCCCGGATCGACAATAGGGCGTGAAGCCATCCAGCCGTGTTGCGTCCCACTCACAAAAAAGCGACTTGGGAAATGGAGCTCAGGGGCACTGCACTTCCCAAACCTGCAGAGTTCTAAACGATAACTATCGCCCCAAAATATATTGAGGTCAGGCTACGAAGAGGCGCTGAACGCAAGGCAGAACTGCAGGAAACGGATGTCAACGGGTACATCGGAATGGCCCCGATAGCACATGAAAAGCGCCAGAACGTGGACAATGATGCGGTTGGCCAAAAAGGGCGTATGCGTTTTTTCCTGAATATATTCAGGAAAAAACGCATACGCCCTTTTTGGCCAACCAAGCAACCTGGGAGAGCAAATCAGCACTACAAAGAAATCTCTCGCCCCCCCCCGGGGGGCAAAAGGGCCAGGCGAAAAAAGTCTAAAAACCAGAAAGGCAGGACAGGCCACGGAGTCAAGGGAGCCTTGTTAAGCTGATGGGCGGGATGTCAATGGCCAACAGCCAATCTTCACAAGTGTATCCTCTTTCCCAAACCATGTAAAACACAGAACCACAGAGCATAGGGCACTTCCACACATGGCCGTTGACCTTGGGAAAATGAAAAAATCAACCAGACACAGGGACCCCATAGTTGAGGGCTGCTGTCTTGACAAGAACCTCCACTCCGGTACACGTTTCATATCCCAGGAAAGAGCCAAGTGGACAAAGACGAGTGGACAAGTGGACAAAGACAAGTGGACAAGTGGTGCTACGTAGGTCCAATGGAGTGTCACTCAGCCATGAAATCCACGTCATGAGGCTGGTAGCAGCATCCTGAGTGGATTTAGGTACGATCATCCTCAGTGAAATAAGTCCCACAAAAAAAGAAACTTATGATATCACTTATCGAGGGAATGTAAAAATCGCTCCCCATGCACTGAATCCCCAAACAGAACAGAGTCACGCTTTTAGAAAACACACTTATGCCTGCTTCAGGGGAAAGGTGAGGTGGGGTGACGCATAAAACTCGAGTTTGAAATGAGCACAGATACCCTTCCGAAAACCGAATATGGAATGGACACGACCTACTCCTTGCTCAATCAACTGGACTCACCAGACCCTCTTCATCGCACAAGTATCTATCCGACTAGTAAGCATCTTAAAAGCTAAGTCTTGATATCTCTGTGTAAGTGCATCAAGTGTGTGTAAAGCGGCCTAAAACCAGCAGGGAAAATCAGCTCAGACCCATTCTGAGGATACATTTCCAACATAAAGAAGAAACAAGCAGGGCAAAACAGAGAGAAATTCTTCCAAAATGCGTTCAGGGACTGGCATGCAACCAGGATTGACCACATCTACAGCCCCAGCGGCAGAAGACATAAGGCTGGACACTCTTGGGGCTGAGACGATTGGTGAGGTTGGGAAAGCAAATGCAGACCCTTGAAAGGAATCCTGCGTGCTCCCCATTCCATGGGTCCCAACTCTCCAGGTTCAACGCAATCTTCCGACAGCGAAAGCACTCATTGGAAACCCAGCGGATGCTACACCGTGGGATCGGGAAAGCTTTCTGAAACTCACCTCAGTTTTCATCTCCTGGTGCTCGTGTTCTCCATTCAGGCCCCCTTACTAACAATCTCCCCACTTGGAGACTCGGCGCCTTTCCATGCCTCTTTCGTACCGTCTGCAATTTGTCCGCAGGATGAACTGCAAGAGGGGGAACCAATGAGAGACTCGCTGGAGGTGTTTGGTCGGGCACATGTCACTCTCATTTCCCATCACGAAGAAGAATTCACCAGAGGTTCAGCCTGCCACCCCGGATCGACAATAGGGCGTGAAGCCATCCAGCCGCGTTGCGTACCACTCACAAAAAAGCGACTTGGGAAATGGAGCTCAGGGGCACTGCACTTCCCAAACCTGCAGAGTTCTAAACGATAACTATCGCCCCAAAATATATTGAGGTCAGGCTACGAAGAGGCGCTGAACGCAAGGCAGAACTGCAGGAAACGGATGTCAACGGGTACATCGGAATGGCCCCGATAGCACATGAAAAGCGCCAGAACGTGGACAATGATGCGGTTGGCCAAAAAGGACGTATGCGTTTTTTCCTGAATATATTCAGGAAAAAACGCATACGCCCTTTTTGGCCAACCAAGCAACCTGGGAGAGCAAATCAGCACTACAAAGAAATCTCTCGCCCCCCCCCCGGGGCAAAAGGGCCAGGCGAAAAAAGTCTAAAAACCAGAAAGGCAGGACAGGCCACGGAGTCAAGGGAGCCTTGTTAAGCTGATGGGCGGGATGTCAATGGCCAACAGCCAATCTTCACAAGTGTATCCTCTTTCCCAAACCATGTAAAACACAGAACCACAGAGCATAGGGCACTTCCACACATGGGCGTTGACCTTGGGAAAATGAAAAAATCAACCAGACACAGGGACCCCATAGTTGAGGGCTGCTGTCTTGACAAGAACCTCCACTCCGGTACACGTTTCATATCCCAGGAAAGAGCCAAGTGGACAAAACGAGTGGACAAGTGGACAAAGACAAGTGGACAAGTGGACAAGTGGTGCTACGTAGGTCCAATGGAGTGTCACTCAGCCATGAAATCCACGTCATGAGGCTGGTAGCAGCATCCTGAGTGGATTTAGGTACGATCATCCTCAGTGAAATCAGTCCCACAAAAAAAGAAACTTATGATATCACTTATCGAGGGAATGTAAAAATCGCTCCCCATGCACTGAATCCCCAAACAGAACAGAGTCACGCTTTTAGAAAACACACTTATGCCTGCTTCAGGGGAAAGGTGAGGTGGGGTGACGCATAAAACTCGAGTTTGAAATGAGCACAGATACCCTTCCGAAAACCGAATATGGAATGGACACGACCTACTCCTTGCTCAATCAACTGGACTCACCAGACCCTGTTCATCGCACAAGTATCTATCCGACTAGTAAGCATCTTCAAAGCTAAGTCTTGATATCTCTGTGTAAGTGCATCAAGTGTGTGTAAAGCGGCCTAAAACCAGCAGGGAAAATCAGCTCAGACCCATTCTGAGGATACATTTCCAACATAAAGAAGAAACAAACAGGGCAAAACAGAGAGAAATTCTTCCAAAATGCGTTCAGGGACTGGCATGCAACCAGGATTGACCACATCTACAGCCCCAGCGGCAGAAGACATAAGGCTGGACACTCTTGGGGCTGAGACGATTGGTGAGGTTGGGAAAGCAAATGCAGACCCTTGAAAGGAATCCTGCGTGCTCCCCATTCCATGGCTCCCAACTCTCCAGGTTCAACGCAATCTTCCGACAGCGAAAGCACTCATTGGAAACCCAGCGGATGCTACACCGTGGGATCGGGAAAGCTTTCTGAAACTCACCTCAGTTTTCATCTCCTGGTGCTCGTGTTCTCCATTCAGGCCCCCTTACTAACAATCTCCCCACTTGGAGACTCGGCGCCTTTCCATGCCTCATTCGTACCGTCTGCAATTTGTCCGCAGGATGAACTGCAAGAGGGGGAACCAATGAGAGACTCGCTGGAGGTGTTTGGTCGGGCACATGTCACTCTCATTTCCCATCACGAAGAAGAATTCACCAGAGGTTCAGCCTGTCACCCCGGATCGACAATAGGGCGTGAAGCCATCCAGCCGTGTTGCGTCCCACTCACAAAAAAGCGACTTGGGAAATGGAGCTCAGGGGCCCTGCACTTCCCAAACCTGCAGAGTTCTAAACGATAACTATCGCCCCCAAATATATTGAGGTCAGGCTACGAAGAGGCGCTGAACGCAAGGCAGAACTGCAGGAAACGGATGTCAACGGGTACATCGGAATGGCCCCGATAGCACATGAAAAGCGCCAGAACGTGGACAATGATGCGGTTGGCCAAAAAGGGCGTATGCGTTTTTTCCTGAATATATTCAGGAAAAAACGCATACGCCCTTTTTGGCCAACCAAGCAACCTGGGAGAGCAAATCAGCACTACAAAGAAATCTCTCGCCCCCCCCCCCCGGGGCAAAAGGGCCAGGCGAAAAAAGTCTAAAAACCAGAAAGGCAGGACAGGCCACGGAGTCAAGGGAGCCTTGTTAAGCTGATGGGCGGGATGTCAATGGCCAACAGCCAATCTTCACAAGTGTATCCTCTTTCCCAAACCATGTAAAACACAGAACCACAGAGCATACGGCACTTCCACACATGGGCGTTGACCTTGGGAAAATGAAAAAATCAACCAGACACAGGGACCCCAAAGTTGAGGGCTGCTGTCTTGACAAGAACCTCCACTCCGGTACACGTTTCATATCCCAGGAAAGAGCCAAGTGGACAAAGACGAGTGGACAAGTGGACAAAGACAAGTGGACAAGTGGTGCTACGTAGGTCCAATGGAGTGTCACTCAGCCATGAAATCCACGTCATGAGGCTGGTAGCAGCATCCTGAGTGGATTTAGGTACGATCATCCTCAGTGAAATAAGTCCCACAAAAAAAGAAACTTATGATATCACTTATCGAGGGAATATAAAAATCGCTCCCCATGCACTGAATCCCCAAACAGAACAGAGTCACGCTTTTAGAAAACACACTTATGCCTGCTTCAGGGGAAAGCTGAGGTGGGGTGACGCATAAAACTCGAGTTTGAAATGAGCACAGATACCCTTCCGAAAACCGAATATGGAATGGACACGACCTACTCCTTGCTCAATCAACTGGACTCACCAGACCCTGTTCATCGCACAAGTATCTATCCGACTAGTAAGCATCTTAAAAGCTAAGTCTTGATATCTCTGTGTAAGTGCATCAAGTGTGTGTAAAGCGGCCTAAAACCAGCAGGGAAAATCAGCTCAGACCCATTCTGAGGATACATTTCCAACATAAAGAAGAAACAAGCAGGGCAAAACAGAGAGAAATTCTTCCAAAATGCGTTCAGGGACTGGCATGCAACCAGGATTGACCACATCTACAGCCCCAGCGGCAGAAGACATAAGGCTGGACACTCTTGGGGCTGAGACGATTGGTGAGGTTGGGAAAGCAAATGCAGACCCTTGAAAGGAATCCTGCGTGCTCCCCATTCCATGGGTCCCAACTCTCCAGGTTCAACGCAATCTTCCGACAGCGAAAGCACTCATTGGAAACCCAGCGGTTGCTACACCGTGGGATCGGGAAAGCTTTCTGAAACTCACCTCAGTTTTCATCTCCTGGTGCTCGTGTTCTCCATTCAGGCCCCCTTACTAACAGTCTCCCCACTTGGAGACTCGACGCCTTTCCATGCCTCTTTCGTACCGTCTGCAATTTGTCCGTAGGATGAACTGCAAGAGGGGGAACCAATGAGAGACTCGCTGGAGGTGTTTGGTCGGGCACATGTCACTCTCATTTCCCATCACGAAGAAGAATTCACCAGCGGTTCAGCCTGCCACCCCGGATCGACAATAGGGCGTGAAGCCATCCAGCCGTGTTGCGTCCCACTCACAAAAAAGCGACTTGGGAAATGGAGCTCAGGGGCACTGCACTTCCCAAACCTGCAGAGTTCTAAACGATAACTATCGCCCCAAAATATATTGAGGTCAGGCTACGAAGAGGCGCTGAACGCAAGGCAGAACTGCAGGAAACGGATGTCAACGGGTACATCGGAATGGCCCCGATAGCACATGAAAAGCGCCAGAACGTGGACAATGATGCGGTTGGCCAAAAAGGGCGTATGCGTTTTTTCCTGAATATATTCAGGAAAAAACGCATACGCCCTTTTTGGCCAACCAAGCAACCTGGGAGAGCAAATCAGCACTACAAAGAAATCTCTCGCCCCCCCCGGGGCAAAAGGGCCAGGCGAAAAAAGTCTAAAAACCAGAAAGGCAGGACAGGCCACGGAGTCAAGGGAGCCTTGTTAAGCTGATGGGCGGGATGTCAATGGCCAACAGCCAATCTTCACAAGTGTATCCTCTTTCCCAAACCATGTCAAACACAGAACCACAGAGCATAGGGCACTTCCACACATGGGCGTTGACCTTGGGAAAATGAAAAAATCAACCAGACACAGGGACCCCAAAGTTGAGGGCTGCTGTCTTGACAAGAACCTCCACTCCGGTACACGTTTCATATCCCAGGAAAGAGCCAAGTGGACAAAGACGAGTGGACAAGTGGACAAAGACAAGTGGACAAGTGGTGCTACGTAGGTCCAATGGAGTGTCACTCAGCCATGAAATCCACGTCATGAGGCTGGTAGCAGCATCCTGAGTGGATTTAGGTACGATCATCCTCAGTGAAATAAGTCCCACAAAAAAAGAAACTTATGATATCACTTATCGAGGGAATGTAAAAATCGCTCCCCATGCACTGAATCCCCAAACAGAACAGAGTCACGCTTTTAGAAAACACACTTATGCCTGCTTCAGGGGAAAGGTGAGGTGGGGTGACGCATAAAACTCGAGTTTGAAATGAGCACAGATACCCTTCCGAAAACCGAATATGGAATGGACACGACCTACTCCTTGCTCAATCAACTGGACTCACCAGACCCTGTTCATCGCACAAGTATCTATCCGACTAGTAAGCATCTTAAAAGCTAAGTCTTGATATCTCTGTGTAAGTGCATCAAGTGTGTGTAAAGCGGCCTAAAACCAGCAGGGAAAATCAGCTCAGACCCATTCTGAGGATACATTTCCAACACAAAGAAGAAACAAGCAGGGCAAAACAGAGAGAAATTCTTCCAAAATGCGTTCAGGGACTGGCATGCAACCAGGATTGACCACATCTACAGCCCCAGCGGCAGAAGACATAAGGCTGGACACTCTTGGGGCTGAGACGATTGGTGAGGTTGGGAAAGCAAATGCAGACCCTTGAAAGGAATCCTGCGTGCTCCCCATTCCATGGCTCCCAACTCTCCAGGTTCAACGCAATCTTCCGACAGCGAAAGCACTCATTGGAAACCCAGCGGATGCTACACCGTGGGATCGGGAAAGCTTTCTGAAACTCACCTCAGTTTTCCTCTCCTGGTGCTCGTGTTCTCCATTCAGGCCCCCTTACTAACAATCTCCCCACTTGGAGACTCGGCGCCTTTCCATGCCTCTTTCGTACCGTCTGCAATTTGTCCGCAGGATGAACTGCAAGAGGGGGAACCAATGAGAGACTCGCTGGAGGTGTTTGGTCGGGCACATGTCACTCTCATTTCCCATCACGAAGAAGAATTCACCAGCGGTTCAGCCTGCCACCCCGGATCGACAATAGGGCGTGAAGCCATCCAGCCGTGTTGCGTCCCACTCACAAAAAAGCGACTTGGGAAATGGAGCTCAGGGGCCCTGCACTTCCCAAACCTGCAGAGTTCTAAACGATAACTATCGCCCCAAAATATATTGAGGGCAGGCTACGAAGAGGCGCTGAACGCAAGGCAGAACTGCAGGAAACGGATGTCAACGGGTACATCGGAATGGCCCCGATAGCACATGAAAAGCGCCAGAACGTGGACAATGATGCGGTTGGCCAAAAAGGGCGTATGCGTTTTTTCCTGAATATATTCAGGAAAAACCGCATACGCCCTTTTTGGCCAACCAAGCAACCTGGGAGAGCAAATCAGCACTACAAAGAAATCTCTCGCCCCCCCCCCCGGGGCAAAAGGGCCAGGCGAAAAAACTCTAAAAATCAGAAAGGCAGGACAGCCCACGGAGTCAAGGGAGCCTTGTTAAGCTGATGGGCGGGATGTCAATGGCCAACAGCCAATCTTCACAAGTGTATCCTCTTTCCCAAACCATGTAAAACACAGAACCACAGAGCATAGGGCACTTCCACACATGGGCGTTGACCTTGGGAAAATGAAAAAATCAACCAGACACAGGGACCCCAAAGTTGAGGGCTGCTGTCTTGACAAGAACCTCCACTCCGGTACACGTTTCATAACCCAGGAAAGAGCCAAGTGGACAAAGACGAGTGGACAAGTGGACAAAGACAAGTGGACAAGTGGACAAGTGGTGCTACGTAGGTCCAATGGAGTGTCACTCAGCCATGAAATCCACGTCATGAGGCTGGTAGCAGCATCCTGAGTGGATTTAGGTACGATCATCCTCAGTGAAATAAGTCCCACAAAAAAAGAAACTTATGATATCACTTATCGAGGGAATGTAAAAATCGCTCCCCATGCACGGAATCCCCAAACAGAACAGAGTCACGCTTTTAGAAAACACACTTATGCCTGCTTCAGGGGAAAGGTGAGGTGGGGTGACGCATAAAACTCGAGTTTGAAATGAGCACAGATACCCTTCCGAAAACCGAATATGGAATGGACACGACCTACTCCTTGCTCAATCAACTGGACTCACCAGACCCTGTTCATCGCACAAGTATCTATCCGACTAGTAAGCATCTTAAAAGCTAAGTCTTGATATCTCTGTGTAAGTGCATCAAGTGTGTGTAAAGCGGCCTAAAACCAGCAGGGAAAATCAGCTCAGACCCATTCTGAGGATACATTTCCAACACAAAGAAGAAACAAGCAGGGCAAAACAGAGAGAAATTCTTCCAAAATGCGTTCAGGGACTGGCATGCAACCAGGATTGACCACATCTACAGCCCCAGCGGCAGAAGACATAAGGCTGGACACTCTTGGGGCTGAGACGATTGGTGAGGTTGGGAAAGCAAATGCAGACCCTTGAAAGGAATCCTGCGTGCTCCGCATTCCATGGCTCCCAACTCTCCAGGTTCAACGCAATCTTCCGACAGCGAAAGCACTCATTGGAAACCCAGCGGATGCTACACCGTGGGATCGGGAAAGCTTTCTGAAACTCACCTCAGTTTTCCTCTCCTGGTGCTCGTGTTCTCCATTCAGGCCCCCTTACTAACAATCTCCCCACTTGGAGACTCGGCGCCTTTCCATGCCTCTTTCGTACCGTCTGCAATTTGTCCGCAGGATGAACTGCAAGAGGGGGAACCAATGAGAGACTCGCTGGAGGTGTTTGGTCGGGCACATGTCACTCTCATTTCCCATCACGAAGAAGAATTCACCAGCGGTTCAGCCTGCCACCCCGGATCGACAATAGGGCGTGAAGCCATCCAGCCGTGTTGCGTCCCACTCACAAAAAAGCGACTTGGGAAATGGAGCTCAGGGGCCCTGCACTTCCCAAACCTGCAGAGTTCTAAACGATAACTATCGCCCCAAAATATATTGAGGGCAGGCTACGAAGAGGCGCTGAACGCAAGGCAGAACTGCAGGAAACGGATGTCAACGGGTACATCGGAATGGCCCCGATAGCACATGAAAAGCGCCAGAACGTGGACAATGATGCGGTTGGCCAAAAAGGGCGTATGCGTTTTTTCCTGAATATATTCAGGAAAAACCGCATACGCCCTTTTTGGCCAACCAAGCAACCTGGGAGAGCAAATCAGCACTACAAAGAAATCTCTCGCCCCCCCCCCCGGGGCAAAAGGGCCAGGCGAAAAAACTCTAAAAATCAGAAAGGCAGGACAGCCCACGGAGTCAAGGGAGCCTTGTTAAGCTGATGGGCGGGATGTCAATGGCCAACAGCCAATCTTCACAAGTGTATCCTCTTTCCCAAACCATGTAAAACACAGAACCACAGAGCATAGGGCACTTCCACACATGGGCGTTGACCTTGGGAAAATGAAAAAATCAACCAGACACAGGGACCCCAAAGTTGAGGGCTGCTGTCTTGACAAGAACCTCCACTCCGGTACACGTTTCATAACCCAGGAAAGAGCCAAGTGGACAAAGACGAGTGGACAAGTGGACAAAGACAAGTGGACAAGTGGACAAGTGGTGCTACGTAGGTCCAATGGAGTGTCACTCAGCCATGAAATCCACGTCATGAGGCTGGTAGCAGCATCCTGAGTGGATTTAGGTACGATCATGCTCAGTGAAATAAGTCCCAGAAAAAAAGAAACTTATGATATCACTTATCGAGGGAATGTAAAAATCGCTCCCCATGAACGGAATCCCCAAACAGAACAGAGTCACGCTTTTAGAAAACACACTTATGCCTGCTTCAGGGGAAAGGTGAGGTGCGGTGACGCATAAAACTCGAGTTTGAAATGAGCACAGATACCCTTCCGAAAACCGAATATGGAATGGACACGACCTACTCCTTGCTCAATCAACTGGACTCACCAGACCCTGTTCATCGCACAAGTATCTATCCGACTAGTAAGCATCTTCAAAGCTAAGTCTTGATATCTCTGTGTAAGTGCATCAAGTGTGTGTAAAGCGGCCTAAAACCAGCAGGGAAAATCAGCTCAGACCCATTCTGAGGATACATTTCCAACACAAAGAAGAAACAAGCAGGGCAAAACAGAGAGAAATTTTTCCAAAATGCGTTCAGGGACTGGCATGCAACCAGGATTGACCACATCTACAGCCCCAGCGGCAGAAGACATAAGGCTGGACACTCTTGGGGCTGAGACGATTGGTGAGGTTGGGAAAGCAAATGCAGACCCTTGAAAGGAATCCTGCGTGCTCCCCATTCCATGGCTCCCAACTCTCCAGGTTCAACGCAATCTTCCGACAGCGAAAGCACTCATTGGAAACCCAGCGGATGCTACACCGTGGGATCGGGAAAGCTTTCTGAAACTCACCTCAGTTTTCCTCTCCTGGTGCTCGTGTTCTCCATTCAGGCCCCCTTACTAACAATCTCCCCACTTGGAGACTCGGGCGCCTTTCCATGCCTCTTTCGTACCGTCTGCAATTTGTCCGCAGGATGAACTGCAAGAGGGGGAACCAATGAGAGACTCGCTGGAGGTGTTTGGTCGGGCACATGTCACTCTCATTTCCCATCACGAAGAAGAATTCACCAGCGGTTCAGCCTGCCACCCCGGATCGACAATAGGGCGTGAAGCCATCCAGCCGTGTTGCGTCCCACTCACAAAAAAGCGACTTGGGAAATGGAGCTCAGGGGCCCTGCACTTCCCAAACCTGCAGAGTTCTAAACGATAACTATCGCCCCAAAATATATTGAGGTCAGGCTACGAAGAGGCGCTGAACGCAAGGCAGAACTGCAGGAAACGGATGTCAACGGGTACATCGGAATGGCCCCGATAGCACATGAAAAGCGCCAGAACGTGGACAATGATGCGGTTGGCCAAAAAGGGCGTATGCGTTTTTTCCTGAATATATTCAGGAAAAAACGCATACGCCCTTTTTGGCCAACCAAGCAACCTGGGAGAGCAAATCAGCACTACAAAGAAATCTCTCGCCCCCCCCACCGGGGCAAAAGGGCCAGGCGAAAAAAGTCTAAAAACCAGAAAGGCAGGACAGACCACGGAGTCAAGGGAGCCTTGTTAAGCTGATGGGCGGGATGTCAATGGCCAACAGCCAATCTTCACAAGTGTATCCTCTTTCCCAAACCATGTAAAACACAGAACCACAGAGCATAGGGCACTTCCACTTATGGGCGTTGACCTTGGGAAAATGAAAAAATCAACCAGACACAGGGACCCCAAAGTTGAGGGCTGCTGTCTTGACAAGAACCTCCACTCCGGTACACGTTTCATATCCCAGGAAAGAGCCAAGTGGACAAAGACGAGTGGACAAGTGGACAAAGACAAGTGGACAAGTGGACAAGTGGTGCTACGTAGGTCCAATGGAGTGTCACTCAGCCATGAAATCCACGTCATGAGGCTGGTAGCAGCATCCTGAGTGGATTTAGGTACGATCATGCTCAGTGAAATAAGTCCCAGAAAAAAAGAAACTTATGATATCACTTATCGAGGGAATGTAAAAATCGCTCCCCATGAACGGAATCCCCAAACAGAACAGAGTCACGCTTTTAGAAAACACACTTATGCCTGCTTCAGGGGAAAGGTGAGGTGCGGTGACGCATAAAACTCGAGTTTGAAATGAGCACAGATACCCTTCCGAAAACCGAATATGGAATGGACACGACCTACTCCTTGCTCAATCAACTGGACTCACCAGACCCTGTTCATCGCACAAGTATCTATCCGACTAGTAAGCATCTTCAAAGCTAAGTCTTGATATCTCTGTGTAAGTGCATCAAGTGTGTGTAAAGCGGCCTAAAACCAGCAGGGAAAATCAGCTCAGACCCATTCTGAGGATACATTTCCAACACAAAGAAGAAACAAGCAGGGCAAAACAGAGAGAAATTCTTCCAAAATGCGTTCAGGGACTGGCATGCAACCAGGATTGACCACATCTACAGCCCCAGCGGCAGAAGACATAAGGCTGGACACTCTTGGGGCTGAGACGATTGGTGAGGTTGGGAAAGCAAATGCAGACCCTTGAAAGGAATCCTGCGTGCTCCCCATTCCATGGCTCCCAACTCTCCAGGTTCAACGCAATCTTCCGACAGCGAAAGCACTCATTGGAAACCCAGCGGATGCTACACCGTGGGATCGGGAAAGCTTTCTGAAACTCACCTCAGTTTTCCTCTCCTGGTGCTCGTGTTCTCCATTCGGGCCCCCTTACTAACAATCTCCCCACTTGGAGACTCGGCGCCTTTCCATGCCTCTTTCGTACCGTCTGCAATTTGTCCGCAGGATGAACTGCAAGAGGGGGAACCAATGAGAGACTCGCTGGAGGTGTTTGGTCGGGCACATGTCACTCTCATTTCCCATCACGAAGAAGAATTCACCAGCGGTTCAGCCTGCCACCGCGGATCGACAATAGGGCGTGAAGCCATCCAGCCGTGTTGCGTCCCACTCACAAAAAAGCGACTTGGGAAATGGAGCTCAGGGGCCCTGCACTTCCCAAACCTGCAGAGTTCTAAACGATAACTATCGCCCCAAAATATATTGAGGTCAGGCTACGAAGAGGCGCTGAACGCAAGGCAGAACTGCAGGAAACGGATGTCAACGGGTACATCGGAATGGCCCCGATAGCACATGAAAAGCGCCAGAACGTGGACAATGATGCGGTTGGCCAAAAAGGGCGTATTCAGGAAAAAACGCATACGCCCTTTTTGGCCAACCAAGCAACCTGGGAGAGCAAATCAGCACTACAAAGAAATCTCTCGCCCCCCCCCCCGGGGCAAAAGGGCCAGGCGAAAAAAGTGTAAAAACCAGAAAGGCAGGACAGCCCACGGAGTCAAGGGAGCCTTGTTAAGCTGATGGGCGGGATGTCAATGGCCAACAGCCAATCTTCACAAGTGTATCCTCTTTCCCAAACCATGTAAAACACAGAACCACAGAGCATAGGGCACTTCCACACATGGGCGTTGACCTTGGGAAAATGAAAAAATCAACCAGACACAGGGACCCCAAAGTTGAGGGCTGCTGTCTTGACAAGAACCTCCACTCCGGTACACGTTTCATATCCCAGGAAAGAGCCAAGTGGACAAAGACGAGTGGACAAGTGGACAAAGACAAGTGGACAAGTGGACAAGTGGTGCTACGTAGGTCCAATGGAGTGTCACTCAGCCATGAAATCCACGTCATGAGGCTGGTAGCAGCATCCTGAGTGGATTTAGGTACGATCATCCTCAGTGAAATAAGTCCCACAAAAAAAGAAACTTATGATATCACTTATCGAGGGAATGTAAAAATCGCTCCCCATGCACTGAATCCCCAAACAGAACAGAGTCACGCTTTTAGAAAACACACTTATGCCTGCTTCAGGGGAAAGGTGAGGTGGGGTGACGCATAAAACTCGAGTTTGAAATGAGCACAGATACCCTTCCGAAAACCGAATATGGAATGGACACGACCTACTCCTTGCTCAATCAACTGGACTCACCAGACCCTGTTCATCGCACAAGTATCTATCCGACTAGTAAGCATCTTCAAAGCTAAGTCTTGATATCTCTGTGTAAGTGCATCAAGTGTGTGTAAAGCGGCCTAAAACCAGCAGGGAAAATCAGCTCAGACCCATTCTGAGGATACATTTCCAACACAAAGAAGAAACAAGCAGGGCAAAACAGAGAGAAATTCTTCCAAAATGCGTTCAGGGACTGGCATGCAACCAGGATTGACCACATGTACAGCCCCAGCGGCAGAAGACATAAGGCTGGACACTCTTGGGGCTGAGACGATTGGTGAGGTTGGGAAAGCAAATGCAGACCCTTGAAAGGAATCCTGCGTGCTCCCCATTCCATGGGTCCCAACTCTCCAGGTTCAACGCAATCTTCCGACAGCGAAAGCACTCATTGGAAACCCAGCGGATGCTACACCGTGGGATCGGGAAAGCTTTCTGAAACTCACCTCAGTTTTCATCTCCTGGTGCTCGTGTTCTCCATTCAGGCCCCCTTACTAACAATCTCCCCACTTGGAGACTCGGCGCCTTTCCATGCCTCTTTCGTACCGTCTGCAATTTGTCCGCAGGATGAACTGCAAGAGGGGGAACCAATGAGAGACTCGCTGGAGGTGTTTGGTCGGGCACATGTCACTCTCATTTCCCATCACGAAGAAGAATTCACCAGAGGTTCAGCCTGCCACCCCGGATCGACAATAGGGCGTGAAGCCATCCAGCCGTGTTGCGTCCCACTCACAAAAAAGCGACTTGGGAAATGGAGCTCAGGGGCACTGCACTTCCCAAACCTGCAGAGTTCTAAACGATAACTATCGCCCCCAAATATATTGAGGTCAGGCTACGAAGAGGCGCTGAACGCAAGGCAGAACTGCAGGAAACGGATGTCAACGGGTACATCGGAATGGCCCCGATAGCACATGAAAAGCGCCAGAACGTGGACAATGATGCGGTTGGCCAAAAAGGGCGTATGCGTTTTTTCCTGAATATATTCAGGAAAAAACGCATACGCCCTTTTTGGCCAACCAAGCAACCTGGGAGAGCAAATCAGCACTACAAAGAAATCTCTCGCCCCCCCCCCCCCCGGGGCAAAAGGGCCAGGCGAAAAAAGTCTAAAAACCAGAAAGGCAGGACAGGCCACGGAGTCAAGGGAGCCTTGTTAAGCTGATGGGCGGGATGTCAATGGCCAACAGCCAATCTTCACAAGTGTATCCTCTTTCCCAAACCATGTAAAACACAGAACCACAGAGCATAGGGCACTTCCACACATGGGCGTTGACCTTGGGAAAATGAAAAAATCAACCAGACACAGGGACCCCAAAGTTGAGGGCTGCTGTCTTGACAAGAACCTCCACTCCGGTACACGTTTCATATCCCAGGAAAGAGCCAAGTGGACAAAGACGAGTGGACAAGTGGACAAAGACAAGTGGACAAGTGGACAAGTGGTGCTACGTAGGTCCAATGGAGTGTCACTCAGCCATGAAATCCACGTCATGAGGCTGGTAGCAGCATCCTGAGTGGATTTAGGTACGATCATCCTCAGTGAAATAAGTCCCACAAAAAAAGAAACTTATGATATCACTTATCGAGGGAATATAAAAATCGCTCCCCATGCACTGAATCCCCAAACAGAACAGAGTCACGCTTTTAGAAAACACACTTATGCCTGCTTCAGGGGAAAGGTGAGGTGGGGTGACGCATAAAACTCGAGTTTGAAATGAGCACAGATACCCTTCCGAAAACCGAATATGGAATGGACACGACCTACTCCTTGCTCAATCAACTGGACTCACCAGACCCTGTTCATCGCACAAGTATCTATCCGACTAGTAAGCATCTTAAAAGCTAAGTCTTGATATCTCTGTGTAAGTGCATCAAGTGTGTGTAAAGCGGCCTAAAACCAGCAGGGAAAATCAGCTCAGACCCATTCTGAGGATACATTTCCAACATAAAGAAGAAACAAGCAGGGCAAAACAGAGAGAAATTCTTCCAAAATGCGTTCAGGGACTGGCATGCAACCAGGATTGACCACATCTACAGCCCCAGCGGCAGAAGACATAAGGCTGGACACTCTTGGGGCTGAGACGATTGGTGAGGTTGGGAAAGCAAATGCAGACCCTTGAAAGGAATCCTGCGTGCTCCCCATTCCATGGGTCCCAACTCTCCAGGTTCAACGCAATCTTCCGACAGCGAAAGCACTCATTGGAAACCCAGCGGTTGCTACACCGTGGGATCGGGAAAGCTTTCTGAAACTCACCTCAGTTTTCATCTCCTGGTGCTCGTGTTCTCCATTCAGGCCGCCTTACTAACAGTCTCCCCACTTGGAGACTCGACGCCTTTCCATGCCTCTTTCGTACCATCTGCAATTTGTCCGCAGGATGAACTGCAAGAGGGGGAACCAATGAGAGACTCGCTGGAGGTGTTTGGTCGGGCACATGTCACTCTCATTTCCCATCACGAAGAAGAATTCACCAGCGGTTCAGCCTGCCACCGCGGATCGACAATAGGGCGTGAAGCCATCCAGCCGTGTTGCGTCCCACTCACAAAAAAGCGACTTGGGAAATGGAGCTCAGGGGCACTGCACTTCCCAAACCTGCAGAGTTCTAAACGATAACTATCGCCCCCAAATATATTGAGGTCAGGCTACGAAGAGGCGCTGAACGCAAGGCAGAACTGCAGGAAACGGATGTCAACGGGTACATCGGAATGGCCCCGATAGCACATGAAAAGCGCCAGAACGTGGACAATGATGCGGTTGGCCAAAAAGGGCGTATGCGTTTTTTCCTGAATATATTCAGGAAAAAACGCATACGCCCTTTTTGGCCAACCAAGCAACCTGGGAGAGCAAATCAGCACTACAAAGAAATCTCTCGCCCCCCCCCGGGGCAAAAGGGCCAGGCGAAAAAAGTCTAAAATCCAGAAAGGCAGGACAGCCCACGGAGTCAAGGGAGCCTTGTTAAGCTGATGGGCGGGATGTCAATGGCCAACAGCCAATCTTCACAAGTGTATCCTCTTTCCCAAACCATGTAAAACACAGAACCACAGAGCATAGGGCACTTCCACACATGGGCGTTGACCTTGGGAAAATGAAAAAATCAACCAGACACAGGGACCCCAAAGTTGAGGGCTGCTGTCTTGACAAGAACCTCCACTCCGGTACACGTTTCATATCCCAGGAAAGAGCCAAGTGGACAAAGACGAGTGGACAAGTGGACAAAGACAAGTGGACAAGTGGACAAGTGGTGCTACGTAGGTCCAATGGAGTGTCACTCAGCCATGAAATCCACGTCATGAGGCTGGTAGCAGCATCCTGAGTGGATTTAGGTACGATCATCCTCAGTGAAATAAGTCCCACAAAAAAAGAAACTTATGATATCACTTATCGAGGGAATGTAAAAATCGCTCCCCATGAACGGAATCCCCAAACAGAACAGAGTCACGCTTTTAGAAAACACACTTATGCCTGCTTCAGGGGAAAGGTGAGGTGCGGTGACGCATAAAACTCGAGTTTGAAATGAGCACAGATACCCTTCCGAAAACCGAATATGGAATGGACACGACCTACTCCTTGCTCAATCAACTGGACTCACCAGACCCTGTTCATCGCACAAGTATCTATCCGACTAGTAAGCATCTTAAAAGCTAAGTCTTGATATCTCTGTGTAAGTGCATCAAGTGTGTGTAAAGCGGCCTAAAACCAGCAGGGAAAATCAGCTCAGACCCATTCTGAGGATACATTTCCAACATAAAGAAGAAACAAGCAGGGCAAAACAGAGAGAAATTCTTCCAAAATGCGTTCAGGGACTGGCATGCAACCAGGATTGACCACATCTACAGCCCCAGCGGCAGAAGACATAAGGCTGGACACTCTTGGGGCTGAGACGATTGGTGAGGTTGGGAAAGCAAATGCAGACCCTTGAAAGGAATCCTGCGTGCTCCCCATTCCATGGCTCCCAACTCTCCAGGTTCAACGCAATCTTCCGACAGCGAAAGCACTCATTGGAAACCCAGCGGATGCTACACCGTGGGATCGGGAAAGCTTTCTGAAACTCACCTCAGTTTTCATCTCCTGGTGCTCGTGTTCTCCATTCAGGCCCCCTTACTAACAATCTCCCCACTTGGAGACTCGGCGCCTTTCCATGCCTCTTTCTTACCGTCTGCAATTTGTCCGCAGGATGAACTGCAAGAGGGGGAACCAATGAGAGACTCGCTGGAGGTGTTTGGTCGGGCACATGTCACTCTCATTTCCCATCACGAAGAAGAATTCACCAGCGGTTCAGCCTCCCACCCCGGATCGACAATAGGGCGTGAAGCCATCCAGCCGTGTTGCGTCCCACTCACAAAAAAGCGACTTGGGAAATGGAGCTCAGGGGCACTGCACTTCCCAAACCTGCAGAGTTCTAAACGATAACTATCGCCCCAAAATATATTGAGGTCAGGCTACGAAGAGGCGCTGAACGCAAGGCAGAACTGCAGGAAACGGATGTCAACGGGTACATCGGAATGGCCCCGATAGCACATGAAAAGCGCCAGAACGTGGACAATGATGCGGTTGGCCAAAAAGGGCGTATGCGTTTTTTCCTGAATATATTCAGGAAAAAACGCATACGCCCTTTTTGGCCAACCAAGCAACCTGGGAGAGCAAATCAGCACTACAAAGAAATCTCTCGCACCCCCCCCCCGGGGCAAAAGGGCCAGGCGAAAAAAGTCTAAAAACCAGAAAGGCAGGACAGGCCACGGAGTCAAGGGAGCCTTGTTAAGCTGATGGGCGGGATGTCAATGGCCAACAGCCAATCTTCACAAGTGTATCCTCTTTCCCAAACCATGTAAAACACAGAACCACAGAGCATAGGGCACTTCCACACATGGGCGTTGACCTTGGGAAAATCAAAAAATCAACCAGACACAGGGACCCCAAAGTTGAGGGCTGCTGTCTTGACAAGAACCTCCACTCCGGTACACGTTTCATATCCCAGGAAAGAGCCAAGTGGACAAAGACGAGTGGACAAGTGGACAAAGACAAGTGGACAAGTGGACAAGTGGTGCTACGTAGGTCCAATGGAGTGTCACTCAGCCATGAAATCCACGTCATGAGGCTGGTAGCAGCATCCTGAGTGGATTTAGGTACGATCATCCTCAGTGAAATAAGTCCCACAAAAAAAGAAACTTATGATATCACTTATCGAGGGAATGTAAAAATCGCTCCCCATGAACGGAATCCCCAAACAGAACAGAGTCACGCTTTTAGAAAACACACTTATGCCTGCTTCAGGGGAAAGGTGAGGTGCGGTGACGCATAAAACTCGAGTTTGAAATGAGCACAGATACCCTTCCGAAAACCGAATATGGAATGGACACGACCTACTCCTTGCTCAATCAACTGGACTCACCAGACCCTGTTCATCGCACAAGTATCTATCCGACTAGTAAGCATCTTAAAAGCTAAGTCTTGATATCTCTGTGTAAGTGCATCAAGGGTGTGTAAAGCGGCCTAAAACCAGCAGGGAAAATCAGCTCAGACCCATTCTGAGGATACATTTCCAACACAAAGAAGAAACAAGCAGGGCAAAACAGAGAGAAATTCTTCCAAAATGCGTTCAGGGACTGGCATGCAACCAGGATTGACCACATCTACAGCCCCAGCGGCAGAAGACATAAGGCTGGACACTCTTGGGGCTGAGACGATTGGTGAGGTTGGGAAAGCAAATGCAGACCCTTGAAAGGAATCCTGCGTGCTCCCCATTCCATGGCTCCCAACTCTCCAGGTTCAACGCAATCTTCCGACAGCGAAAGCACTCATTGGAAACCCAGCGGATGCTACACCGTGGGATCGGGAAAGCTTTCTGAAACTCACCTCAGTTTTCCTCTCCTGGTGCTCGTGTTCTCCATTCAGGCCCCCTTACTAACAATCTCCCCACTTGGAGACTCGGCGCCTTTCCATGCCTCTTTCGTACCGTCTGCAATTTGTCCGCAGGATGAACTGCAAGAGGGGGAACCAATGAGAGACTCGCTGGAGGTGTTTGGTCGGGCACATGTCACTCTCATTTCCCATCACGAAGAAGAATTCACCAGCGGTTCAGCCTGCCACCGCGGATCGACAATAGGGCGTGAAGCCATCCAGCCGTGTTGCGTCCCACTCACAAAAAAGCGACTTGGGAAATGGAGCTCAGGGGCCCTGCACTTCCCAAACCTGCAGAGTTCTAAACGATAACTATCGCCCCAAAATATATTGAGGGCAGGCTACGAAGAGGCGCTGAACGCAAGGCAGAACTGCAGGAAACGGATGTCAACGGGTACATCGGAATGGCCCCGATAGCACATGAAAAGCGCCAGAACGTGGACAATGATGCGGTTGGCCAAAAAGGGCGTATGCGTTTTTTCCTGAATATATTCAGGAAAAAACGCATACGCCCTTTTTGGCCAACCAAGCAACCTGGGAGAGCAAATCAGCACTACAAAGAAATCTCTCGCCCCCCCCCCCCGGGGCAAAAGGGCCAGGCGAAAAAAGTCTAAAAACCAGAAAGGCAGGACAGCCCACGGAGTCAAGGGAGCCTTGTTAAGCTGATGGGCGGGATGTCAATGGCCAACAGCCAATCTTCACAAGTGTATCCTCTTTCCCAAACCATGTAAAACACAGAACCACAGAGCATAGGGCACTTCCACACATGGGCGTTGACCTTGGGAAAATGAAAAAATCAACCAGACACAGGGACCCCAAAGTTGAGGGCTGCTGTCTTGACAAGAACCTCCACTCCGGTACACGTTTCATATCCCAGGAAAGAGCCAAGTGGACAAAGACGAGTGGACAAGTGGACAAAGACAAGTGGACAAGTGGACAAGTGGTGCTACGTAGGTCCAATGGAGTGTCACTCAGCCATGAAATCCACGTCATGAGGCTGGTAGCAGCATCCTGAGTGGATTTAGGTACGATCATCCTCAGTGAAATAAGTCCCACAAAAAAAGAAACTTATGATATCACTTATCGAGGGAATGTAAAAATCGCTCCCCATGAACGGAATCCCCAAACAGAACAGAGTCACGCTTTTAGAAAACACACTTATGCCTGCTTCAGGGGAAAGGTGAGGTGCGGTGACGCATAAAACTCGAGTTTGAAATGAGCACAGATAACCTTCCGAAAACCGAATATGGAATGGACACGACCTACTCCTTGCTCAATCAACTGGACTCACCAGACCCTGTTCATCGCACAAGTATCTATCCGACTAGTAAGCATCTTAAAAGCTAAGTCTTGATATCTCTGTGTAAGTGCATCAAGGGTGTGTAAAGCGGCCTAAAACCAGCAGGGAAAATCAGCTCAGACCCATTCTGAGGATACATTTCCAACACAAAGAAGAAACAAGCAGGGCAAAACAGAGAGAAATTCTTCCAAAATGCGTTCAGGGACTGGCATGCAACCAGGATTGACCACATCTACAGCCCCAGCGGCAGAAGACATAAGGCTGGACACTCTTGGGGCTGAGACGATTGGTGAGGTTGGGAAAGCAAATGCAGACCCTTGAAAGGAATCCTGCGTGCTCCCCATTCCATGGCTCCCAACTCTCCAGGTTCAACGCAATCTTCCGACAGCGAAAGCACTCATTGGAAACCCAGCGGATGCTACACCGTGGGATCGGGAAAGCTTTCTGAAACTCACCTCAGTTTTCCTCTCCTGGTGCTCGTGTTCTCCATTCAGGCCCCCTTACTAACAATCTCCCCACTTGGAGTCTCGGCGCCTTTCCATGCCTCTTTCGTACCGTCTGCAATTTGTCCGCAGGATGAACTGCAAGAGGGGGAACCAATGAGAGACTCGCTGGAGGTGTTTGGTCGGGCACATGTCACTCTCATTTCCCATCACGAAGAAGAATTCACCAGCGGTTCAGCCTGCAACCGCGGATCGACAATAGGGCGTGAAGCCATCCAGCCGTGTTGCGTCCCACTCACAAAAAAGCGACTTGGGAAATGGAGCTCAGGGGCCCTGCACTTCCCAAACCTGCAGAGTTCTAAACGATAACTATCGCCCCCAAATATATTGAGGTCAGGCTACGAAGAGGCGCTGAACGCAAGGCAGAACTGCAGGAAACGGATGTCAACGGGTACATCGGAATGGCCCCGATAGCACATGAAAAGCGCCAGAACGTGGACAATGATGCGGTTGGCCAAAAAGGGCGTATGCGTTTTTTCCTGAATATATTCAGGAAAAAACGCATACGCCCTTTTTGGCCAACCAAGCAACCTGGGAGAGCAAATCAGCACTACAAAGAAATCTCTCGCCCCCCCCCCCCCGGGGGCAAAAGGGCCAGGCGAAAAAAGTCTAAAAACCAGAAAGGCAGGACAGCCCACGGAGTCAAGGGAGCCTTGTTAAGCTGATGGGCGGGATGTCAATGGCCAACAGCCAATCTTCACAAGTGTATCCTCTTTCCCAAACCATGTAAAACACAGAACCACAGAGCATAGGGCACTTCCACACATGGGCGTTGACCTTGGGAAAATGAAAAAATCAACCAGACACAGGGACCCCAAAGTTGAGGGCTGCTGTCTTGACAAGAACCTCCACTCCGGTACAGGTTTCATATCCCAGGAAAGAGCCAAGTGGACAAAGACGAGTGGACAAGTGGACAAAGACAAGTGGACAAGTGGACAAGTGGTGCTACGTAGGTCCAATGGAGTGTCACTCAGCCATGAAATCCACGTCATGAGGCTGGTAGCAGCATCCTGAGTGGATTTAGGTACGATCATCCTCAGTGAAATAAGTCCCACAAAAAAAGAAACTTATGATATCACTTATCGAGGGAATGTAAAAATCGCTCCCCATGAACGGAATCCCCAAACAGAACAGAGTCATGCTTTTAGAAAACACACTTATGCCTGCTTCAGGGGAAAGGTGAGGTGCGGTGACGCATAAAACTCGAGTTTGAAATGAGCACAGATACCCTTCCGAAAACCGAATATGGAATGGACACGACCTACTCCTTGCTCAATCAACTGGACTCACCAGACCCTGTTCATCGCACAAGTATCTATCCGACTAGTAAGCATCTTAAAAGCTAAGTCTTGATATCTCTGTGTAAGTGCATCAAGTGTGTGTAAAGCGGCCTAAAACCAGCAGGGAAAATCAGCTCAGACCCATTCTGAGGATACATTTCCAACACAAAGAAGAAACAAGCAGGGCAAAACAGAGAGAAATTCTTCCAAAATGCGTTCAGGGACTGGCATGCAACCAGGATTGACCACATCTACAGCCCCAGCGGCAGAAGACAGAAGGCTGGACACTCTTGGGGCTGAGACGATTGGTGAGGTTGGGAAAGCAAATGCAGACCCTTGAAAGGAATCCTGCGTGCTCCCCATTCCATGGCTCCCAACTCTCCAGGTTCAACGCAATCTTCCGACAGCGAAAGCACTCATTGGAAACCCAGCGGATGCTACACCGTGGGATCGGGAAAGCTTTCTGAAACTCACCTCAGTTTTCCTCTCCTGGTGCTCGTGTTCTCCATTCGGGCCCCCTTACTAACAATCTCCCCACTTGGAGACTCGGCGCCTTTCCATGCCTCTTTCGTACCGTCTGCAATTTGTCCGCAGGATGAACTGCAAGAGGGGGAACCAATGAGAGACTCGCTGGAGGTGTTTGGTCGGGCACATGTCACTCTCATTTCCCATCACGAAGAAGAATTCACCAGCGGTTCAGCCTGCCACCGCGGATCGACAATAGGGCGTGAAGCCATCCAGCCGTGTTGCGTCCCACTCACAAAAAAGCGACTTGGGAAATGGAGCTCAGGGGCCCTGCACTTCCCAAACCTGCAGAGTTCTAAACGATAACTATCGCCCCAAAATATATTGAGGTCAGGCTACGAAGAGGCGCTGAACGCAAGGCAGAACTGCAGGAAACGGATGTCAACGGGTACATCGGAATGGCCCCGATAGCACATGAAAAGCGCCAGAACGTGGACAATGATGCGGTTGGCCAAAAAGGGCGTATGCGTTTTTTCCTGAATATATTCAGGAAAAAACGCATACGCCCTTTTTGGCCAACCAAGCAACCTGGGAGAGCAAATCAGCACTACAAAGAAGTCTCTCGCCCCCCCCCCGGGGCAAAAGGGCCAGGCGAAAAAAGTCTAAAAACCAGAAAGGCAGGACAGCCCACGGAGTCAAGGGAGCCTTGTTAAGCTGATGGGCGGGATGTCAATGGCCAACAGCCAATCTTCACAAGTGTATCCTCTTTCCCAAACCATGTAAAACACAGAACCACAGAGCATAGGGCACTTCCACACATGGGCGTTGACCTTGGGAAAATGAAAAAATCAACCAGACACAGGGACCCCAAAGTTGAGGGCTGCTGTCTTGACAAGAACCTCCACTCCGGTACACGTTTCATATCCCAGGAAAGAGCCAAGTGGACAAAGACGAGTGGACAAGTGGACAAAGACAAGTGGACAAGTGGACAAGTGGTGCTACGTAGGTCCAATGGAGTGTCACTCAGCCATGAAATCCACGTCATGAGGCTGGTAGCAGCATCCTGAGTGGATTTAGGTACGATCATCCTCAGTGAAATAAGTCCCACAAAAAAAGAAACTTATGATATCACTTATCGAGGGAATGTAAAAATCGCTCCCCATGAACGGAATCCCCAAACAGAACAGAGTCACGCTTTTAGAAAACACACTTATGCCTGCTTCAGGGGAAAGGTGAGGTGCGGTGACGCATAAAACTCGAGTTTGAAATGAGCACAGATACCCTTCCGAAAACCGAATATGGAATGGACACGACCTACTCCTTGCTCAATCAACTGGACTCACCAGACCCTGTTCATCGCACAAGTATCTATCCGACTAGTAAGCATCTTCAAAGCTAAGTCTTGATATCTCTGTGTAAGTGCATCAAGTGTGTGTAAAGCGGCCTAAAACCAGCAGGGAAAATCAGCTCAGACCCATTCTGAGGATACATTTCCAACACAAAGAAGAAACAAGCAGGGCAAAACAGAGAGAAATTCTTCCAAAATGCGTTCAGGGACTGGCATGCAACCAGGATTGACCACATCTACAGCCCCAGCGGCAGAAGACATAAGGCTGGACACTCTTGGGGCTGAGACGATTGGTGAGGTTGGGAAAGCAAATGCAGACCCTTGAAAGGAATCCTGCGTGCTCCCCATTCCATGGCTCCCAACTCTCCAGGTTCAACGCAATCTTCCGACAGCGAAAGCACTCATTGGAAACCCAGCGGATGCTACACCGTGGGATCGGGAAAGCTTTCTGAAACTCACCTCAGTTTTCATCTCCTGGTGCTCGTGTTCTCCATTCAGGCCCCCTTACTAACAATCTCCCCACTTGGAGACTCGGCGCCTTTCCATGCCTCTTTCTTACCGTCTGCAATTTGTCCGCAGGATGAACTGCAAGAGGGGGAACCAATGAGAGACTCGCTGGAGGTGTTTGGTCGGGCACATGTCACTCTCATTTCCCATCACGAAGAAGAATTCACCAGCGGTTCAGCCTGCCACCGCGGATCGACAATAGGGCGTGAAGCCATCCAGCCGTGTTGCGTCCCACTCACAAAAAAGCGACTTGGGAAATGGAGCTCAGGGGCCCTGCACTTCCCAAACCTGCAGAGTTCTAAACGATAACTATCGCCCCAAAATATATTGAGGTCAGGCTACGAAGAGGCGCTGAACGCAAGGCAGAACTGCAGGAAACGGATGTCAACGGGTACATCGGAATGGCCCCGATAGCACATGAAAAGCGCCAGAACGTGGACAATGATGCGGTTGGCCAAAAAGGGCGTATGCGTTTTTTCCTGAATATATTCAGGAAAAAACGCATACGCCCTTTTTGGCCAACCAAGCAACCTGGGAGAGCAAATCAGCACTACAAAGAAATCTCTCGCCCCCCCCCCCGGGGCAAAAGGGCCAGGCGAAAAAAGTCTAAAAACCAGAAAGGCAGGACAGCCCACGGAGTCAAGGGAGCCTTGTTAAGCTGATGGGCGGGATGTCAATGGCCAACAGCCAATCTTCACAAGTGTATCCTCTTTCCCAAACCATGTAAAACACAGAACCACAGAGCATAGGGCACTTCCACACATGGGCGTTGACCTTGGGAAAATGAAAAAATCAACCAGACACAGGGACCCCAAAGTTGAGGGCTGCTGTCTTGACAAGAACCTCCACTCCGGTACACGTTTCATATCCCAGGAAAGAAGCCAAGTGGACAAAGACGAGTGGACAAGTGGACAAAGACAAGTGGACAAGTGGACAAATGGTGCTACGTAGGTCCAATGGAGTGTCACTCAGCCATGAAATCCACGTCATGAGGCTGGTAGCAGCATCCTGAGTGGATTTAGGTACGATCATCCTCAGTGAAATAAGTCCCACAAAAAAAGAAACTTATGATATCACTTATCGAGGGAATGTAAAAATCGCTCCCCATGAACGGAATCCCCAAACAGAACAGAGTCACGCTTTTAGAAAACACACTTATGCCTGCTTCAGGGGAAAGGTGAGGTGCGGTGACGCATAAAACTCGAGTTTGAAATGAGCACAGATACCCTTCCGAAAACCGAATATGGAATGGACACGACCTACTCCTTGCTCAATCAACTGGACTCACCAGACCCTGTTCATCGCACAAGTATCTATCCGACTAGTAAGCATCTTCAAAGCTAAGTCTTGATATCTCTGTGTAAGTGCATCAAGTGTGTGTAAAGCGGCCTAAAACCAGCAGGGAAAATCAGCTCAGACCCATTCTGAGGATACATTTCCAACACAAAGAAGAAACAAGCAGGGCAAAACAGAGAGAAATTCTTCCAAAATGCGTTCAGGGACTGGCATGCAACCAGGATTGACCACATCTACAGCCCCAGCGGCAGAAGACAGAAGGCTGGACACTCTTGGGGCTGAGACGATTGGTGAGGTTGGGAAAGCAAATGCAGACCCTTGAAAGGAATCCTGCGTGCTCCCCATTCCATGGCTCCCAACTCTCCAGGTTCAACGCAATCTTCCGACAGCGAAAGCACTCATTGGAAACCCAGCGGATGCTACACCGTGGGATCGGGAAAGCTTTCTGAAACTCACCTCAGTTTTCCTCTCCTGGTGCTCGTGTTCTCCATTCAGGCCCCCTTACTAACAATCTCCCCACTTGGAGACTCGGCGCCTTTCCATGCCTCTTTCGTACCGTCTGCAATTTGTCCGCAGGATGAACTGCAAGAGGGGGAACCAATGAGAGACTCGCTGGAGGTGTTTGGTCGGGCACATGTCACTCTCATTTCCCATCACGAAGAAGAATTCACCAGCGGTTCAGCCTGCAACCGCGGATCGACAATAGGGCGTGAAGCCATCCAGCCGTGTTGCGTCCCACTCACAAAAAAGCGACTTGGGAAATGGAACTCAGGGGCCCTGCACTTCCCAAACCTGCAGAGTTCTAAACGATAACTATCGCCCCAAAATATATTGAGGTCAGGCTACGAAGAGGCGCTGAACGCAAGGCAGAACTGCAGGAAACGGATGTCAACGGGTACATCGGAATGCCCCGATAGCACATGAAAAGCGCCAGAACGTGGACAATGATGCGGTTGGCCAAAAAGGGCGTATGCGTTTTTTCCTGAATATATTCAGGAAAAAACGCATACGCCCTTTTTGGCCAACCAAGCAACCTGGGAGAGCAAATCAGCACTACAAAGAAATCTCTCGCCCCCCCCCGGGGGCAAAAGGGCCAGGCGAAAAAAGTCTAAAAACCAGAAAGGCAGGACAGCCCACGGAGTCAAGGGAGCCTTGTTAAGCTGATGGGCGGGATATCAATGGCCAACAGCCAATCTTCACAAGTGTATCCTCTTTCCCAAACCATGTAAAACACAGAACCACAGAGCATAGGGCACTTCCACACATGGGCGTTGACCTTGGGAAAATGAAAAAATCAACCAGACACAGGGACCCCAAAGTTGAGGGCTGCTGTCTTGACAAGAACCTCCACTCCGGTACACGTTTCATATCCCAGGAAAGAGCCAAGTGGACAAAGACGAATGGACAAGTGGACAAAGACAAGTGGACAAGTGGACAAGTGGTGCTACGTAGGTCCAATGGAGTGTCACTCAGCCATGAAATCCACGTCATGAGGCTGGTAGCAGCATCCTGAGTGGATTTAGGTACGATCATCCTCAGTGAAATAAGTCCCACAAAAAAAGAAACTTATGATATCACTTATCGAGGGAATGTAAAAATCGCTCCCCATGAACGGAATCCCCAAACAGAACAGAGTCACGCTTTTAGAAAACACACTTATGCCTGCTTCAGGGGAAAGGTGAGGTGCGGTGACGCATAAAACTCGAGTTTGAAATGAGCACAGATACCCTTCCGAAAACCGAATATGGAATGGACACGACCTACTCCTTGCTCAATCAACTGGACTCACCAGACCCTGTTCATCGCACAAGTATCTATCCGACTAGTAAGCATCTTAAAAGCTAAGTCTTGATATCTCTGTGTAAGTGCATCAAGGGTGTGTAAAGCGGCCTAAAACCAGCAGGGAAAATCAGCTCAGACCCATTCTGAGGATACATTTCCAACACAAAGAAGAAACAAGCAGGGCAAAACAGAGAGAAATTCTTCCAAAATGCGTTCAGGGACTGGCATGCAACCAGGATTGACCACATCTACAGCCCCAGCGGCAGAAGACAGAAGGCTGGACACTCTTGGGGCTGAGACGATTGGTGAGGTTGGGAAAGCAAATGCAGACCCTTGAAAGGAATCCTGCGTGCTCCCCATTCCATGGGTCCCAACTCTCCAGGTTCAACGCAATCTTCCGACAGCGAAAGCACTCATTGGAAACCCAGCGGATGCTACACCGTGGGATCGGGAAAGCTTTCTGAAACTCACCTCAGTTTTCCTCTCCTGGTGCTCGTGTTCTCCATTCAGGCCCCCTTACTAACAATCTCCCCACTTGGAGACTCGGCGCCTTTCCATGCCTCTTTCGTACCGTCTGCAATTTGTCCGCAGGATGAACTGCAAGAGGGGGAACCAATGAGAGACTCGCTGGAGGTGTTTGGTCGGGCACATGTCACTCTCATTTCCCATCACGAAGAAGAATTCACCAGCGGTTCAGCCTGCAACCGCGGATCGACAATAGGGCGTGAAGCCATCCAGCCGTGTTGCGTCCCACTCACAAAAAAGCGACTTGGGAAATGGAGCTCAGGGGCACTGCACTTCCCAAACCTGCAGAGTTCTAAACGATAACTATCGCCCCAAAATATATTGAGGTCAGGCTACGAAGAGGCGCTGAACGCAAGGCAGAACTGCAGGAAACGGGTGTCAACGGGTACATCGGAATGGCCCCGATAGCACATGAAAAGCGCCAGAACGTGGACAATGATGCGGTTGGCCAAAAAGGGCGTATGCGTTTTTTCCTGAATATATTCAGGAAAAAACGCATACGCCCTTTTTGGCCAACCAAGCAACCTGGGAGAGCAAATCAGCACTACAAAGAAATCTCTCGCCCCCCCCCCCCGGGGCAAAAGGGCCAGGCGAAAAAAGTCTAAAAACCAGAAAGGCAGGACAGCCCACGGAGTCAAGGGAGCCTTGTTAAGCTGATGGGCGGGATGTCAATGGCCAACAGCCAATCTTCACAAGTGTATCCTCTTTCCCAAACCATGTAAAACACAGAACCAGAGAGCATAGGGCACTTCCACACATGGGCGTTGACCTTGGGAAAATGAAAAAATCAACCAGACACAGGGACCCCAAAGTTGAGGGCTGCTGTCTTGACAAGAACCTCCACTCCGGTACACGTTTCATATCCCAGGTAAGAGCCAAGTGGACAAAGACGAGTGGACAAGTGGACAAAGACAAGTGGACAAGTGGACAAGTGGTGCTACGTAGGTCCAATGGAGTGTCACTCAGCCATGAAATCCACGTCATGAGGCTGGTAGCAGCATCCTGAGTGGATTTAGGTACGATCATCCTCAGTGAAATAAGTCCCACAAAAAAAGAAACTTATGATATCACTTATCGAGGGAATGTAAAAATCGCTCCCCATGAACGGAATCCCCAAACAGAACAGAGTCACGCTTTTAGAAAACACACTTATGCCTGCTTCAGGGGAAAGGTGAGGTGCGGTGACGCATAAAACTCGAGTTTGAAATGAGCACAGATACCCTTCCGAAAACCGAATATGGAATGGACACGACCTACTCCTTGCTCAATCAACTGGACTCACCAGACCCTGTTCATCGCACAAGTATCTATCCGACTAGTAAGCATCTTAAAAGCTAAGTCTTGATATCTCTGTGTAAGTGCATCAAGTGTGTGTAAAGCGGCCTAAAACCAGCAGGGAAAATCAGCTCAGACCCATTCTGAGGATACATTTCCAACACAAAGAAGAAACAAGCAGGGCAAAACAGAGAGAAATTCTTCCAAAATGCGTTCAGGGACTGGCATGCAACCAGGATTGACCACATCTACAGCCCCAGCGGCAGAAGACAGAAGGCTGGACACTCTTGGGGCTGAGACGATTGGTGAGGTTGGGAAAGCAAATGCAGACCCTTGAAAGGAATCCTGCGTGCTCCCCATTCCATGGGTCCCAACTCTCCAGGTTCAACGCAATCTTCCGACAGCGAAAGCACTCATTGGAAACCCAGCGGATGCTACACCGTGGGATCGGGAAAGCTTTCTGAAACTCACCTCAGTTTTCCTCTCCTGGTGCTCGTGTTCTCCATTCAGGCCCCCTTACTAACAATCTCCCCACTTGGAGACTCGGCGCCTTTCCATGCCTCTTTCGTACCGTCTGCAATTTGTCCGCAGGATGAACTGCAAGAGGGGGAACCAATGAGAGACTCGCTGGAGGTGTTTGGTCGGGCACATGTCACTCTCATTTCCCATCACGAAGAAGAATTCACCAGCGGTTCAGCCTGCAACCGCGGATCGACAATAGGGCGTGAAGCCATCCAGCCGTGTTGCGTCCCACTCACAAAAAAGCGACTTGGGAAATGGAGCTCAGGGGCACTGCACTTCCCAAACCTGCAGAGTTCTAAACGATAACTATCGCCCCAAAATATATTGAGGTCAGGCTACGAAGAGGCGCTGAACGCAAGGCAGAACTGCAGGAAACGGATGTCAACGGGTACATCGGAATGGCCCCGATAGCACATGAAAAGCGCCAGAACGTGGACAATGATGCGGTTGGCCAAAAAGGGCGTATGCGTTTTTTCCTGAATATATTCAGGAAAAAACGCATACGCCCTTTTTGGCCAACCAAGCAACCTGGGAGAGCAAATCAGCACTACAAAGAAATCTCTCGCCCCCCCCCCGGGGGCAAAAGGGCCAGGCGAAAAAAGTCTAAAAACCAGAAAGGCAGGACAGGCCACGGAGTCAAGGGAGCCTTGTTAAGCTGATGGGCGGGATGTCAATGGCCAACAGCCAATCTTCACAAGTGTATCCTCTTTCCCAAACCATGTAAAACACAGAACCACAGAGCATAGGGCACTTCCACACATGGGCGTTGACCTTGGGAAAATGAAAAAATCAACCAGACACAGGGACGCCAAAGTTGAGGGCTGCTGTCTTGACAAGAACCTCCACTCCGGTACACGTTTCATATCCCAGGAAAGAGCCAAGTGGACAAAGACGAGTGGACAAGTGGACAAAGACAAGTGGACAAGTGGACAAGTGGTGCTACGTAGGTCCAATGGAGTGTCACTCAGCCATGAAATCCACGTCATGAGGCTGGTAGCAGCATCCTGAGTGGATTTAGGTACGATCATCCTCAGTGAAATAAGTCCCACAAAAAAAGAAACTTATGATATCACTTATCGAGGGAATGTAAAAATCGCTCCCCATGAACGGAATCCCCAAACAGAACAGAGTCACGCTTTTAGAAAACACACTTATGCCTGCTTCAGGGGAAAGGTGAGGTGCGGTGACGCATAAAACTCGAGTTTGAAATGAGCACAGATACCCTTCCGAAAACCGAATATGGAATGGACACGACCTACTCCTTGCTCAATCAACTGGACTCACCAGACCCTGTTCATCGCACAAGTATCTATCCGACTAGTAAGCATCTTAAAAGCTAAGTCTTGATATCTCTGTGTAAGTGCATCAAGGGTGTGTAAAGCGGCCTAAAACCAGCAGGGAAAATCAGCTCAGACCCATTCTGAGGATACATTTCCAACACAAAGAAGAAACAAGCAGGGCAAAACAGAGAGAAATTCTTCCAAAATGCGTTCAGGGACTGGCATGCAACCAGGATTGACCACATCTACAGCCCCAGCGGCAGAAGACAGAAGGCTGGACACTCTTGGGGCTGAGACGATTGGTGAGGTTGGGAAAGCAAATGCAGACCCTTGAAAGGAATCCTGCGTGCTCCCCATTCCATGGCTCCCAACTCTCCAGGTTCAACGCAATCTTCCGACAGCGAAAGCACTCATTGGAAACCCAGCGGATGCTACACCGTGGGATCGGGAAAGCTTTCTGAAACTCACCTCAGTTTTCCTCTCCTGGTGCTCGTGTTCTCCATTCGGGCCCCCTTACTAACAATCTCCCCACTTGGAGACTCGGCGCCTTTCCATGCCTCTTTCGTACCGTCTGCAATTTGTCCGCAGGATGAACTGCAAGAGGGGGAACCAATGAGAGACTCGCTGGAGGTGTTTGGTCGGGCACATGTCACTCTCATTTCCCATCACGAAGAAGAATTCACCAGCGGTTCAGCCTGCCACCGCGGATCGACAATAGGGCGTGAAGCCATCCAGCCGTGTTGCGTCCCACTCACAAAAAAGCGACTTGGGAAATGGAGCTCAGGGGCCCTGCACTTCCCAAACCTGCAGAGTTCTAAACGATAACTATCGCCCCAAAATATATTGAGGTCAGGCTACGAAGAGGCGCTGAACGCAAGGCAGAACTGCAGGAAACGGATGTCAACGGGTACATCGGAATGGCCCCGATAGCACATGAAAAGCGCCAGAACGTGGACAATGATGCGGTTGGCCAAAAAGGGCGTATGCGTTTTTTCCTGAATATATTCAGGAAAAAACGCATACGCCCTTTTTGGCCAACCAAGCAACCTGGGAGAGCAAATCAGCACTACAAAGAAATCTCTCGCCCCCCCCCCCGGGGGCAAAAGGGCCAGGCGAAAAAAGTCTAAAAACCAGAAAGGCAGGACAGCCCACGGAGTCAAGGGAGCCTTGTTAAGCTGATGGGCGGGATGTCAATGGCCAACAGCCAATCTTCACAAGTGTATCCTCTTTCCCAAACCATGTAAAACACAGAACCACAGAGCATAGGGCACTTCCACACATGGGCGTTGACCTTGGGAAAATGAAAAAATCAACCAGACACAGGGACGCCAAAGTTGAGGGCTGCTGTCTTGACAAGAACCTCCACTCCGGTACACGTTTCATATCCCAGGAAAGAGCCAAGTGGACAAAGACGAGTGGACAAGTGGACAAAGACAAGTGGACAAGTGGACAAGTGGTGCTACGTAGGTCCAATGGAGTGTCACTCAGCCATGAAATCCACGTCATGAGGCTGGTAGCAGCATCCTGAGTGGATTTAGGTACGATCATCCTCAGTGAAATAAGTCCCACAAAAAAAGAAACTTATGATATCACTTATCGAGGGAATGTAAAAATCGCTCCCCATGAACGGAATCCCCAAACAGAACAGAGTCACGCTTTTAGAAAACACACTTATGCCTGCTTCAGGGGAAAGGTGAGGTGCGGTGACGCATAAAACTCGAGTTTGAAATGAGCACAGATACCCTTCCGAAAACCGAATATGGAATGGACACGACCTACTCCTTGCTCAATCAACTGGACTCACCAGACCCTGTTCATCGCACAAGTATCTATCCGACTAGTAAGCATCTTAAAAGCTAAGTCTTGATATCTCTGTGTAAGTGCATCAAGGGTGTGTAAAGCGGCCTAAAACCAGCAGGGAAAATCAGCTCAGACCCATTCTGAGGATACATTTCCAACACAAAGAAGAAACAAGCAGGGCAAAACAGAGAGAAATTCTTCCAAAATGCGTTCAGGGACTGGCATGCAACCAGGATTGACCACATCTACAGCCCCAGCGGCAGAAGACATAAGGCTGGACACTCTTGGGGCTGAGACGATTGGTGAGGTTGGGAAAGCAAATGCAGACCCTTGAAAGGAATCCTGCGTGCTCCCCATTCCATGGCTCCCAACTCTCCAGGTTCAACGCAATCTTCCGACAGCGAAAGCACTCATTGGAAACCCAGCGGATGCTACACCGTGGGATCGGGAAAGCTTTCTGAAACTCACCTCAGTTTTCCTCTCCTGGTGCTCGTGTTCTCCATTCAGGCCCCCTTACTAACAATCTCCCCACTTGGAGACTCGGCGCCTTTCCATGCCTCTTTCGTACCGTCTGCAATTTGTCCGCAGGATGAACTGCAAGAGGGGGAACCAATGAGAGACTCGCTGGAGGTGTTTGGTCGGGCACATGTCACTCTCATTTCCCATCACGAAGAAGAATTCACCAGCGGTTCAGCCTGCAACCGCGGATCGACAATAGGGCGTGAAGCCATCCAGCCGTGTTGCGTCCCACTCACAAAAAAGCGACTTGGGAAATGGAGCTCAGGGGCCCTGCACTTCCCAAACCTGCAGAGTTCTAAACGATAACTATCGCCCCAAAATATATTGAGGGCAGGCTACGAAGAGGCGCTGAACGCAAGGCAGAACTGCAGGAAACGGATGTCAACGGGTACATCGGAATGGCCCCGATAGCACATGAAAAGCGCCAGAACGTGGACAATGATGCGGTTGGCCAAAAAGGGCGTATGCGTTTTTTCCTGAATATATTCAGGAAAAAACGCATACGCCCTTTTTGGCCAACCAAGCAACCTGGGAGAGCAAATCAGCACTACAAAGAAATCTCTCGCCCCCCCCCCCGGGGCAAAAGGGCCAGGCGAAAAAAGTCTAAAAACCAGAAAGGCAGGACAGCCCACGGAGTCAAGGGAGCCTTGTTAAGCTGATGGGCGGGATGTCAATGGCCAACAGCCAATCTTCACAAGTGTATCCTCTTTCCCAAACCATGTAAAACACAGAACCACAGAGCATAGGGCACTTCCACACATGGGCGTTGACCTTGGGAAAATGAAAAAATCAACCAGACACAGGGACCCCAAAGTTGAGGGCTGCTGTCTTGACAAGAACCTCCACTCCGGTACAGGTTTCATATCCCAGGAAAGAGCCAAGTGGACAAAGACGAGTGGACAAGTGGACAAAGACAAGTGGACAAGTGGACAAGTGGTGCTACGTAGGTCCAATGGAGTGTCACTCAGCCATGAAATCCACGTCATGAGGCTGGTAGCAGCATCCTGAGTGGATTTAGGTACGATCATCCTCAGTGAAATAAGTCCCACAAAAAAAGAAACTTATGATATCACTTATCGAGGGAATGTAAAAATCGCTCCCCATGAACGGAATCCCCAAACAGAACAGAGTCATGCTTTTAGAAAACACACTTATGCCTGCTTCAGGGGAAAGGTGAGGTGCGGTGACGCATAAAACTCGAGTTTGAAATGAGCACAGATACCCTTCCGAAAACCGAATATGGAATGGACACGACCTACTCCTTGCTCAATCAACTGGACTCACCAGACCCTGTTCATCGCACAAGTATCTATCCGACTAGTAAGCATCTTAAAAGCTAAGTCTTGATATCTCTGTGTAAGTGCATCAAGTGTGTGTAAAGCGGCCTAAAACCAGCAGGGAAAATCAGCTCAGACCCATTCTGAGGATACATTTCCAACACAAAGAAGAAACAAGCAGGGCAAAACAGAGAGAAATTCTTCCAAAATGCGTTCAGGGACTGGCATGCAACCAGGATTGACCACATCTACAGCCCCAGCGGCAGAAGACATAAGGCTGGACACTCTTGGGGCTGAGACGATTGGTGAGGTTGGGAAAGCAAATGCAGACCCTTGAAAGGAATCCTGCGTGCTCCCCATTCCATGGCTCCCAACTCTCCAGGTTCAACGCAATCTTCCGACAGCGAAAGCACTCATTGGAAACCCAGCGGATGCTACACCGTGGGATCGGGAAAGCTTTCTGAAACTCACCTCAGTTTTCCTCTCCTGGTGCTCGTGTTCTCCATTCAGGCCCCCTTACTAACAATCTCCCCACTTGGAGACTCGGCGCCTTTCCATGCCTCTTTCGTACCGTCTGCAATTTGTCCGCAGGATGAACTGCAAGAGGGGGAACCAATGAGAGACTCGCTGGAGGTGTTTGGTCGGGCACATGTCACTCTCATTTCCCATCACGAAGAAGAATTCACCAGCGGTTCAGCCTGCCACCGCGGATCGACAATAGGGCGTGAAGCCATCCAGCCGTGTTGCGTCCCACTCACAAAAAAGCGACTTGGGAAATGGAGCTCAGGGGCCCTGCACTTCCCAAACCTGCAGAGTTCTAAACGATAACTATCGCCCCAAAATATATTGAGGTCAGGCTACGAAGAGGCGCTGAACGCAAGGCAGAACTGCAGGAAACGGATGTCAACGGGTACATCGGAATGGCCCCGATAGCACATGAAAAGCGCCAGAACGTGGACAATGATGCGGTTGGCCAAAAAGGGCGTATGCGTTTTTTCCTGAATATATTCAGGAAAAAACGCATACGCCCTTTTTGGCCAACCAAGCAACCTGGGAGAGCAAATCAGCACTACAAAGAAATCTCTCGCCCCCCCCCCCCCCCGGGGCAAAAGGGCCAGGCGAAAAAAGTCTAAAAACCAGAAAGGCAGGACAGCCCACGGAGTCAAGCGAGCCTTGTTAAGCTGATGGGCGGGATGTCAATGGCCAACAGCCAATCTTCACAAGTGTATCCTCTTTCCCAAACCATGTAAAACACAGAACCACAGAGCATAGGGCACTTCCACACATGGGCGTTGACCTTGGGAAAATGAAAAAATCAACCAGACACAGGGACCCCAAAGTTGAGGGCTGCTGTCTTGACAAGAACCTCCACTCCGGTACACGTTTCATATCCCAGGAAAGAGCCAAGTGGACAAAGACGAGTGGACAAGTGGACAAAGACAAGTGGACAAGTGGACAAGTGGTGCTACGTAGGTCCAATGGAGTGTCACTCAGCCATGAAATCCACGTCATGAGGCTGGTAGCAGCATCCTGAGTGGATTTAGGTACGATCATCCTCAGTGAAATAAGTCCCACAAAAAAAGAAACTTATGATATCACTTATCGAGGGAATGTAAAAATCGCTCCCCATGAACGGAATCCCCAAACAGAACAGAGTCACGCTTTTAGAAAACACACTTATGCCTGCTTCAGGGGAAAGGTGAGGTGCGGTGACGCATAAAACTCGAGTTTGAAATGAGCACAGATACCCTTCCGAAAACCGAATATGGAATGGACACGACCTACTCCTTGCTCAATCAACTGGACTCACCAGACCCTGTTCATCGCACAAGTATCTATCCGACTAGTAAGCATCTTAAAAGCTAAGTCTTGATATCTCTGTGTAAGTGCATCAAGTGTGTGTAAAGCGGCCTAAAACCAGCAGGGAAAATCAGCTCAGACCCATTCTGAGGATACATTTCCAACACAAAGAAGAAACAAGCAGGGCAAAACAGAGAGAAATTCTTCCAAAATGCGTTCAGGGACTGGCATGCAACCAGGATTGACCACATCTACAGCCCCAGCGGCAGAAGACATAAGGCTGGACACTCTTGGGGCTGAGACGATTGGTGAGGTTGGGAAAGCAAATGCAGACCCTTGAAAGGAATCCTGCGTGCTCCCCATTCCATGGCTCCCAACTCTCCAGGTTCAACGCAATCTTCCGACAGATAAAGCACTCATTGGAAACCCAGCGGATGCTACACCGTGGGATCGGGAAAGCTTTCTGAAACTCACCTCAGTTTTCCTCTCCTGGTGCTCGTGTTCTCCATTCAGGCCCCCTTACTAACAATCTCCCCACTTGGAGACTCGGCGCCTTTCCATGCCTCTTTCGTACCGTCTGCAATTTGTCCGCAGGATGAACTGCAAGAGGGGGAACCAATGAGAGACTCGCTGGAGGTGTTTGGTCGGGCACATGTCACTCTCATTTCCCATCACGAAGAAGAATTCACCAGCGGTTCAGCCTGCAACCGCGGATCGACAATAGGGCGTGAAGCCATCCAGCCGTGTTGCGTCCCACTCACAAAAAAGCGACTTGGGAAATGGAGCTCAGGGGCCCTGCACTTCCCAAACCTGCAGAGTTCTAAACGATAACTATCGCCCCAAAATATATTGAGGTCAGGCTACGAAGAGGCGCTGAACGCAAGGCAGAACTGCAGGAAACGGATGTCAACGGGTACATCGGAATGGCCCCGATAGCACATGAAAAGCGCCAGAACGTGGACAATGATGCGGTTGGCCAAAAAGGGCGTATGCGTTTTTTCCTGAATATATTCAGGAAAAAACGCATACGCCCTTTTTGGCCAACCAAGCAACCTGGGAGAGCAAATCAGCACTACAAAGTAATCTCTCGCCCCCCCCCCCCCGGGGCAAAAGGGCCAGGCGAAAAAAGTCTAAAAACCAGAAAGGCAGGACAGCCCACGGAGTCAAGGGAGCCTTGTTAAGCTGATGGGCGGGATGTCAATGGCCAACAGCCAATCTTCACAAGTGTATCCTCTTTCCCAAACCATGTAAAACACAGAACCACAGAGCATAGGGCACTTCCACACATGGGCGTTGACCTTGGGAAAATGAAAAAATCAACCAGACACAGGGACCCCAAAGTTGAGGGCTGCTGTCTTGACAAGAACCTCCACTCCGGTACACGTTTCATATCCCAGGAAAGAGCCAAGTGGACAAAGACGAGTGGACAAGTGGACAAAGACAAGTGGACAAGTGGACAAGTGGTGCTACGTAGGTCCAATAGAGTGTCACTCAGCCATGAAATCCACGTCATGAGGCTGGTAGCAGCATCCTGAGTGGATTTAGGTACGATCATCCTCAGTGAAATAAGTCCCACAAAAAAAGAAACTTATGATATCACTTATCGAGGGAATGTAAAAATCGCTCCCCATGAACGGAATCCCCAAACAGAACAGAGTCACGCTTTTAGAAAACACACTTATGCCTGCTTCAGGGGAAAGGTGAGGTGCGGTGACGCATAAAACTCGAGTTTGAAATGAGCACAGATACCCTTCCGAAAACCGAATATGGAATGGACACGACCTACTCCTTGCTCAATCAACTGGACTCACCAGACCCTGTTCATCGCACAAGTATCTATCCGACTAGTAAGCATCTTCAAAGCTAAGTCTTGATATCTCTGTGTAAGTGCATCAAGTGTGTGTAAAGCGGCCTAAAACCAGCAGGGAAAATCAGCTCAGACCCATTCTGAGGATACATTTCCAACACAAAGAAGAAACAAGCAGGGCAAAACAGAGAGAAATTCTTCCAAAATGCGTTCAGGGACTGGCATGCAACCAGGATTGACCACATCTACAGCCCCAGCGGCAGAAGACATAAGGCTGGACACTCTTGGGGCTGAGACGATTGGTGAGGTTGGGAAAGCAAATGCAGACCCTTGAAAGGAATCCTGCGTGCTCCCCATTCCATGGCTCCCAACTCTCCAGGTTCAACGCAATCTTCCGACAGCGAAAGCACTCATTGGAAACCCAGCGGATGCTACACCGTGGGATCGGGAAAGCTTTCTGAAACTCACCTCAGTTTTCCTCTCCTGGTGCTCGTGTTCTCCATTCAGGCCCCCTTACTAACAATCTCCCCACTTGGAGACTCGGCGCCTTTCCATGCCTCTTTCGTACCGTCTGCAATTTGTCCGCAGGATGAACTGCAAGAGGGGGAACCAATGAGAGACTCGCTGGAGGTGTTTGGTCGGGCACATGTCACTCTCATTTCCCATCACGAAGAAGAATTCACCAGCGGTTCAGCCTGCAACCGCGGATCGACAATAGGGCGTGAAGCCATCCAGCCGTGTTGCGTCCCACTCACAAAAAAGCGACTTGGGAAATGGAGCTCAGGGGCCCTGCACTTCCCAAACCTGCAGAGTTCTAAACGATAACTATCGCCCCAAAATATATTGAGGGCAGGCTACGAAGAGGCGCTGAACGCAAGGCAGAACTGCAGGAAACGGATGTCAACGGGTACATCGGAATGGCCCCGATAGCACATGAAAAGCGCCAGAACGTGGACAATGATGCGGTTGGCCAAAAAGGGCGTATGCGTTTTTTCCTGAATATATTCAGGAAAAAACGCATACGCCCTTTTTGGCCAACCAAGCAACCTGGGAGAGCAAATCAGCACTACAAAGAAATCTCTCGCCCCCCCCCCCCCGGGGCAAAAGGGCCAGGCGAAAAAAGTCTAAAAACCAGAAAGGCAGGACAGCCCACGGAGTCAAGGGAGCCTTGTTAAGCTGATGGGCGGGATGTCAATGGCCAACAGCCAATCTTCACAAGTGTATCCTCTTTCCCAAACCATGTAAAACACAGAACCACAGAGCATAGGGCACTTCCACACATGGGCGTTGACCTTGGGAAAATGAAAAAATCAACCAGACACAGGGACCCCAAAGTTGAGGGCTGCTGTCTTGACAAGAACCTCCACTCCGGTACACGTTTCATATCCCAGGAAAGAGCCAAGTGGACAAAGACGAGTGGACAAGTGGACAAAGACAAGTGGACAAGTGGACAAGTGGTGCTACGTAGGTCCAATGGAGTGTCACTCAGCCATGAAATCCACGTCATGAGGCTGGTAGCAGCATCCTGAGTGGATTTAGGTACGATCATCCTCAGTGAAATAAGTCCCACAAAAAAAGAAACTTATGATATCACTTATCGAGGGAATGTAAAAATCGCTCCCCATGAACGGAATCCCCAAGCAGAACAGAGTCACGCTTTTAGAAAACACACTTATGCCTGCTTCAGGGGAAAGGTGAGGTGCGGTGACGCATAAAACTCGAGTTTGAAATGAGCACAGATACCCTTCCGAAAACCGAATATGGAATGGACACGACCTACTCCTTGCTCAATCAACTGGACTCACCAGACCCTGTTCATCGCACAAGTATCTATCCGACTAGTAAGCATCTTCAAAGCTAAGTCTTGATATCTCTGTGTAAGTGCATCAAGGGTGTGTAAAGCGGCCTAAAACCAGCAGGGAAAATCAGCTCAGACCCATTCTGAGGATACATTTCCAACACAAAGAAGAAACAAGCAGGGCAAAACAGAGAGAAATTCTTCCAAAATGCGTTCAGGGACTGGCATGCAACCAGGATTGACCACATCTACAGCCCCAGCGGCAGAAGACATAAGGCTGGACACTCTTGGGGCTGAGACGATTGGTGAGGTTGGGAAAGCAAATGCAGACCCTTGAAAGGAATCCTGCGTGCTCCCCATTCCATGGCTCCCAACTCTCCAGGTTCAACGCAATCTTCCGACAGCGAAAGCACTCATTGGAAACCCAGCGGATGCTACACCGTGGGATCGGGAAAGCTTTCTGAAACTCACCTCAGTTTTCCTCTCCTGGTGCTCGTGTTCTCCATTCAGGCCCCCTTACTAACAATCTCCCCACTTGGAGACTCGGCGCCTTTCCATGCCTCTTTCGTACCGTCTGCAATTTGTCCGCAGGATGAACTGCAAGAGGGGGAACCAATGAGAGACTCGCTGGAGGTGTTTGGTCGGGCACATGTCACTCTCATTTCCCATCACGAAGAAGAATTCACCAGCGGTTCAGCCTGCCACCGCGGATCGACAATAGGGCGTGAAGCCATCCAGCCGTGTTGCGTCCCACTCACAAAAAAGCGACTTGGGAAATGGAGCTCAGGGGCCCTGCACTTCCCAAACCTGCAGAGTTCTAAACGATAACTATCGCCCCAAAATATATTGAGGTCAGGCTACGAAGAGGCGCTGAACGCAAGGCAGAACTGCAGGAAACGGATGTCAACGGGTACATCGGAATGGCCCCGATAGCACATGAAAAGCGCCAGAACGTGGACAATGATGCGGTTGGCCAAAAAGGGCGTATGCGTTTTTTCCTGAATATATTCAGGAAAAAACGCATACGCCCTTTTTGGCCAACCAAGCAACCTGGGAGAGCAAATCAGCACTACAAAGAAATCTCTCGCCCCCCCCCCCCCCGGGGCAAAAGGGCCAGGCGAAAAAAGTCTAAAAACCAGAAAGGCAGGACAGCCCACGGAGTCAAGGGAGCCTTGTTAAGCTGATGGGCGGGATGTCAATGGCCAACAGCCAATCTTCACAAGTGTATCCTCTTTCCCAAACCATGTAAAACACAGAACCACAGAGCATAGGGCACTTCCACACATGGGCGTTGACCTTGGGAAAATGAAAAAATCAACCAGACACAGGGACCCCAAAGTTGAGGGCTGCTGTCTTGACAAGAACCTCCACTCCGGTACACGTTTCATATCCCAGGAAAGAGCCAAGTGGACAAAGACGAGTGGACAAGTGGACAAAGACAAGTGGACAAGTGGACAAGTGGTGCTACGTAGGTCCAATGGAGTGTCACTCAGCCATGAAATCCACGTCATGAGGCTGGTAGCAGCATCCTGAGTGGATTTAGGTACGATCATCCTCAGTGAAATAAGTCCCACAAAAAAAGAAACTTATGATATCACTTATCGAGGGAATGTAAAAATCGCTCCCCATGAACGGAATCCCCAAACAGAACAGAGTCACGCTTTTAGAAAACACACTTATGCCTGCTTCAGGGGAAAGGTGAGGTGCGGTGACGCATAAAACTCGAGTTTGAAATGAGCACAGATACCCTTCCGAAAACCGAATATGGAATGGACACGACCTACTCCTTGCTCAATCAACTGGACTCACCAGACCCTGTTCATCGCACAAGTATCTATCCGACTAGTAAGCATCTTAAAAGCTAAGTCTTGATATCTCTGTGTAAGTGCATCAAGTGTGTGTAAAGCGGCCTAAAACCAGCAGGGAAAATCAGCTCAGACCCATTCTGAGGATACATTTCCAACACAAAGAAGAAACAAGCAGGGCAAAACAGAGAGAAATTCTTCCAAAATGCGTTCAGGGACTGGCATGCAACCAGGATTGACCACATCTACAGCCCCAGCGGCAGAAGACATAAGGCTGGACACTCTTGGGGCTGAGACGATTGGTGAGGTTGGGAAAGCAAATGCAGACCCTTGAAAGGAATCCTGCGTGCTCCCCATTCCATGGCTCCCAACTCTCCAGGTTCAACGCAATCTTCCGACAGCGAAAGCACTCATTGGAAACCCAGCAGATGCTACACCGTGGGATCGGGAAAGCTTTCTGAAACTCACCTCAGTTTTCCTCTCCTGGTGCTCGTGTTCTCCATTCAGGCCCCCTTACTAACAATCTCCCCACTTGGAGACTCGGCGCCTTTCCATGCCTCTTTCGTACCGTCTGCAATTTGTCCGCAGGATGAACTGCAAGAGGGGGAACCAATGAGAGACTCGCTGGAGGTGTTTGGTCGGGCACATGTCACTCTCATTTCCCATCACGAAGAAGAATTCACCAGCGGTTCAGCCTGCCACCCCGGATCGACAATAGGGCGTGAAGCCATCCAGCCGTGTTGCGTCCCACTCACAAAAAAGCGACTTGGGAAATGGAGCTCAGGGGCCCTGCACTTCCCAAACCTGCAGAGTTCTAAACGATAACTATCGCCCCAAAATATATTGAGGTCAGGCTACGAAGAGGCGCTGAACGCAAGGCAGAACTGCAGGAAACGGATGTCAACGGGTACATCGGAATGGCCCCGATAGCACATGAAAAGCGCCAGAACGTGGACAATGATGCGGTTGGCCAAAAAGGGCGTATGCGTTTTTTCCTGAATATATTCAGGAAAAAACGCATACGCCCTTTTTGGCCAACCAAGCAACCTGGGAGAGCAAATCAGCACTACAAAGAAATCTCTCGCCCCCCCCCCCCGGGGCAAAAGGGCCAGGCGAAAAAAGTCTAAAAACCAGAAAGGCAGGACAGCCCACGGAGTCAAGCGAGCCTTGTTAAGCTGATGGGCGGGATGTCAATGGCCAACAGCCAATCTTCACAAGTGTATCCTCTTTCCCAAACCATGTAAAACACAGAACCACAGAGCATAGGGCACTTCCACACATGGGCGTTGACCTTGGGAAAATGAAAAAATCAACCAGACACAGGGACCCCAAAGTTGAGGGCTGCTGTCTTGACAAGAACCTCCACTCCGGTACACGTTTCATATCCCAGGAAAGAGCCAAGTGGACAAAGACGAGTGGACAAGTGGACAAAGACAAGTGGACAAGTGGACAAGTGGTGCTACGTAGGTCCAATGGAGTGTCACTCAGCCATGAAATCCACGTCATGAGGCTGGTAGCAGCATCCTGAGTGGATTTAGGTACGATCATCCTCAGTGAAATAAGTCCCACAAAAAAAGAAACTTATGATATCACTTATCGAGGGAATGTAAAAATCGCTCCCCATGAACGGAATCCCCAAACAGAACAGAGTCACGCTTTTAGAAAACACACTTATGCCTGCTTCAGGGGAAAGGTGAGGTGCGGTGACGCATAAAACTCGAGTTTGAAATGAGCACAGATACCCTTCCGAAAACCGAATATGGAATGGACACGACCTACTCCTTGCTCAATCAACTGGACTCACCAGACCCTGTTCATCGCACAAGTATCTATCCGACTAGTAAGCATCTTAAAAGCTAAGTCTTGATATCTCTGTGTAAGTGCATCAAGTGTGTGTAAAGCGGCCTAAAACCAGCAGGGAAAATCAGCTCAGACCCATTCTGAGGATACATTTCCAACACAAAGAAGAAACAAGCAGGGCAAAACAGAGAGAAATTCTTCCAAAATGCGTTCAGGGACTGGCATGCAACCAGGATTGACCACATCTACAGCCCCAGCGGCAGAAGACATAAGGCTGGACACTCTTGGGGCTGAGACGATTGGTGAGGTTGGGAAAGCAAATGCAGACCCTTGAAAGGAATCCTGCGTGCTCCCCATTCCATGGCTCCCAACTCTCCAGGTTCAACGCAATCTTCCGACAGATAAAGCACTCATTGGAAACCCAGCGGATGCTACACCGTGGGATCGGGAAAGCTTTCTGAAACTCACCTCAGTTTTCCTCTCCTGGTGCTCGTGTTCTCCATTCAGGCCCCCTTACTAACAATCTCCCCACTTGGAGACTCGGCGCCTTTCCATGCCTCTTTCGTACCGTCTGCAATTTGTCCGCAGGATGAACTGCAAGAGGGGGAACCAATGAGAGACTCGCTGGAGGTGTTTGGTCGGGCACATGTCACTCTCATTTCCCATCACGAAGAAGAATTCACCAGCGGTTCAGCCTGCCACCGCGGATCGACAATAGGGCGTGAAGCCATCCAGCCGTGTTGCGGCCCACTCACAAAAAAGCGACTTGGGAAATGGAGCTCAGGGGCCCTGCACTTCCCAAACCTGCAGAGTTCTAAACGATAACTATCGCCCCAAAATATATTGAGCGCAGGCTACGAAGAGGCGCTGAACGCAAGGCAGAACTGCAGGAAACGGATGTCAACGGGTACATCGGAATGGCCCCGATAGCACATGAAAAGCGCCAGAACGTGGACAATGATGCGGTTGGCCAAAAAGGGCGTATGCGTTTTTTCCTGAATATATTCAGGAAAAAACGCATACGCCCTTTTTGGCCAACCAAGCAACCTGGGAGAGCAAATCAGCACTACAAAGAAATCTCTCGCCCCCCCCCCCCCCCCGGGGCAAAAGGGCCAGGCGAAAAAAGTCTAAAAACCAGAAAGGCAGGACAGCCCACGGAGTCAAGGGAGCCTTGTTAAGCTGATGGGCGGGATGTCAATGGCCAACAGCCAATCTTCACAAGTGTATCCTCTTTCCCAAACCATGTAAAACACAGAACCACAGAGCATAGGGCACTTCCACACATGGGCGTTGACCTTGGGAAAATGAAAAAATCAACCAGACACAGGGACCCCAAAGTTGAGGGCTGCTGTCTTGACAAGAACCTCCACTCCGGTACACGTTTCATATCCCAGGAAAGAGCCAAGTGGACAAAGACGAGTGGACAAGTGGACAAAGACAAGTGGACAAGTGGACATGTGGTGCTACGTAGGTCCAATAGAGTGTCACTCAGCCATGAAATCCACGTCATGAGGCTGGTAGCAGCATCCTGAGTGGATTTAGGTACGATCATCCTCAGTGAAATAAGTCCCACAAAAAAAGAAACTTATGATATCACTTATCGAGGGAATGTAAAAATCGCTCCCCATGAACGGAATCCCCAAACAGAACAGAGTCACGCTTTTAGAAAACACACTTATGCCTGCTTCAGGGGAAAGGTGAGGTGCGGTGACGCATAAAACTCGAGTTTGAAATGAGCACAGATACCCTTCCGAAAACCGAATATGGAATGGACACGACCTACTCCTTGCTCAATCAACTGGACTCACCAGACCCTGTTCATCGCACAAGTATCTATCCGACTAGTAAGCATCTTAAAAGCTAAGTCTTGATATCTCTGTGTAAGTGCATCAAGTGTGTGTAAAGCGGCCTAAAACCAGCAGGGAAAATCAGCTCAGACCCATTCTGAGGATACATTTCCAACACAAAGAAGAAACAAGCAGGGCAAAACAGAGAGAAATTCTTCCAAAATGCGATCAGGGACTGGCATGCAACCAGGATTGACCACATCTACAGCCCCAGCGGCAGAAGACATAAGGCTGGACACTCTTGGGGCTGAGACGATTGGTGAGGTTGGGAAAGCAAATGCAGACCCTTGAAAGGAATCCTGCGTGCTCCCCATTCCATGGCTCCCAACTCTCCAGGTTCAACGCAATCTTCCGACAGCGAAAGCACTCATTGGAAACCCAGCGGATGCTACACCGTGGGATCGGGAAAGCTTTCTGAAACTCACCTCAGTTTTCCTCTCCTGGTGCTCGTGTTCTCCATTCAGGCCCCCTTACTAACAATCTCCCCACTTGGAGACTCGGCGCCTTTCCATGCCTCTTTCGTACCGTCTGCAATTTGTCCGCAGGATGAACTGCAAGAGGGGGAACCAATGAGAGACTCGCTGGAGGTGTTTGGTCGGGCACATGTCACTCTCATTTCCCATCACGAAGAAGAATTCACCAGCGGTTCAGCCTGCAACCGCGGATCGACAATAGGGCGTGAAGCCATCCAGCCGTGTTGCGTCCCACTCACAAAAAAGCGACTTGGGAAATGGAGCTCAGGGGCCCTGCACTTCCCAAACCTGCAGAGTTCTAAACGATAACTATCGCCCCAAAATATATTGAGGGCAGGCTACGAAGAGGCGCTGAACGCAAGGCAGAACTGCAGGAAACGGATGTCAACGGGTACATCGGAATGGCCCCGATAGCACATGAAAAGCGCCAGAACGTGGACAATGATGCGGTTGGCCAAAAAGGGCGTATGCGTTTTTTCCTGAATATATTCAGGAAAAAACGCATACGCCCTTTTTGGCCAACCAAGCAACCTGGGAGAGCAAATCAGCACTACAAAGAAATCTCTCGCCCCCCCCCCCGGGGCAAAAGGGCCAGGCGAAAAAAGTCTAAAAACCAGAAAGGCAGGACAGCCCACGGAGTCAAGGGAGCCTTGTTAAGCTGATGGGCGGGATGTCAATGGCCAACAGCCAATCTTCACAAGTGTATCCTCTTTCCCAAACCATGTAAAACACAGAACCACAGAGCATAGGGCACTTCCACACATGGGCGTTGACCTTGGGAAAATGAAAAAATCAACCAGACACAGGGACCCCAAAGTTGAGGGCTGCTGTCTTGACAAGAACCTCCACTCCGGTACACGTTTCATATCCCAGGAAAGAGCCAAGTGGACAAAGACGAGTGGACAAGTGGACAAAGACAAGTGGACAAGTGGACAAGTGGTGCTACGTAGGTCCAATGGAGTGTCACTCAGCCATGAAATCCACGTCATGAGGCTGGTAGCAGCATCCTGAGTGGATTTAGGTACGATCATCCTCAGTGAAATAAGTCCCACAAAAAAAGAAACTTATGATATCACTTATCGAGGGAATGTAAAAATCGCTCCCCATGAACGGAATCCCCAAACAGAACAGAGTCACGCTTTTAGAAAACACACTTATGCCTGCTTCAGGGGAAAGGTGAGGTGCGGTGACGCATAAAACTCGAGTTTGAAATGAGCACAGATACCCTTCCGAAAACCGAATATGGAATGGACACGACCTACTCCTTGCTCAATCAACTGGACTCACCAGACCCTGTTCATCGCACAAGTATCTATCCGACTAGTAAGCATCTTAAAAGCTAAGTCTTGATATCTCTGTGTAAGTGCATCAAGTGTGTGTAAAGCGGCCTAAAACCAGCAGGGAAAATCAGCTCAGACCCATTCTGAGGATACATTTCCAACACAAAGAAGAAACAAGCAGGGCAAAACAGAGAGAAATTCTTCCAAAATGCGTTCAGGGACTGGCATGCAACCAGGATTGACCACATCTACAGCCCCAGCGGCAGAAGACATAAGGCTGGACACTCTTGGGGCTGAGACGATTGGTGAGGTTGGGAAAGCAAATGCAGACCCTTGAAAGGAATCCTGCGTGCTCCCCATTCCATGGCTCCCAACTCTCCAGGTTCAACGCAATCTTCCGACAGATAAAGCACTCATTGGAAACCCAGCGGATGCTACACCGTGGGATCGGGAAAGCTTTCTGAAACTCACCTCAGTTTTCCTCTCCTGGTGCTCGTGTTCTCCATTCAGGCCCCCTTACTAACAATCTCCCCACTTGGAGACTCGGCGCCTTTCCATGCCTCTTTCGTACCGTCTGCAATTTGTCCGCAGGATGAACTGCAAGAGGGGGAACCAATGAGAGACTCGCTGGAGGTGTTTGGTCGGGCACATGTCACTCTCATTTCCCATCACGAAGAAGAATTCACCAGCGGTTCAGCCTGCAACCGCGGATCGACAATAGGGCGTGAAGCCATCCAGCCGTGTTGCGTCCCACTCACAAAAAAGCGACTTGGGAAATGGAGCTCAGGGGCCCTGCACTTCCCAAACCTGCAGAGTTCTAAACGATAACTATCGCCCCAAAATATATTGAGGTCAGGCTACGAAGAGGCGCTGAACGCAAGGCAGAACTGCAGGAAACGGATGTCAACGGGTACATCGGAATGGCCCCGATAGCACATGAAAAGCGCCAGAACGTGGACAATGATGCGGTTGGCCAAAAAGGGCGTATGCGTTTTTTCCTGAATATATTCAGGAAAAAACGCATACGCCCTTTTTGGCCAACCAAGCAACCTGGGAGAGCAAATCAGCACTACAAAGTAATCTCTCGCCCCCCCCCCCCCCCCGGGGCAAAAGGGCCAGGCGAAAAAAGTCTAAAAACCAGAAAGGCAGGACAGCCCACGGAGTCAAGGGAGCCTTGTTAAGCTGATGGGCGGGATGTCAATGGCCAACAGCCAATCTTCACAAGTGTATCCTCTTTCCCAAACCATGTAAAACACAGAACCACAGAGCATAGGGCACTTCCACACATGGGCGTTGACCTTGGGAAAATGAAAAAATCAACCAGACACAGGGACCCCAAAGTTGAGGGCTGCTGTCTTGACAAGAACCTCCACTCCGGTACACGTTTCATATCCCAGGAAAGAGCCAAGTGGACAAAGACGAGTGGACAAGTGGACAAAGACAAGTGGACAAGTGGACAAGTGGTGCTACGTAGGTCCAATAGAGTGTCACTCAGCCATGAAATCCACGTCATGAGGCTGGTAGCAGCATCCTGAGTGGATTTAGGTACGATCATCCTCAGTGAAATAAGTCCCACAAAAAAAGAAACTTATGATATCACTTATCGAGGGAATGTAAAAATCGCTCCCCATGAACGGAATCCCCAAACAGAACAGAGTCACGCTTTTAGAAAACACACTTATGCCTGCTTCAGGGGAAAGGTGAGGTGCGGTGACGCATAAAACTCGAGTTTGAAATGAGCACAGATACCCTTCCGAAAACCGAATATGGAATGGACACGACCTACTCCTTGCTCAATCAACTGGACTCACCAGACCCTGTTCATCGCACAAGTATCTATCCGACTAGTAAGCATCTTAAAAGCTAAGTCTTGATATCTCTGTGTAAGTGCATCAAGTGTGTGTAAAGCGGCCTAAAACCAGCAGGGAAAATCAGCTCAGACCCATTCTGAGGATACATTTCCAACACAAAGAAGAAACAAGCAGGGCAAAACAGAGAGAAATTCTTCCAAAATGCGTTCAGGGACTGGCATGCAACCAGGATTGACCACATCTACAGCCCCAGCGGCAGAAGACATAAGGCTGGACACTCTTGGGGCTGAGACGATTGGTGAGGTTGGGAAAGCAAATGCAGACCCTTGAAAGGAATCCTGCGTGCTCCCCATTCCATGGCTCCCAACTCTCCAGGTTCAACGCAATCTTCCGACAGCGAAAGCACTCATTGGAAACCCAGCGGATGCTACACCGTGGGATCGGGAAAGCTTTCTGAAACTCACCTCAGTTTTCCTCTCCTGGTGCTCGTGTTCTCCATTCAGGCCCCCTTACTAACAATCTCCCCACTTGGAGACTCGGCGCCTTTCCATGCCTCTTTCGTACCGTCTGCAATTTGTCCGCAGGATGAACTGCAAGAGGGGGAACCAATGAGAGACTCGCTGGAGGTGTTTGGTCGGGCACATGTCACTCTCATTTCCCATCACGAAGAAGAATTCACCAGCGGTTCAGCCTGCAACCGCGGATCGACAATAGGGCGTGAAGCCATCCAGCCGTGTTGCGTCCCACTCACAAAAAAGCGACTTGGGAAATGGAGCTCAGGGGCCCTGCACTTCCGAAACCTGCAGAGTTCTAAACGATAACTATCGCCCCAAAATATATTGAGGGCAGGCTACGAAGAGGCGCTGAACGCAAGGCAGAACTGCAGGAAACGGATGTCAACGGGTACATCGGAATGGCCCCGATAGCACATGAAAAGCGCCAGAACGTGGACAATGATGCGGTTGGCCAAAAAGGGCGTATGCGTTTTTTCCTGAATATATTCAGGAAAAAACGCATACGCCCTTTTTGGCCAACCAAGCAACCTGGGAGAGCAAATCAGCACTACAAAGAAATCTCTCGCCCCCCCCCCCCGGGGCAAAAGGGCCAGGCGAAAAAAGTCTAAAAACCAGAAAGGCAGGACAGCCCACGGAGTCAAGGGAGCCTTGTTAAGCTGATGGGCGGGATGTCAATGGCCAACAGCCAATCTTCACAAGTGTATCCTCTTTCCCAAACCATGTAAAACACAGAACCACAGAGCATAGGGCACTTCCACACATGGGCGTTGACCTTGGGAAAATGAAAAAATCAACCAGACACAGGGACCCCAAAGTTGAGGGCTGCTGTCTTGACAAGAACCTCCACTCCGGTACACGTTTCATATCCCAGGAAAGAGCCAAGTGGACAAAGACGAGTGGACAAGTGGACAAAGACAAGTGGACAAGTGGACAAGTGGTGCTACGTAGGTCCAATGGAGTGTCACTCAGCCATGAAATCCACGTCATGAGGCTGGTAGCAGCATCCTGAGTGGATTTAGGTACGATCATCCTCAGTGAAATAAGTCCCACAAAAAAAGAAACTTATGATATCACTTATCGAGGGAATGTAAAAATCGCTCCCCATGAACGGAATCCCCAAGCAGAACAGAGTCACGCTTTTAGAAAACACACTTATGCCTGCTTCAGGGGAAAGGTGAGGTGCGGTGACGCATAAAACTCGAGTTTGAAATGAGCACAGATACCCTTCCGAAAACCGAATATGGAATGGACACGACCTACTCCTTGCTCAATCAACTGGACTCACCAGACCCTGTTCATCGCACAAGTATCTATCCGACTAGTAAGCATCTTCAAAGCTAAGTCTTGATATCTCTGTGTAAGTGCATCAAGGGTGTGTAAAGCGGCCTAAAACCAGCAGGGAAAATCAGCTCAGACCCATTCTGAGGATACATTTCCAACACAAAGAAGAAACAAGCAGGGCAAAACAGAGAGAAATTCTTCCAAAATGCGTTCAGGGACTGGCATGCAACCAGGATTGACCACATCTACAGCCCCAGCGGCAGAAGACATAAGGCTGGACACTCTTGGGGCTGAGACGATTGGTGAGGTTGGGAAAGCAAATGCAGACCCTTGAAAGGAATCCTGCGTGCTCCCCATTCCATGGCTCCCAACTCTCCAGGTTCAACGCAATCTTCCGACAGCGAAAGCACTCATTGGAAACCCAGCGGATGCTACACCGTGGGATCGGGAAAGCTTTCTGAAACTCACCTCAGTTTTCCTCTCCTGGTGCTCGTGTTCTCCATTCAGGCCCCCTTACTAACAATCTCCCCACTTGGAGACTCGGCGCCTTTCCATGCCTCTTTCGTACCGTCTGCAATTTGTCCGCAGGATGAACTGCAAGAGGGGGAACCAATGAGAGACTCGCTGGAGGTGTTTGGTCGGGCACATGTCACTCTCATTTCCCATCACGAAGAAGAATTCACCAGCGGTTCAGCCTGCAACCGCGGATCGACAATAGGGCGTGAAGCCATCCAGCCGTGTTGCGTCCCACTCACAAAAAAGCGACTTGGGAAATGGAGCTCAGGGGCCCTGCACTTCCCAAACCTGCAGAGTTCTAAACGATAACTATCGCCCCAAAATATATTGAGGGCAGGCTACGAAGAGGCGCTGAACGCAAGGCAGAACTGCAGGAAACGGATGTCAACGGGTACATCGGAATGGCCCCGATAGCACATGAAAAGCGCCAGAACGTGGACAATGATGCGGTTGGCCAAAAAGGGCGTATGCGTTTTTTCCTGAATATATTCAGGAAAAAACGCATACGCCCTTTTTGGCCAACCAAGCAACCTGGGAGAGCAAATCAGCACTACAAAGAAATCTCTCGCCCCCCCCCCCGGGGCAAAAGGGCCAGGCGAAAAAAGTCTAAAAACCAGAAAGGCAGGACAGCCCACGGAGTCAAGGGAGCCTTGTTAAGCTGATGGGCGGGATGTCAATGGCCAACAGCCAATCTTCACAAGTGTATCCTCTTTCCCAAACCATGTAAAACACAGAACCACAGAGCATAGGGCACTTCCACACATGGGCGTTGACCTTGGGAAAATGAAAAAATCAACCAGACACAGGGACCCCAAAGTTGAGGGCTGCTGTCTTGACAAGAACCTCCACTCCGGTACACGTTTCATATCCCAGGAAAGAGCCAAGTGGACAAAGACGAGTGGACAAGTGGACAAAGACAAGTGGACAAGTGGACAAGTGGTGCTACGTAGGTCCAATGGAGTGTCACTCAGCCATGAAATCCACGTCATGAGGCTGGTAGCAGCATCCTGAGTGGATTTAGGTACGATCATCCTCAGTGAAATAAGTCCCACAAAAAAAGAAACTTATGATATCACTTATCGAGGGAATGTAAAAATCGCTCCCCATGAACGGAATCCCCAAACAGAACAGAGTCACGCTTTTAGAAAACACACTTATGCCTGCTTCAGGGGAAAGGTGAGGTGCGGTGACGCATAAAACTCGAGTTTGAAATGAGCACAGATACCCTTCCGAAAACCGAATATGGAATGGACACGACCTACTCCTTGCTCAATCAACTGGACTCACCAGACCCTGTTCATCGCACAAGTATCTATCCGACTAGTAAGCATCTTAAAAGCTAAGTCTTGATATCTCTGTGTAAGTGCATCAAGTGTGTGTAAAGCGGCCTAAAACCAGCAGGGAAAATCAGCTCAGACCCATTCTGAGGATACATTTCCAACACAAAGAAGAAACAAGCAGGGCAAAACAGAGAGAAATTCTTCCAAAATGCGTTCAGGGACTGGCATGCAACCAGGATTGACCACATCTACAGCCCCAGCGGCAGAAGACATAAGGCTGGACACTCTTGGGGCTGAGACGATTGGTGAGGTTGGGAAAGCAAATGCAGACCCTTGAAAGGAATCCTGCGTGCTCCCCATTCCATGGCTCCCAACTCTCCAGGTTCAACGCAATCTTCCGACAGATAAAGCACTCATTGGAAACCCAGCGGATGCTACACCGTGGGATCTGGAAAGCTTTCTGAAACTCACCTCAGTTTTCCTCTCCTGGTGCTCGTGTTCTCCATTCAGGCCCCCTTACTAACAATCTCCCCACTTGGAGACTCGGCGCCTTTCCATGCCTCTTTCGTACCGTCTGCAATTTGTCCGCAGGATGAACTGCAAGAGGGGGAACCAATGAGAGACTCGCTGGAGGTGTTTGGTCGGGCACATGTCACTCTCATTTCCCATCACGAAGAAGAATTCACCAGCGGTTCAGCCTGCAACCGCGGATCGACAATAGGGCGTGAAGCCATCCAGCCGTGTTGCGTCCCACTCACAAAAAAGCGACTTGGGAAATGGAGCTCAGGGGCCCTGCACTTCCGAAACCTGCAGAGTTCTAAACGATAACTATCGCCCCAAAATATATTGAGGGCAGGCTACGAAGAGGCGCTGAACGCAAGGCAGAACTGCAGGAAACGGATGTCAACGGGTACATCGGAATGGCCCCGATAGCACATGAAAAGCGCCAGAACGTGGACAATGATGCGGTTGGCCAAAAAGGGCGTATGCGTTTTTTCCTGAATATATTCAGGAAAAAACGCATACGCCCTTTTTGGCCAACCAAGCAACCTGGGAGAGCAAATCAGCACTACAAAGAAATCTCTCGCCCCCCCCCCCCTGGGCAAAAGGGCCAGGCGAAAAAAGTCTAAAAACCAGAAAGGCAGGACAGCCCACGGAGTCAAGGGAGCCTTGTTAAGCTGATGGGCGGGATGTCAATGGCCAACAGCCAATCTTCACAAGTGTATCCTCTTTCCCAAACCATGTAAAACACAGAACCACAGAGCATAGGGCACTTCCACACATGGGCGTTGACCTTGGGAAAATGAAAAAATCAACCAGACACAGGGACCCCAAAGTTGAGGGCTGCTGTCTTGACAAGAACCTCCACTCCGGTACACGTTTCATATCCCAGGAAAGAGCCAAGTGGACAAAGACGAGTGGACAAGTGGACAAAGACAAGTGGACAAGTGGACAAGTGGTGCTACGTAGGTCCAATGGAGTGTCACTCAGCCATGAAATCCACGTCATGAGGCTGGTAGCAGCATCCTGAGTGGATTTAGGTACGATCATCCTCAGTGAAATAAGTCCCACAAAAAAAGAAACTTATGATATCACTTATCGAGGGAATGTAAAAATCGCTCCCCATGAACGGAATCCCCAAGCAGAACAGAGTCACGCTTTTAGAAAACACACTTATGCCTGCTTCAGGGGAAAGGTGAGGTGCGGTGACGCATAAAACTCGAGTTTGAAATGAGCACAGATACCCTTCCGAAAACCGAATATGGAATGGACACGACCTACTCCTTGCTCAATCAACTGGACTCACCAGACCCTGTTCATCGCACAAGTATCTATCCGACTAGTAAGCATCTTCAAAGCTAAGTCTTGATATCTCTGTGTAAGTGCATCAAGGGTGTGTAAAGCGGCCTAAAACCAGCAGGGAAAATCAGCTCAGACCCATTCTGAGGATACATTTCCAACACAAAGAAGAAACAAGCAGGGCAAAACAGAGAGAAATTCTTCCAAAATGCGTTCAGGGACTGGCATGCAACCAGGATTGACCACATCTACAGCCCCAGCGGCAGAAGACATAAGGCTGGACACTCTTGGGGCTGAGACGATTGGTGAGGTTGGGAAAGCAAATGCAGACCCTTGAAAGGAATCCTGCGTGCTCCCCATTCCATGGCTCCCAACTCTCCAGGTTCAACGCAATCTTCCGACAGCGAAAGCACTCATTGGAAACCCAGCGGATGCTACACCGTGGGATCGGGAAAGCTTTCTGAAACTCACCTCAGTTTTCCTCTCCTGGTGCTCGTGTTCTCCATTCAGGCCCCCTTACTAACAATCTCCCCACTTGGAGACTCGGCGCCTTTCCATGCCTCTTTCGTACCGTCTGCAATTTGTCCGCAGGATGAACTGCAAGAGGGGGAACCAATGAGAGACTCGCTGGAGGTGTTTGGTCGGGCACATGTCACTCTCATTTCCCATCACGAAGAAGAATTCACCAGCGGTTCAGCCTGCCACCGCGGATCGACAATAGGGCGTGAAGCCATCCAGCCGTGTTGCGTCCCACTCACAAAAAAGCGACTTGGGAAATGGAGCTCAGGGGCCCTGCACTTCCCAAACCTGCAGAGTTCTAAACGATAACTATCGCCCCAAAATATATTGAGGTCAGGCTACGAAGAGGCGCTGAACGCAAGGCAGAACTGCAGGAAACGGATGTCAACGGGTACATCGGAATGGCCCCGATAGCACATGAAAAGCGCCAGAACGTGGACAATGATGCGGTTGGCCAAAAAGGGCGTATGCGTTTTTTCCTGAATATATTCAGGAAAAAACGCATACGCCCTTTTTGGCCAACCAAGCAACCTGGGAGAGCAAATCAGCACTACAAAGAAATCTCTCGCCCCCCCCCCCCCGGGGCAAAAGGGCCAGGCGAAAAAAGTCTAAAAACCAGAAAGGCAGGACAGCCCACGGAGTCAAGGGAGCCTTGTTAAGCTGATGGGCGGGATGTCAATGGCCAACAGCCAATCTTCACAAGTGTATCCTCTTTCCCAAACCATGTAAAACACAGAACCACAGAGCATAGGGCACTTCCACACATGGGCGTTGACCTTGGGAAAATGAAAAAATCAACCAGACACAGGGACCCCAAAGTTGAGGGCTGCTGTCTTGACAAGAACCTCCACTCCGGTACACGTTTCATATCCCAGGAAAGAGCCAAGTGGACAAAGACGAGTGGACAAGTGGACAAAGACAAGTGGACAAGTGGACAAGTGGTGCTACGTAGGTCCAATGGAGTGTCACTCAGCCATGAAATCCACGTCATGAGGCTGGTAGCAGCATCCTGAGTGGATTTAGGTACGATCATCCTCAGTGAAATAAGTCCCACAAAAAAAGAAACTTATGATATCACTTATCGAGGGAATGTAAAAATCGCTCCCCATGAACGGAATCCCCAAACAGAACAGAGTCACGCTTTTAGAAAACACACTTATGCCTGCTTCAGGGGAAAGGTGAGGTGCGGTGACGCATAAAACTCGAGTTTGAAATGAGCACAGATACCCTTCCGAAAACCGAATATGGAATGGACACGACCTACTCCTTGCTCAATCAACTGGACTCACCAGACCCTGTTCATCGCACAAGTATCTATCCGACTAGTAAGCATCTTAAAAGCTAAGTCTTGATATCTCTGTGTAAGTGCATCAAGTGTGTGTAAAGCGGCCTAAAACCAGCAGGGAAAATCAGCTCAGACCCATTCTGAGGATACATTTCCAACACAAAGAAGAAACAAGCAGGGCAAAACAGAGAGAAATTCTTCCAAAATGCGTTCAGGGACTGGCATGCAACCAGGATTGACCACATCTACAGCCCCAGCGGCAGAAGACATAAGGCTGGACACTCTTGGGGCTGAGACGATTGGTGAGGTTGGGAAAGCAAATGCAGACCCTTGAAAGGAATCCTGCGTGCTCCCCATTCCATGGCTCCCAACTCTCCAGGTTCAACGCAATCTTCCGACAGCGAAAGCACTCATTGGAAACCCAGCGGATGCTACACCGTGGGATCGGGAAAGCTTTCTGAAACTCACCTCAGTTTTCCTCTCCTGGTGCTCGTGTTCTCCATTCAGGCCCCCTTACTAACAATCTCCCCACTTGGAGACTCGGCGCCTTTCCATGCCTCTTTCGTACCGTCTGCAATTTGTCCGCAGGATGAACTGCAAGAGGGGGAACCAATGAGAGACTCGCTGGAGGTGTTTGGTCGGGCACATGTCACTCTCATTTCCCATCACGAAGAAGAATTCACCAGCGGTTCAGCCTGCAACCGCGGATCGACAATAGGGCGTGAAGCCATCCAGCCGTGTTGCGTCCCACTCACAAAAAAGCGACTTGGGAAATGGAGCTCAGGGGCCCTGCACTTCCCAAACCTGCAGAGTTCTAAACGATAACTATCGCCCCAAAATATATTGAGGGCAGGCTACGAAGAGGCGCTGAACGCAAGGCAGAACTGCAGGAAACGGATGTCAACGGGTACATCGGAATGGCCCCGATAGCACATGAAAAGCGCCAGAACGTGGACAATGATGCGGTTGGCCAAAAAGGGCGTATGCGTTTTTTCCTGAATATATTCAGGAAAAAACGCATACGCCCTTTTTGGCCAACCAAGCAACCTGGGAGAGCAAATCAGCACTACAAAGAAATCTCTCGCACCCCCCCCCCGGGGCAAAAGGGCCAGGCGAAAAAAGTCTAAAAACCAGAAAGGCAGGACAGGCCACGGAGTCAAGGGAGCCTTGTTAAGCTGATGGGCGGGATGTCAATGGCCAACAGCCAATCTTCACAAGTGTATCCTCTTTCCCAAACCATGTAAAACACAGAACCACAGAGCATAGGGCACTTCCACACATGGGCGTTGACCTTGGGAAAATGAAAAAATCAACCAGACACAGGGACCCCAAAGTTGAGGGCTGCTGTCTTGACAAGAACCTCCACTCCGGTACACGTTTCATATCCCAGGAAAGAGCCAAGTGGACAAAGACGAGTGGACAAGTGGACAAAGACAAGTGGACAAGTGGACAAGTGGTGCTACGTAGGTCCAATGGAGTGTCACTCAGCCATGAAATCCACGTCATGAGGCTGGTAGCAGCATCCTGAGTGGATTTAGGTACGATCATCCTCAGTGAAATAAGTCCCACAAAAAAAGAAACTTATGATATCACTTATCGAGGGAATGTAAAAATCGCTCCCCATGAACGGAATCCCCAAACAGAACAGAGTCACGCTTTTAGAAAACACACTTATGCCTGCTTCAGGGGAAAGGTGAGGTGCGGTGACGCATAAAACTCGAGTTTGAAATGAGCACAGATACCCTTCCGAAAACCGAATATGGAATGGACACGACCTACTCCTTGCTCAATCAACTGGACTCACCAGACCCTGTTCATCGCACAAGTATCTATCCGACTAGTAAGCATCTTAAAAGCTAAGTCTTGATATCTCTGTGTAAGTGCATCAAGTGTGTGTAAAGCGGCCTAAAACCAGCAGGGAAAATCAGCTCAGACCCATTCTGAGGATACATTTCCAACACAAAGAAGAAACAAGCAGGGCAAAACAGAGAGAAATTCTTCCAAAATGCGTTCAGGGACTGGCATGCAACCAGGATTGACCACATCTACAGCCCCAGCGGCAGAAGACATAAGGCTGGACACTCTTGGGGCTGAGACGATTGGTGAGGTTGGGAAAGCAAATGCAGACCCTTGAAAGGAATCCTGCGTGCTCCCCATTCCATGGCTCCCAACTCTCCAGGTTCAACGCAATCTTCCGACAGCGAAAGCACTCATTGGAAACCCAGCGGATGCTACACCGTGGGATCGGGAAAGCTATCTGAAACTCACCTCAGTTTTCCTCTCCTGGTGCTCGTGTTCTCCATTCAGGCCCCCTTACTAACAATCTCCCCACTTGGAGACTCGGCGCCTTTCCATGCCTCTTTCGTACCGTCTGCAATTTGTCCGCAGGATGAACTGCAAGAGGGGGAACCAATGAGAGACTCGCTGGAGGTGTTTGGTCGGGCACATGTCACTCTCATTTCCCATCACGAAGAAGAATTCACCAGCGGTTCAGCCTGCCACCGCGGATCGACAATAGGGCGTGAAGCCATCCAGCCGTGTTGCGTCCCACTCACAAAAAAGCGACTTGGGAAATGGAGCTCAGGGGCCCTGCACTTCCCAAACCTGCAGAGTTCTAAACGATAACTATCGCCCCAAAATATATTGAGGTCAGGCTACGAAGAGGCGCTGAACGCAAGGCAGAACTGCAGGAAACGGATGTCAACGGGTACATCGGAATGGCCCCGATAGCACATGAAAAGCGCCAGAACGTGGACAATGATGCGGTTGGCCAAAAAGGGCGTATGCGTTTTTTCCTGAATATATTCAGGAAAAAACGCATACGCCCTTTTTGGCCAACCAAGCAACCTGGGAGAGCAAATCAGCACTATAAAGAAATCTCTCGCCCCCCCCCCCGGGGCAAAAGGGCCAGGCGAAAAAAGTCTAAAAACCAGAAAGGCAGGACAGCCCACGGAGTCAAGGGAGCCTTGTTAAGCTGATGGGCGGGATGTCAATGGCCAACAGCCAATCTTCACAAGTGTATCCTCTTTCCCAAACCATGTAAAACACAGAACCACAGAGCATAGGGCACTTCCACACATGGGCGTTGACCTTGGGAAAATGAAAAAATCAACCAGACACAGGGACCCCAAAGTTGAGGGCTGCTGTCTTGACAAGAACCTCCACTCCAGTACACGTTTCATATCCCAGGAAAGAGCCAAGTGGACAAAGACGAGTGGACAAGTGGACAAAGACAAGTGGACAAGTGGTGCTACGTAGGTCCAATGGAGTGTCACTCAGCCATGAAATCCACGTCATGAGGCTGGTAGCAGCATCCTGAGTGGATTTAGGTACGATCATCCTCAGTGAAATAAGTCCCACAAAAAAAGAAACTTATGATATCACTTATCGAGGGAATGTAAAAATCGCTCCCCATGAACGGAATCCCCAAACAGAACAGAGTCACGCTTTTAGAAAACACACTTATGCCTGCTTCAGGGGAAAGGTGAGGTGCGGTGACGCATAAAACTCGAGTTTGAAATGAGCACAGATACCCTTCCGAAAACCGAATATGGAATGGACACGACCTACTCCTTGCTCAATCAACTGGACTCACCAGACCCTGTTCATCGCACAAGTATCTATCCGACTAGTAAGCATCTTAAAAGCTAAGTCTTGATATCTCTGTGTAAGTGCATCAAGTGTGTGTAAAGCGGCCTAAAACCAGCAGGGAAAATCAGCTCAGACCCATTCTGAGGATACATTTCCAACACAAAGAAGAAACAAGCAGGGCAAAACAGAGAGAAATTCTTCCAAAATGCGTTCAGGGACTGGCATGCAACCAGGATTGACCACATCTACAGCCCCAGCGGCAGAAGACATAAGGCTGGACACTCTTGGGGCTGAGACGATTGGTGAGGTTGGGAAAGCAAATGCAGACCCTTGAAAGGAATCCTGCGTGCTCCCCATTCCATGGCTCCCAACTCTCCAGGTTCAACGCAATCTTCCGACAGCGAAAGCACTCATTGGAAACCCAGCGGATGCTACACCGTGGGATCGGGAAAGCTATCTGAAACTCACCTCAGTTTTCCTCTCCTGGTGCTCGTGTTCTCCATTCAGGCCCCCTTACTAACAATCTCCCCACTTGGAGACTCGGCGCCTTTCCATGCCTCTTTCGTACCGTCTGCAATTTGTCCGCAGGATGAACTGCAAGAGGGGGAACCAATGAGAGACTCGCTGGAGGTGTTTGGTCGGGCACATGTCACTCTCATTTCCCATCACGAAGAAGAATTCACCAGCGGTTCAGCCTGCCACCGCGGATCGACAATAGGGCGTGAAGCCATCCAGCCGTGTTGCGTCCCACTCACAAAAAAGCGACTTGGGAAATGGAGCTCAGGGGCCCTGCACTTCCCAAACCTGCAGAGTTCTAAACGATAACTATCGCCCCAAAATATATTGAGGTCAGGCTACGAAGAGGCGCTGAACGCAAGGCAGAACTGCAGGAAACGGATGTCAACGGGTACATCGGAATGGCCCCGATAGCACATGAAAAGCGCCAGAACGTGGACAATGATGCGGTTGGCCAAAAAGGGCGTATGCGTTTTTTCCTGAATATATTCAGGAAAAAACGCATACGCCCTTTTTGGCCAACCAAGCAACCTGGGAGAGCAAATCAGCACTACAAAGAAATCTCTCGCCCCCCCCCCCCCGGGGCAAAAGGGCCAGGCGAAAAAAGTCTAAAAACCAGAAAGGCAGGACAGCCCACGGAGTCAAGGGAGCCTTGTTAAGCTGATGGGCGGGATGTCAATGGCCAACAGCCAATCTTCACAAGTGTATCCTCTTTCCCAGACCATGTAAAACACAGAACCACAGAGCATAGGGCACTTCCACACATGGGCGTTGACCTTGGGAAAATGAAAAAATCAACCAGACACAGGGACCCCAAAGTTGAGGGCTGCTGTCTTGACAAGAACCTCCACTCCGGTACACGTTTCATATCCCAGGAAAGAGCCAAGTGGACAAAGACGAGTGGACAAGTGGACAAAGACAAGTGGACAAGTGGTGCTACGTAGGTCCAATAGAGTGTCACTCAGCCATGAAATCCACGTCATGAGGCTGGTAGCAGCATCCTGAGTGGATTTAGGTACGATCATCCTCAGTGAAATAAGTCCCACAAAAAAAGAAACTTATGATATCACTTATCGAGGGAATGTAAAAATCGCTCCCCATGAACGGAATCCCCAAACAGAACAGAGTCACGCTTTTAGAAAACACACTTATGCCTGCTTCAGGGGAAAGGTGAGGTGCGGTGACGCATAAAACTCGAGTTTGAAATGAGCACAGATACCCTTCCGAAAACCGAATATGGAATGGACACGACCTACTCCTTGCTCAATCAACTGGACTCACCAGACCCTGTTCATCGCACAAGTATCTATCCGACTAGTAAGCATCTTAAAAGCTAAGTCTTGATATCTCTGTGTAAGTGCATCAAGGGTGTGTAAAGCGGCCTAAAACCAGCAGGGAAAATCAGCTCAGACCCATTCTGAGGATACATTTCCAACATAAAGAAGAAACAAGCAGGGCAAAACAGAGAGAAATTCTTCCAAAATGCGTTCAGGGACTGGCATGCAACCAGGATTGACCACATCTACAGCCCCAGCGGCAGAAGACATAAGGCTGGACACTCTTGGGGCTGAGACGATTGGTGAGGTTGGGAAAGCAAATGCAGACCCTTGAAAGGAATCCTGCGTGCTCCCCATTCCATGGCTCCCAACTCTCCAGGTTCAACGCAATCTTCTGACAGCGAAAGCACTCATTGGAAACCCAGCGGATGCTACACCGTGGGATCGGGAAAGCTTTCTGAAACTCACCTCAGTTTTCCTCTCCTGGTGCTCGTGTTCTCCATTCAGGCCCCCTTACTAACAATCTCCCCACTTGGAGACTCGGCGCCTTTCCATGCCTCTTTCGTACCGTCTGCAATTTGTCCGCAGGATAAACTGCAAGAGGGGGAACCAATGAGAGACTCGCTGGAGGTGTTTGGTCGGGCACATGTCACTCTCATTTCCCATCACGAAGAAGAATTCACCATCGATTCAGCCTGCAACCGCGGATCGACAATAGGGCGTGAAGCCATCCAGCCGTGTTGCGTCCCACTCACAAAAAAGCGACTTGGGAAATGGAGCTCAGGGGCCCTGCACTTCCCAAACCTGCAGAGTTCTAAACGATAACTATCGCCCCAAAATATATTGAGGTCAGGCTACGAAGAGGCGCTGAACGCAAGGCAGAACTGCAGGAAACGGATGTCAACGGGTACATCGGAATGGCCCCGATAGCACATGAAAAGCGCCAGAACGTGGACAATGATGCGGTTGGCCAAAAAGGGCGTATGCGTTTTTTCCTGAATATATTCAGGAAAAAACGCATACGCCCTTTTTGGCCAACCAAGCAACCTGGGAGAGCAAATCAGCACTACAAAGAAATCTCTCGCCCCCCCCCCGGGGCAAAAGGGCCAGGCGAAAAAAGTCTAAAAACCAGAAAGGCAGGACAGCCCACGGAGTCAAGGGAGCCTTGTTAAGCTGATGGGCGGGATGTCAATGGCCAACAGCCAATCTTCACAAGTGTATCCTCTTTCCCAAACCATGTAAAACACAGAACCACAGAGCATAGGGCACTTCCACACATGGGCGTTGACCTTGGGAAAATGAAAAAATCAACCAGACACAGGGACCCCAAAGTTGAGGGCTGCTGTCTTGACAAGAACCTCCACTCCGGTACACGTTTCATATCCCAGGAAAGAGCCAAGTGGACAAAGACGAGTGGACAAGTGGACAAAGACAAGTGGACAAGTGGACAAGTGGTGCTACGTAGGTCCAATGGAGTGTCACTCAGCCATGAAATCCACGTCATGAGGCTGGTAGCAGCATCCTGAGTGGATTTAGGTACGATCATCCTCAGTGAAATAAGTCCCACAAAAAAAGAAACTTATGATATCACTTATCGAGGGAATGTAAAAATCGCTCCCCATGAACGGAATCCCCAAGCAGAACAGAGTCACGCTTTTAGAAAACACACTTATGCCTGCTTCAGGGGAAAGGTGAGGTGCGGTGACGCATAAAACTCGAGTTTGAAATGAGCACAGATACCCTTCCGAAAACCGAATATGGAATGGACACGACCTACTCCTTGCTCAATCAACTGGACTCACCAGACCCTGTTCATCGCACAAGTATCTATCCGACTAGTAAGCATCTTAAAAGCTAAGTCTTGATATCTCTGTGTAAGTGCATCAAGTGTGTGTAAAGCGGCCTAAAACCAGCAGGGAAAATCAGCTCAGACCCATTCTGAGGATACATTTCCAACACAAAGAAGAAACAAGCAGGGCAAAACAGAGAGAAATTCTTCCAAAATGCGTTCAGGGACTGGCATGCAACCAGGATTGACCACATCTACAGCCCCAGCGGCAGAAGACATAAGGCTGGACACTCTTGGGGCTGAGACGATTGGTGAGGTTGGGAAAGCAAATGCAGACCCTTGAAAGGAATCCTGCGTGCTCCCCATTCCATGGCTCCCAACTCTCCAGGTTCAACGCAATCTTCCGACAGCGAAAGCACTCATTGGAAACCCAGCGGATGCTACACCGTGGGATCGGGAAAGCTTTCTGAAACTCACCTCAGTTTTCCTCTCCTGGTGCTCGTGTTCTCCATTCAGGCCCCCTTACTAACAATCTCCCCACTTGGAGACTCGGCGCCTTTCCATGCCTCTTTCGTACCGTCTGCAATTTGTCCGCAGGATGAACTGCAAGAGGGGGAACCAATGAGAGACTCGCTGGAGGTGTTTGGTCGGGCACATGTCACTCTCATTTCCCATCACGAAGAAGAATTCACCAGCGGTTCAGCCTGCCACCGCGGATCGACAATAGGGCGTGAAGCCATCCAGCCGTGTTGCGTCCCACTCACAAAAAAGCGACTTGGGAAATGGAGCTCAGGGGCCCTGCACTTCCCAAACCTGCAGAGTTCTAAACGATAACTATCGCCCCAAAATATATTGAGGTCAGGCTACGAAGAGGCGCTGAACGCAAGGCAGAACTGCAGGAAACGGATGTCAACGGGTACATCGGAATGGCCCCGATAGCACATGAAAAGCGCCAGAACGTGGACAATGATGCGGTTGGCCAAAAAGGGCGTATGCGTTTTTTCCTGAATATATTCAGGAAAAAACGCATACGCCCTTTTTGGCCAACCAAGCAACCTGGGAGAGCAAATCAGCACTACAAAGAAATCTCTCGCCCCCCCCCCCCCCCGGGGCAAAAGGGCCAGGCGAAAAAAGTCTAAAAACCAGAAAGGCAGGACAGCCCACGGAGTCAAGGGAGCCTTGTTAAGCTGATGGGCGGGATGTCAATGGCCAACAGCCAATCTTCACAAGTGTATCCTCTTTCCCAAACCATGTAAAACACAGAACCACAGAGCATAGGGCACTTCCACACATGGGCGTTGACCTTGGGAAAATGAAAAAATCAACCAGACACAGGGACCCCAAAGTTGAGGGCTGCTGTCTTGACAAGAACCTCCACTCCAGTACACGTTTCATATCCCAGGAAAGAGCCAAGTGGACAAAGACGAGTGGACAAGTGGACAAAGACAAGTGGACAAGTGGACAAGTGGTGCTACGTAGGTCCAATGGAGTGTCACTCAGCCATGAAATCCACGTCATGAGGCTGGTAGCAGCATCCTGAGTGGATTTAGGTACGATCATCCTCAGTGAAATAAGTCCCACAAAAAAAGAAACTTATGATATCACTTATCGAGGGAATGTAAAAATCGCTCCCCATGAACGGAATCCCCAAACAGAACAGAGTCACGCTTTTAGAAAACACACTTATGCCTGCTTCAGGGGAAAGGTGAGGTGCGGTGACGCATAAAACTCGAGTTTGAAATGAGCACAGATACCCTTCCGAAAACCGAATATGGAATGGACACGACCTACTCCTTGCTCAATCAACTGGACTCACCAGACCCTGTTCATCGCACAAGTATCTATCCGACTAGTAAGCATCTTAAAAGCTAAGTCTTGATATCTCTGTGTAAGTGCATCAAGTGTGTGTAAAGCGGCCTAAAACCAGCAGGGAAAATCAGCTCAGACCCATTCTGAGGATACATTTCCAACACAAAGAAGAAACAAGCAGGGCAAAACAGAGAGAAATTCTTCCAAAATGCGTTCAGGGACTGGCATGCAACCAGGATTGACCACATCTACAGCCCCAGCGGCAGAAGACATAAGGCTGGACACTCTTGGGGCTGAGACGATTGGTGAGGTTGGGAAAGCAAATGCAGACCCTTGAAAGGAATCCTGCGTGCTCCCCATTCCATGGCTCCCAACTCTCCAGGTTCAACGCAATCTTCCGACAGCGAAAGCACTCATTGGAAACCCAGCGGATGCTACACCGTGGGATCGGGAAAGCTATCTGAAACTCACCTCAGTTTTCCTCTCCTGGTGCTCGTGTTCTCCATTCAGGCCCCCTTACTAACAATCTCCCCACTTGGAGACTCGGCGCCTTTCCATGCCTCTTTCGTACCGTCTGCAATTTGTCCGCAGGATGAACTGCAAGAGGGGGAACCAATGAGAGACTCGCTGGAGGTGTTTGGTCGGGCACATGTCACTCTCATTTCCCATCACGAAGAAGAATTCACCAGCGGTTCAGCCTGCCACCGCGGATCGACAATAGGGCGTGAAGCCATCCAGCCGTGTTGCGTCCCACTCACAAAAAAGCGACTTGGGAAATGGAGCTCAGGGGCCCTGCACTTCCCAAACCTGCAGAGTTCTAAACGATAACTATCGCCCCAAAATATATTGAGGTCAGGCTACGAAGAGGCGCTGAACGCAAGGCAGAACTGCAGGAAACGGATGTCAACGGGTACATCGGAATGGCCCCGATAGCACATGAAAAGCGCCAGAACGTGGAGAATGATGCGGTTGGCCAAAAAGGGCGTATGCGTTTTTTCCTGAATATATTCAGGAAAAAACGCATACGCCCTTTTTGGCCAACCAAGCAACCTGGGAGAGCAAATCAGCACTATAAAGAAATCTCTCGCCCCCCCCCCCGGGGCAAAAGGGCCAGGCGAAAAAAGTCTAAAAACCAGAAAGGCAGGACAGCCCACGGAGTCAAGGGAGCCTTGTTAAGCTGATGGGCGGGATGTCAATGGCCAACAGCCAATCTTCACAAGTGTATCCTCTTTCCCAAACCATGTAAAACACAGAACCACAGAGCATAGGGCACTTCCACACATGGGCGTTGACCTTGGGAAAATGAAAAAATCAACCAGACACAGGGACCCCAAAGTTGAGGGCTGCTGTCTTGACAAGAACCTCCACTCCGGTACACGTTTCATATCCCAGGAAAGAGCCAAGTGGACAAAGACGAGTGGACAAGTGGACAAAGACAAGTGGACAAGTGGTGCTACGTAGGTCCAATAGAGTGTCACTCAGCCATGAAATCCACGTCATGAGGCTGGTAGCAGCATCCTGAGTGGATTTAGGTACGATCATCCTCAGTGAAATAAGTCCCACAAAAAAAGAAACTTATGATATCACTTATCGAGGGAATGTAAAAATCGCTCCCCATGAACGGAATCCCCAAACAGAACAGAGTCACGCTTTTAGAAAACACACTTATGCCTGCTTCAGGGGAAAGGTGAGGTGCGGTGACGCATAAAACTCGAGTTTCAAATGAGCACAGATACCCTTCCGAAAACCGAATATGGAATGGACACGACCTACTCCTTGCTCAATCAACTGGACTCACCAGACCCTGTTCATCGCACAAGTATCTATCCGACTAGTAAGCATCTTAAAAGCTAAGTCTTGATATCTCTGTGTAAGTGCATCAAGTGTGTGTAAAGCGGCCTAAAACCAGCAGGGAAAATCAGCTCAGACCCATTCTGAGGATACATTTCCAACACAAAGAAGAAACAAGCAGGGCAAAACAGAGAGAAATTCTTCCAAAATGCGTTCAGGGACTGGCATGCAACCAGGATTGACCACATCTACAGCCCCAGCGGCAGAAGACATAAGGCTGGACACTCTTGGGGCTGAGACGATTGGTGAGGTTGGGAAAGCAAATGCAGACCCTTGAAAGGAATCCTGCATGCTCCCCATTCCATGGCTCCCAACTCTCCAGGTTCAACGCAATCTTCCGACAGCGAAAGCACTCATTGGAAACCCAGCGGATGCTACACCGTGGGATCGGGAAAGCTATCTGAAACTCACCTCAGTTTTCCTCTCCTGGTGCTCGTGTTCTCCATTCAGGCCCCCTTACTAACAATCTCCCCACTTGGAGACTCGGCGCCTTTCCATGCCTCTTTCGTACCGTCTGCAATTTGTCCGCAGGATGAACTGCAAGAGGGGGAACCAATGAGAGACTCGCTGGAGGTGTTTGGTCGGGCACATGTCACTCTCATTTCCCATCACGAAGAAGAATTGACCAGCGGTTCAGCCTGCCACCGCGGATCGACAATAGGGCGTGAAGCCATCCAGCCGTGTTGCGTCCCACTCACAAAAAAGCGACTTGGGAAATGGAGCTCAGGGGCCCTGCACTTCCCAAACCTGCAGAGTTCTAAACGATAACTATCGCCCCAAAATATATTGAGGTCAGGCTACGAAGAGGCGCTGAACGCAAGGCAGAACTGCAGGAAACGGATGTCAACGGGTACATCGGAATGGCCCCGATAGCACATGAAAAGCGCCAGAACGTGGACAATGATGCGGTTGGCCAAAAAGGGCGTATGCGTTTTTTCCTGAATATATTCAGGAAAAAACGCATACGCCCTTTTTGGCCAACCAAGCAACCTGGGAGAGCAAATCAGCACTACAAAGAAATCTCTCGCCCCCCCCCCCGGGGCAAAAGGGCCAGGCGAAAAAAGTCTAAAAACCAGAAAGGCAGGACAGCCCACGGAGTCAAGGGAGCCTTGTTAAGCTGATGGGCGGGATGTCAATGGCCAACAGCCAATCTTCACAAGTGTATCCTCTTTCCCAAACCATGTAAAACACAGAACCACAGAGCATAGGGCACTTCCACACATGGGCGTTGACCTTGGGAAAATGAAAAAATCAACCAGACACAGGGACCCCAAAGTTGAGGGCTGCTGTCTTGACAAGAACCTCCACTCCGGTACACGTTTCATATCCCAGGAAAGAGCCAAGTGGACAAAGACGAGTGGACAAGTGGACAAAGACAAGTGGACAAGTGGTGCTACGTAGGTCCAATAGAGTGTCACTCAGCCATGAAATCCACGTCATGAGGCTGGTAGCAGCATCCTGAGTGGATTTAGGTACGATCATCCTCAGTGAAATAAGTCCCACAAAAAAAGAAACTTATGATATCACTTATCGAGGGAATGTAAAAATCGCTCCCCATGAACGGAATCCCCAAACAGAACAGAGTCACGCTTTTAGAAAACACACTTATGCCTGCTTCAGGGGAAAGGTGAGGTGCGGTGACGCATAAAACTCGAGTTTGAAATGAGCACAGATACCCTTCCGAAAACCGAATATGGAATGGACACGACCTACTCCTTGCTCAATCAACTGGACTCACCAGACCCTGTTCATCGCACAAGTATCTATCCGACTAGTAAGCATCTTAAAAGCTAAGTCTTGATATCTCTGTGTAAGTGCATCAAGGGTGTGTAAAGCGGCCTAAAACCAGCAGGGAAAATCAGCTCAGACCCATTCTGAGGATACATTTCCAACATAAAGAAGAAACAAGCAGGGCAAAACAGAGAGAAATTCTTCCAAAATGCGTTCAGGGACTGGCATGCAACCAGGATTGACCACATCTACAGCCCCAGCGGCAGAAGACATAAGGCTGGACACTCTTGGGGCTGAGACGATTGGTGAGGTTGGGAAAGCAAATGCAGACCCTTGAAAGGAATCCTGCGTGCTCCCCATTCCATGGCTCCCAACTCTCCAGGTTCAACGCAATCTTCCGACAGCGAAAGCACTCATTGGAAACCCAGCGGATGCTACACCGTGGGATCGGGAAAGCTTTCTGAAACTCACCTCAGTTTTCCTCTCCTGGTGCTCGTGTTCTCCATTCAGGCCCCCTTACTAACAATCTCCCCACTTGGAGACTCGGCGCCTTTCCATGCCTCTTTCGTACCGTCTGCAATTTGTCCGCAGGATGAACTGCAAGAGGGGGAACCAATGAGAGACTCGCTGGAGGTGTTTGGTCGGGCACATGTCACTCTCATTTCCCATCACGAAGAAGAATTCACCAGCGGTTCAGCCTGCCACCGCGGATCGACAATAGGGCGTGAAGCCATCCAGCCGTGTTGCGTCCCACTCACAAAAAAGCGACTTGGGAAATGGAGCTCAGGGGCCCTGCACTTCCCAAACCTGCAGAGTTCTAAACGATAACTATCGCCCCAAAATATATTGAGGTCAGGCTACGAAGAGGCGCTGAACGCAAGGCAGAACTGCAGGAAACGGATGTCAACGGGTACATCGGAATGGCCCCGATAGCACATGAAAAGCGCCAGAACGTGGACAATGATGCGGTTGGCCAAAAAGGGCGTATGCGTTTTTTCCTGAATATATTCAGGAAAAAACGCATACGCCCTTTTTGGCCAACCAAGCAACCTGGGAGAGCAAATCAGCACTACAAAGAAATCTCTCGCCCCCCCCCCCGGGGCAAAAGGGCCAGGCGAAAAAAGTCTAAAAACCAGAAAGGCAGGACAGCCCACGGAGTCAAGGGAGCCTTGTTAAGCTGATGGGCGGGATGTCAATGGCCAACAGCCAATCTTCACAAGTGTATCCTCTTTCCCAAACCATGTAAAACACAGAACCACAGAGCATAGGGCACTTCCACACATGGGCGTTGACCTTGGGAAAATGAAAAAATCAACCAGACACAGGGACCCCAAAGTTGAGGGCTGCTGTCTTGACAAGAACCTCCACTCCGGTACACGTTTCATATCCCAGGAAAGAGCCAAGTGGACAAAGACGAGTGGACAAGTGGACAAAGACAAGTGGACAAGTGGACAAGTGGTGCTACGTAGGTCCAATGGAGTGTCACTCAGCCATGAAATCCACGTCATGAGGCTGGTAGCAGCATCCTGAGTGGATTTAGGTACGATCATCCTCAGTGAAATAAGTCCCACAAAAAAAGAAACTTATGATATCACTTATCGAGGGAATGTAAAAATCGCTCCCCATGAACGGAATCCCCAAACAGAACAGAGTCACGCTTTTAGAAAACACACTTATGCCTGCTTCAGGGGAAAGGTGAGGTGCGGTGACGCATAAAACTCGAGTTTGAAATGAGCACAGATACCCTTCCGAAAACCGAATATGGAATGGACACGACCTACTCCTTGCTCAATCAACTGGACTCACCAGACCCTGTTCATTGCACAAGTATCTATCCGACTAGTAAGCATCTTAAAAGCTAAGTCTTGATATCTCTGTGTAAGTGCATCAAGTGTGTGTAAAGCGGCCTAAAACCAGCAGGGAAAATCAGCTCAGACCCATTCTGAGGATACATTTCCAACACAAAGAAGAAACAAGCAGGGCAAAACAGAGAGAAATTCTTCCAAAATGCGTTCAGGGACTGGCATGCAACCAGGATTGACCACATCTACAGCCCCAGCGGCAGAAGACATAAGGCTGGACACTCTTGGGGCTGAGACGATTGGTGAGGTTGGGAAAGCAAATGCAGACCCTTGAAAGGAATCCTGCGTGCTCCCCATTCCATGGCTCCCAACTCTCCAGGTTCAACGCAATCTTCCGACAGCGAAAGCACTCATTGGAAACCCAGCGGATGCTACACCGTGGGATCGGGAAAGCTTTCTGAAACTCACCTCAGTTTTCCTCTCCTGGTGCTCGTGTTCTCCATTCAGGCCCCCTTACTAACAATCTCCCCACTTGGAGACTCGGCGCCTTTCCATGCCTCTTTCGTACCGTCTGCAATTTGTCCGCAGGATGAACTGCAAGAGGGGGAACCAATGAGAGACTCGCTGGAGGTGTTTGGTCGGGCACATGTCACTCTCATTTCCCATCACGAAGAAGAATTCACCAGCGGTTCAGCCTGCCACCGCGGATCGACAATAGGGCGTGAAGCCATCCAGCCGTGTTGCGTCCCACTCACAAAAAAGCGACTTGGGAAATGGAGCTCAGGGGCCCTGCACTTCCCAAACCTGCAGAGTTCTAAACGATAACTATCGCCCCAAAATATATTGAGGTCAGGCTACGAAGAGGCGCTGAACGCAAGGCAGAACTGCAGGAAACGGATGTCAACGGCTACATCGGAATGGCCCCGATAGCACATGAAAAGCGCCAGAACGTGGACAATGATGCGGTTGGCCAAAAAGGGCGTATGCGTTTTTTCCTGAATATATTCAGGAAAAAACGCATACGCCCTTTTTGGCCAACCAAGCAACCTGGGAGAGCAAATCAGCACTACAAAGAAATCTCTCGCCCCCCCCCCCCACGGCAAAAGGGCCAGGCGAAAAAAGTCTAAAAACCAGAAAGGCAGGACAGCCCACGGAGTCAAGGGAGCCTTGTTAAGCTGATGGGCGGGATGTCAATGGCCAACAGCCAATCTTCACAAGTGTATCCTCTTTCCCAAACCATGTAAAACACAGAACCACAGAGCATAGGGCACTTCCACACATGGGCGTTGACCTTGGGAAAATGAAAAAATCAACCAGACACAGGGACCCCAAAGTTGAGGGCTGCTGTCTTGACAAGAACCTCCACTCCGGTACACGTTTCATATCCCAGGAAAGAGCCAAGTGGACAAAGACGAGTGGACAAGTGGACAAAGACAAGTGGACAAGTGGACAAGTGGTGCTACGTAGGTCCAATGGAGTGTCACTCAGCCATGAAATCCACGTCATGAGGCTGGTAGCAGCATCCTGAGTGGATTTAGGTACGATCATCCTCAGTGAAATAAGTCCCACAAAAAAAGAAACTTATGATATCACTTATCGAGGGAATGTAAAAATCGCTCCCCATGAACGGAATCCCCAAACAGAACAGAGTCACGCTTTTAGAAAACACACTTATGCCTGCTTCAGGGGAAAGGTGAGGTGCGGTGACACATAAAACTCGAGTTTGAAATGAGCACAGATACCCTTCCGAAAACCGAATATGGAATGGACACGACCTACTCCTTGCTCAATCAACTGGACTCACCAGACCCTGTTCATCGCACAAGTATCTATCCGACTAGTAAGCATCTTAAAAGCTAAGTCTTGATATCTCTGTGTAAGTGCATCAAGTGTGTGTAAAGCGGCCTAAAACCAGCAGGGAAAATCAGCTCAGACCCATTCTGAGGATACATTTCCAACACAAAGAAGAAACAAGCAGGGCAAAACAGAGAGAAATTCTTCCAAAATGCGTTCAGGGACTGGCATGCAACCAGGATTGACCACATCTACAGCCCCAGCGGCAGAAGACATAAGGCTGGACACTCTTGGGGCTGAGACGATTGGTGAGGTTGGGAAAGCAAATGCAGACCCTTGAAAGGAATCCTGCGTGCTCCCCATTCCATGGCTCCCAACTCTCCAGGTTCAACGCAATCTTCCGACAGCGAAAGCACTCATTGGAAACCCAGCGGATGCTACACCGTGGGATCGGGAAAGCTTTCTGAAACTCACCTCAGTTTTCCTCTCCTGGTGCTCGTGTTCTCCATTCAGGCCCCCTTACTAACAATCTCCCCACTTGGAGACTCGGCGCCTTTCCATGCCTCTTTCGTACCGTCTGCAATTTGTCCGCAGGATGAACTGCAAGAGGGGGAACCAATGAGAGACTCGCTGGAGGTGTTTGGTCGGGCACATGTCACTCTCATTTCCCATCACGAAGAAGAATTCACCAGCGGTTCAGCCTGCCACCGCGGATCGACAATAGGGCGTGAAGCCATCCAGCCGTGTTGCGTCCCACTCACAAAAAAGCGACTTGGGAAATGGAGCTCAGGGGCCCTGCACTTCCCAAACCTGCAGAGTTCTAAACGATAACTATCGCCCCAAAATATATTGAGGTCAGGCTACGAAGAGGCGCTGAACGCAAGGCAGAACTGCAGGAAACGGATGTCAACGGGTACATCGGAATGGCCCCGATAGCACATGAAAAGCGCCAGAACGTGGACAATGATGCGGTTGGCCAAAAAGGGCGTATGCGTTTTTTCCTGAATATATTCAGGAAAAAACGCATACGCCCTTTTTGGCCAACCAAGCAACCTGGGAGAGCAAATCAGCACTACAAAGAAATCTCTCGCCCCCCGCCCCGGGGCAAAAGGGCCAGGCGAAAAAAGTCTAAAAACCAGAAAGGCAGGACAGCCCACGGAGTCAAGGGAGCCTTGTTAAGCTGATGGGCGGGATGTCAATGGCCAACAGCCAATCTTCACAAGTGTATCCTCTTTCCCAAACCATGTAAAACACAGAACCACAGAGCATAGGGCACTTCCACACATGGGCGTTGACCTTGGGAAAATGAAAAAATCAACCAGACACAGGGACCCCAAAGTTGAGGGCTGCTGTCTTGACAAGAACCTCCACTCCGGTACACGTTTCATATCCCAGGAAAGAGCCGAGTGGACAAGTGGACAAAGACAAGTGGACAAGTGGACAAGTGGTGCTACGTAGGTCCAATGGAGTGTCACTCAGCCATGAAATCCACGTCATGAGGCTGGTAGCAGCATCCTGAGTGGATTTAGGTACGATCATCCTCAGTGAAATAAGTCCCACAAAAAAAGAAACTTATGATATCACTTATCGAGGGAATGTAAAAATCGCTCCCCATGAACGGAATCCCCAAACAGAACAGAGTCACGCTTTTAGAAAACACACTTATGCCTGCTTCAGGGGAAAGGTGAGGTGCGGTGACGCATAAAACTCGAGTTTGAAATGAGCACAGATACCCTTCCGAAAACCGAATATGGAATGGACACGACCTACTCCTTGCTCAATCAACTGGACTCACCAGACCCTGTTCATCGCACAAGTATCTATCCGACTAGTAAGCATCTTAAAAGCTAAGTCTTGATATCTCTGTGTAAGTGCATCAAGGGTGTGTAAAGCGGCCTAAAACCAGCAGGGAAAATCAGCTCAGACCCATTCTGAGGATACATTTCCAACACAAAGAAGAAACAAGCAGGGCAAAACAGAGAGAAATTCTTCCAAAATGCGTTCAGGGACTGGCATGCAACCAGGATTGACCACATCTACAGCCCCAGCGGCAGAAGACATAAGGCTGGACACTCTTGGGGCTGAGACGATTGGTGAGGTTGGGAAAGCAAATGCAGACCCTTGAAAGGAATCCTGCGTGCTCCCCATTCCATGGCTCCCAACTCTCCAGGTTCAACGCAATCTTCCGACAGCGAAAGCACTCATTGGAAACCCAGCGGATGCTACACCGTGGGATCGGGAAAGCTTTCTGAAACTCACCTCAGTTTTCCTCTCCTGGTGCTCGTGTTCTCCATTCAGGCCCCCTTACTAACAATCTCCCCACTTGGAGACTCGGCGCCTTTCCATGCCTCTTTCGTACCGTCTGCAATTTGTCCGCAGGATGAACTGCAAGAGGGGGAACCAATGAGAGACTCGCTGGAAGTGTTTGGTCGGGCACATGTCACTCTCATTTCCCATCACGAAGAAGAATTCACCAGCGGTTCAGCCTGCCACCGCGGATCGACAATAGGGAGTGAATCCATCCAGCCGTGTTGCGTCCCACTCACAAAAAAGCGACTTGGGAAATGGAGCTCAGGGGCCCTGCACTTCCCAAACCTGCAGAGTTCTAAACGATAACTATCGCCCCAAAATATATTGAGCGCAGGCTACGAAGAGGCGCTGAACGCAAGGCAGAACTGCAGGAAACGGATGTCAACGGGTACATCGGAATGGCCCCGATAGCACATGAAAAGCGCCAGAACGTGGACAATGATGCGGTTGGCCAAAAAGGGCGTATGCGTTTTTTCCTGAATATATTCAGGAAAAAACGCATACGCCCTTTTTGGCCAACCAAGCAACCTGGGAGAGCAAATCAGCACTACAAAGAAATCTCTCGCCCCCCCCCCCCGGGGCAAAAGGGCCAGGCGAAAAAAGTCTAAAAACCAGAAAGGCAGGACAGCCCACGGAGTCAAGGGAGCCTTGTTAAGCTGATGGGCGGGATGTCAATGGCCAACAGCCAATCTTCACAAGTGTATCCTCTTTCCCAAACCATGTAAAACACAGAACCACAGAGCATAGGGCACTTCCACACATGGGCGTTGACCTTGGGAAAATGAAAAAATCAACCAGACACAGGGACCCCAAAGTTGAGGGCTGCTGTCTTGACAAGAACCTCCACTCCGGTACACGTTTCATATCCCAGGAAAGAGCCGAGTGGACAAGTGGACAAAGACAAGTGGACAAGTGGACAAGTGGTGCTACGTAGGTCCAATGGAGTGTCACTCAGCCATGAAATCCACGTCATGAGGCTGGTAGCAGCATCCTGAGTGGATTTAGGTACGATCATCCTCAGTGAAATAAGTCCCACAAAAAAAGAAACTTATGATATCACTTATCGAGGGAATGTAAAAATCGCTCCCCATGAACGGAATCCCCAAACAGAACAGAGTCACGCTTTTAGAAAACACACTTATGCCTGCTTCAGGGGAAAGGTGAGGTGCGGTGACGCATAAAACTCGAGTTTGAAATGAGCACAGATACCCTTCCGAAAACCGAATATGGAATGGACACGACCTACTCCTTGCTCAATCAACTGGACTCACCAGACCCTGTTCATCGCACAAGTATCTATCCGACTAGTAAGCATCTTAAAAGCTAAGTCTTGATATCTCTGTGTAAGTGCATCAAGGGTGTGTAAAGCGGCCTAAAACCAGCAGGGAAAATCAGCTCAGACCCATTCTGAGGATACATTTCCAACACAAAGAAGAAACAAGCAGGGCAAAACAGAGAGAAATTCTTCCAAAATGCGTTCAGGGACTGGCATGCAACCAGGATTGACCACATCTACAGCCCCAGCGGCAGAAGACATAAGGCTGGACACTCTTGGGGCTGAGACGATTGGTGAGGTTGGGAAAGCAAATGCAGACCCTTGAAAGGAATCCTGCGTGCTCCCCATTCCATGGCTCCCAACTCTCCAGGTTCAACGCAATCTTCCGACAGCGAAAGCACTCATTGGAAACCCAGCGGATGCTACACCGTGGGATCGGGAAAGCTTTCTGAAACTCACCTCAGTTTTCCTCTCCTGGTGCTCGTGTTCTCCATTCAGGCCCCCTTACTAACAATCTCCCCACTTGGAGACTCGGCGCCTTTCCATGCCTCTTTCGTACCGTCTGCAATTTGTCCGCAGGATGAACTGCAAGAGGGGGAACCAATGAGAGACTCGCTGGAGGTGTTTGGTCGGGCACATGTCACTCTCATTTCCCATCACGAAGAAGAATTCACCAGCGGTTCAGCCTGCCACCGCGGATCGACAATAGGGAGTGAAGCCATCCAGCCGTGTTGCGTCCCACTCACAAAAAAGCGACTTGGGAAATGGAGCTCAGGGGCCCTGCACTTCCCAAACCTGCAGAGTTCTAAACGATAACTATCGCCCCAAAATATATTGAGGTCAGGCTACGAAGAGGCGCTGAACGCAAGGCAGAACTGCAGGAAACGGATGTCAACGGGTACATCGGAATGGCCCCGATAGCACATGAAAAGCGCCAGAACGTGGACAATGATGCGGTTGGCCAAAAAGGGCGTATGCGTTTTTTCCTGAATATATTCAGGAAAAAACGCATACGCCCTTTTTGGCCAACCAAGCAACCTGGGAGAGCAAATCAGCACTACAAAGAAATCTCTCGCCCCCCCCCCCGGGGCAAAAGGGCCAGGCGAAAAAAGTCTAAAAACCAGAAAGGCAGGACAGCCCACGGAGTCAAGGGAGCCTTGTTAAGCTGATGGGCGGGATGTCAATGGCCAACAGCCAATCTTCACAAGTGTATCCTCTTTCCCAAACCATGTAAAACACAGAACCACAGAGCATAGGGCACTTCCACACATGGGCGTTGACCTTGGGAAAATGAAAAAATCAACCAGACACAGGGACCCCAAAGTTGAGGGCTGCTGTCTTGACAAGAACCTCCACTCCGGTACACGTTTCATATCCCAGGAAAGAGCCAAGTGGACAAAGACGAGTGGACAAGTGGACAAAGACAAGTGGACAAGTGGACAAGTGGTGCTACGTAGGTCCAATGGAGTGTCACTCAGCCATGAAATCCACGTCATGAGGCTGGTAGCAGCATCCTGAGTGGATTTAGGTACGATCATCCTCAGTGAAATAAGTCCCACAAAAAAAGAAACTTATGATATCACTTATCGAGGGAATGTAAAAATCGCTCCCCATGAACGGAATCCCCAAGCAGAACAGAGTCACGCTTTTAGAAAACACACTTATGCCTGCTTCAGGGGAAAGGTGAGGTGCGGTGACACATAAAACTCGAGTTTGAAATGAGCACAGATACCCTTCCGAAAACCGAATATGGAATGGACACGACCTACTCGTTGCTCAATCAACTGGACTCACCAGACCCTGTTCATCGCACAAGTATCTATCCGACTAGTAAGCATCTTCAAAGCTAAGTCTTGATATCTCTGTGTAAGTGCATCAAGGGTGTGTAAAGCGGCCTAAAACCAGCAGGGAAAATCAGCTCAGACCCATTCTGAGGATACATTTCCAACACAAAGAAGAAACAAGCAGGGCAAAACAGAGAGAAATTCTTCCAAAATGCGTTCAGGGACTGGCATGCAACCAGGATTGACCACATCTACAGCCCCAGCGGCAGAAGACATAAGGCTGGACACTCTTGGGGCTGAGACGATTGGTGAGGTTGGGAAAGCAAATGCAGACCCTTGAAAGGAATCCTGCGTGCTCCCCATTCCATGGCTCCCAACTCTCCAGGTTCAACGCAATCTTCCGACAGCGAAAGCACTCATTGGAAACCCAGCGGATGCTACACCGTGGGATCGGGAAAGCTTTCTGAAACTCACCTCAGTTTTCCTCTCCTGGTGCTCGTGTTCTCCATTCAGGCCCCCTTACTAACAATCTCCCCACTTGGAGACTCGGCGCCTTTCCATGCCTCTTTCGTACCGTCTGCAATTTGTCCGCAGGATGAACTGCAAGAGGGGGAACCAATGAGAGACTCGCTGGAGGTGTTTGGTCGGGCACATGTCACTCTCATTTCCCATCACGAAGAAGAATTCACCAGCGGTTCAGCCTGCCACCGCGGATCGACAATAGGGCGTGAAGCCATCCAGCCGTGTTGCGTCCCACTCACAAAAAAGCGACTTGGGAAATGGAGCTCAGGGGCCCTGCACTTCCCAAACCTGCAGAGTTCTAAACGATAACTATCGCCCCAAAATATATTGAGGTCAGGCTACGAAGAGGCGCTGAACGCAAGGCAGAACTGCAGGAAACGGATGTCAACGGGTACATCGGAATGGCCCCGATAGCACATGAAAAGCGCCAGAACGTGGACAATGATGCGGTTGGCCAAAAAGGGCGTATGCGTTTTTTCCTGAATATATTCAGGAAAAAACGCATACGCCCTTTTTGGCCAACCAAGCAACCTGGGAGAGCAAATCAGCACTACAAAGAAATCTCTCGCCCCCCCCCCCCCGGCGCAAAAGGGCCAGGCGAAAAAAGTCTAAAAACCAGAAAGGCAGGACAGCCCACGGAGTCAAGGGAGCCTTGTTAAGCTGATGGGCGGGATGTCAATGGCCAACAGCCAATCTTCACAAGTGTATCCTCTTTCCCAAACCATGTAAAACACAGAACCACAGAGCATAGGGCACTTCCACACATGGGCGTTGACCTTGGGAAAATGAAAAAATCAACCAGACACAGGGACCCCAAAGTTGAGGGCTGCTGTCTTGACAAGAACCTCCACTCCGGTACACGTTTCATATCCCAGGAAAGAGCCGAGTGGACAAGTGGACAAAGACAAGTGGACAAGTGGACAAGTGGTGCTACGTAGGTCCAATGGAGTGTCACTCAGCCATGAAATCCACGTCATGAGGCTGGTAGCAGCATCCTGAGTGGATTTAGGTACGATCATCCTCAGTGAAATAAGTCCCACAAAAAAAGAAACTTATGATATCACTTATCGAGGGAATGTAAAAATCGCTCCCCATGAACGGAATCCCCAAACAGAACAGAGTCACGCTTTTAGAAAACACACTTATGCCTGCTTCAGGGGAAAGGTGAGGTGCGGTGACGCATAAAACTCGAGTTTGAAATGAGCACAGATACCCTTCCGAAAACCGAATATGGAATGGACACGACCTACTCCTTGCTCAATCAACTGGACTCACCAGACCCTGTTCATCGCACAAGTATCTATCCGACTAGTAAGCATCTTAAAAGCTAAGTCTTGATATCTCTGTGTAAGTGCATCAAGGGTGTGTAAAGCGGCCTAAAACCAGCAGGGAAAATCAGCTCAGACCCATTCTGAGGATACATTTCCAACACAAAGAAGAAACAAGCAGGGCAAAACAGAGAGAAATTCTTCCAAAATGCGTTCAGGGACTGGCATGCAACCAGGATTGACCACATCTACAGCCCCAGCGGCAGAAGACATAAGGCTGGACACTCTTGGGGCTGAGACGATTGGTGAGGTTGGGAAAGCAAATGCAGACCCTTGAAAGGAATCCTGCGTGCTCCCCATTCCATGGCTCCCAACTCTCCAGGTTCAACGCAATCTTCCGACAGCGAAAGCACTCATTGGAAACCCAGCGGATGCTACACCGTGGGATCGGGAAAGCTTTCTGAAACTCACCTCAGTTTTCCTCTCCTGGTGCTCGTGTTCTCCATTCAGGCCCCCTTACTAACAATCTCCCCACTTGGAGACTCGGCGCCTTTCCATGCCTCTTTCGTACCGTCTGCAATTTGTCCGCAGGATGAACTGCAAGAGGGGGAACCAATGAGAGACTCGCTGGAGGTGTTTGGTCGGGCACATGTCACTCTCATTTCCCATCACGAAGAAGAATTCACCAGCGGTTCAGCCTGCCACCGCGGATCGACAATAGGGCGTGAAGCCATCCAGCCGTGTTGCGTCCCACTCACAAAAAAGCGACTTGGGAAATGGAGCTCAGGGTCACTGCACTTCCCAAACCTGCAGAGTTCTAAATGATAACTATCGCCCCAAAATATATTGAGGTCAGGCTACGAAGAGGCGCTGAACGCAAGGCAGAACTGCAGGAAACGGATGTCAACGGGTACATCGGAATGGCCCCGATAGCACATGAAAAGCGCCAGAACGTGGACAATGATGCGGTTGGCCAAAAAGGGCGTATGCGTTTTTTCCTGAATATATTCAGGAAAAAACGCATACGCCCTTTTTGGCCAACCAAGCAACCTGGGAGAGCAAATCAGCACTACAAAGAAATCTCTCGCCCCCCCCCCCCCCGGGGCAAAAGGGCCAGGCGAAAAAAGTCTAAAAACCAGAAAGGCAGGACAGCCCACGGAGTCAAGGGAGCCTTGTTAAGCTGATGGGCGGGATGTCAATGGCCAACAGCCAATCTTCACAAGTGTATCCTCTTTCCCAAACCATGTAAAACACAGAACCACAGAGCATAGGGCACTTCCACACATGGGCGTTGACCTTGGGAAAATGAAAAAATCAACCAGACACAGGGACCCCAAAGTTGAGGGCTGCTGTCTTGACAAGAACCTCCACTCCGGTACACGTTTCATATCCCAGGAAAGAGCCAAGTGGACAAAGACGAGTGGACAAGTGGACAAAGACAAGTGGACAAGTGGACAAGTGGTGCTACGTAGGTCCAATGGAGTGTCACTCAGCCATGAAATCCACGTCATGAGGCTGGTAGCAGCATCCTGAGTGGATTTAGGTACGATCATCCTCAGTGAAATAAGTCCCACAAAAAAAGAAACTTATGATATCACTTATCGAGGGAATGTAAAAATCGCTCCCCATGAACGGAATCCCCAAACAGAACAGAGTCACGCTTTTAGAAAACACACTTATGCCTGCTTCAGGGGAAAGGTGAGGTGCGGTGACGCATAAAACTCGAGTTTGAAATGAGCACAGATACCCTTCCGAAAACCGAATATGGAATGGACACGACCTACTCCTTGCTCAATCAACTGGACTCACCAGACCCTGTTCATCGCACAAGTATCTATCCGACTAGTAAGCATCTTAAAAGCTAAGTCTTGATATCTCTGTGTAAGTGCATCAAGTGTGTGTAAAGCGGCCTAAAACCAGCAGGGAAAATCAGCTCAGACCCATTCTGAGGATACATTTCCAACACAAAGAAGAAACAAGCAGGGCAAAACAGAGAGAAATTCTTCCAAAATGCGTTCAGGGACTGGCATGCAACCAGGATTGACCACATCTACAGCCCCAGCGGCAGAAGACATAAGGCTGGACACTCTTGGGGCTGAGACGATTGGTGAGGTTGGGAAAGCAAATGCAGACCCTTGAAAGGAATCCTGCGTGCTCCCCATTCCATGGCTCCCAACTCTCCAGGTTCAACGCAATCTTCCGACAGCGAAAGCACTCATTGGAAACCCAGCGGATGCTACACCGTGGGATCGGGAAAGCTTTCTGAAACTCACCTCAGTTTTCCTCTCCTGGTGCTCGTGTTCTCCATTCAGGCCCCCTTACTAACAATCTCCCCACTTGGAGACTCGGCGCCTTTCCATGCCTCTTTCGTACCGTCTGCAATTTGTCCGCAGGATGAACTGCAAGAGGGGGAACCAATGAGAGACTCGCTGGAGGTGTTTGGTCGGGCACATGTCACTCTCATTTCCCATCACGAAGAAGAATTCACCAGCGGTTCAGCCTGCAACCGCGGATCGACAATAGGGCGTGAAGCCATCCAGCCGTGTTGCGTCCCACTCACAAAAAAGCGACTTGGGAAATGGAGCTCAGGGGCCCTGCACTTCCCAAACCTGCAGAGTTCTAAACGATAACTATCGCCCCAAAATATATTGAGGTCAGGCTACGACGAGGCGCTGAACGCAAGGCAGAACTGCAGGAAACGGATGTCAACGGGTACATCGGAATGGCCCCGATAGCACATGAAAAGCGCCAGAACGTGGACAATGATGCGGTTGGCCAAAAAGGGCGTATGCGTTTTTTCCTGAATATATTCAGGAAAAAACGCATACGCCCTTTTTGGCCAACCAAGCAACCTGGGAGAGCAAATCAGCACTACAAAGAAATCTCTCGCCCCCCCCCCCCCGGGGCAAAAGGGCCAGGCGAAAAAAGTCTAAAAACCAGAAAGGCAGGACAGACCACGGAGTCAAGGGAGCCTTGTTAAGCTGATGGGCGGGATGTCAATGGCCAACAGCCAATCTTCACAAGTGTATCCTCTTTCCCAAACCATGTAAAACACAGAACCACAGAGCATAGGGCACTTCCACACATGGGCGTTGACCTTGGGAAAATGAAAAAATCAACCAGACACAGGGACCCCAAAGTTGAGGGCTGCTGTCTTGACAAGAACCTCCACTCCGGTACACGTTTCATATCCCAGGAAAGAGCCAAGTGGACAAAGACGAGTGGACAAGTGGACAAAGACAAGTGGACAAGTGGACAAGTGGTGCTACGTAGGTCCAATGGAGTGTCACTCAGCCATGAAATCCACGTCATGAGGCTGGTAGCAGCATCCTGAGTGGATTTAGGTACGATCATCCTCAGTGAAATAAGTCCCACAAAAAAAGAAACTTATGATATCACTTATCGAGGGAATGTAAAAATCGCTCCCCATGAACGGAATCCCCAAACAGAACAGAGTCACGCTTTTAGAAAACACACTTATGCCTGCTTCAGGGGAAAGGTGAGGTGCGGTGACGCATAAAACTCGAGTTTGAAATGAGCACAGATACCCTTCCGAAAACCGAATATGGAATGGACACGACCTACGCCTTGCTCAATCAACTGGACTCACCAGACCCTGTTCATCGCACAAGTATCTATCCGACTAGTAAGCATCTTAAAAGCTAAGTCTTGATATCTCTGTGTAAGTGCATCAAGTGTGTGTAAAGCGGCCTAAAACCAGCAGGGAAAATCAGCTCAGACCCATTCTGAGGATACATTTCCAACACAAAGAAGAAACAAGCAGGGCAAAACAGAGAGAAATTCTTCCAAAATGCGTTCAGGGACTGGCATGCAACCAGGATTGACCACATCTACAGCCCCAGCGGCAGAAGACATAAGGCTGGACACTCTTGGGGCTGAGACGATTGGTGAGGTTGGGAAAGCAAATGCAGACCCTTGAAAGGAATCCTGCGTGCTCCCCATTCCATGGCTCCCAACTCTCCAGGTTCAACGCAATCTTCCGACAGCGAAAGCACTCATTGGAAACCCAGCGGATGCTACACCGTGGGATCGGGAAAGCTTTCTGAAACTCACCTCAGTTTTCCTCTCCTGGTGCTCGTGTTCTCCATTCAGGCCCCCTTACTAACAATCTCCCCACTTGGAGACTCGGCGCCTTTCCATGCCTCTTTCGTACCGTCTGCAATTTGTCCGCAGGATGAACTGCAAGAGGGGGAACCAATGAGAGACTCGCTGGAGGTGTTTGGTCGGGCACATGTCACTCTCATTTCCCATCACGAAGAAGAATTCACCAGCGGTTCAGCCTGCAACCGCGGATCGACAATAGGGCGTGAAGCCATCCAGCCGTGTTGCGTCCCACTCACAAAAAAGCGACTTGGGAAATGGAGCTCAGGGGCCCTGCACTTCCCAAACCTGCAGAGTTCTAAACGATAACTATCGCCCCAAAATATATTGAGGTCAGGCTACGAAGAGGCGCTGAACGCAAGGCAGAACTGCAGGAAACGGATGTCAACGGGTACATCGGAATGGCCCCGATAGCACATGAAAAGCGCCAGAACGTGGACAATGATGCGGTTGGCCAAAAAGGGCGTATGCGTTTTTTCCTGAATATATTCAGGAAAAAACGCATACGCCCTTTTTGGCCAACCAAGCAACCTGGGAGAGCAAATCAGCACTACAAAGAAATCTCTCGCCCCCCCCGGGGCAAAAGGGCCAGGCGAAAAAAGTCTAAAAACCAGAAAGGCAGGACAGGCCACGGAGTCAAGGGAGCCTTGTTAAGCTGATGGGCGGGATGTCAATGGCCAACAGCCAATCTTCACAAGTGTATCCTCTTTCCCAAACCATGGAAAACACAGAACCACAGAGCATAGGGCACTTCCACACATGGGCGTTGACCTTGGGAAAATGAAAAAATCAACCAGACACAGGGACCCCAAAGTTGAGGGCTGCTGTCTTGACAAGAACCTCCACTCCGGTACACGTATCATATCCCAGGAAAGAGCCAAGTGGACAAAGACGAGTGGACAAGTGGACAAAGACAAGTGGACAAGTGGACAAGTGGTGCTACGTAGGTCCAATGGAGTGTCACTCAGCCATGAAATCCACGTCATGAGGCTGGTAGCAGCATCCTGAGTGGATTTAGGTACGATCATCCTCAGTGAAATAAGTCCCACAAAAAAAGAAACTTATGATATCACTTATCGAGGGAATGTAAAAATCGCTCCCCATGCACTGAATCCCCAAACAGAACAGAGTCACGCTTTTAGAAAACACACTTATGCCTGCTTCAGGGGAAAGGTGAGGTGGGGTGACGCATAAAACTCGAGTTTGAAATGAGCACAGATACCCTTCCGAAAACCGAATATGGAATGGACACGACCTACTCCTTGCTCAATCAACTGGACTCACCAGACCCTGTTCATCGCACAAGTATCTATCCGACTAGTAAGCATCTTAAAAGCTAAGTCTTGATATCTCTGTGTAAGTGCATCAAGTGTGTGTAAAGCGGCCTAAAGCCAGCAGGGAAAATCAGCTCAGACCCATTCTGAGGATACATTTCCAACACAAAGAAGAAACAAGCAGGGCAAAACAGAGAGAAATTCTTCCAAAATGCGTTCAGGGACTGGCATGCAACCAGGATTGACCACATCTACAGCCCCAGCGGCAGAAGACATAAGGCTGGACACTCTTGGGGCTGAGACGATTGGTGAGGTTGGGAAAGCAAATGCAGACCCTTGAAAGGAATCCTGCGTGCTCCCCATTCCATGGGTCCCAACTCTCCAGGTTCAACGCAATCTTCCGACAGCGAAAGCACTCATTGGAAACCCAGCGGATGCTACACCGTGGGATCGGGAAAGCTTTCTGAAACTCACCTCAGTTTTCCTCTCCTGGTGCTCGTGTTCTCCATTCAGGCCCCCTTACTAACAATCTCCCCACTTGGAGACTCGGCGCCTTTCCATGCCTCTTTCGTACCGTCTGCAATTTGTCCGCAGGATGAACTGCAAGAGGGGGAACCAATGAGAGACTCGCTGGAGGTGTTTGGTCGGGCACATGTCACTCTCATTTCCCATCACGAAGAAGAATTCACCAGCGGTTCAGCCTGCCACCCCGGATCGACAATAGGGCGTGAAGCCATCCAGCCGTGTTGCGTCCCACTCACAAAAAAGCGACTTGGGAAATGGAGCTCAGGGGCACTGCACTTCCCAAACCTGCAGAGTTCTAAACGATAACTATCGCCCCAAAATATATTGAGCGCAGGCTACGAAGAGGCGCTGAACGCAAGGCAGAACTGCAGGAAACGGATGTCAACGGGTACATCGGAATGGCCCCGATAGCACATGAAAAGCGCCAGAACGTGGACAATGATGCGGTTGGCCAAAAAGGGCGTATGCGTTTTTTCCTGAATATATTCAGGAAAAAACGCATACGCCCTTTTTGGCCAACCAAGCAACCTGGGAGAGCAAATCAGCACTACAAAGAAATCTCTCGCCCCCCCCGGGGCAAAAGGGCCAGGCGAAAAAAGTCTAAAAACCAGAAAGGCAGGACAGGCCACGGAGTCAAGGGAGCCTTGTTAAGCTGATGGGCGGGATGTCAATGGCCAACAGCCAATCTTCACAAGTGTATCCTCTTTCCCAAACCATGGAAAACACAGAACCACAGAGCATAGGGCACTTCCACACATGGGCGTTGACCTTGGGAAAATGAAAAAATCAACCAGACACAGGGACCCCAAAGTTGAGGGCTGCTGTCTTGACAAGAACCTCCACTCCGGTACACGTATCATATCCCAGGAAAGAGCCAAGTGGACAAAGACGAGTGGACAAGTGGACAAAGACAAGTGGACAAGTGGACAAGTGGTGCTACGTAGGTCCAATGGAGTGTCACTCAGCCATGAAATCCACGTCATGAGGCTGGTAGCAGCATCCTGAGTGGATTTAGGTACGATCATCCTCAGTGAAATAAGTCCCACAAAAAAAGAAACTTATGATATCACTTATCGAGGGAATGTAAAAATCGCTCCCCATGAACGGAATCCCCAAACAGAACAGAGTCACGCTTTTAGAAAACACACTTATGCCTGCTTCAGGGGAAAGGTGAGGTGGGGTGACGCATAAAACTCGAGTTTGAAATGAGCACAGATACCCTTCCGAAAACCGAATATGGAATGGACACGACCTACTCCTTGCTCAATCAACTGGACTCACCAGACCCTGTTCATCGCACAAGTATCTATCCGACTAGTAAGCATCTTAAAAGCTAAGTCTTGATATCTCTGTGTAAGTGCATCAAGTGTGTGTAAAGCGGCCTAAAACCAACAGGGAAAATCAGCTCAGACCCATTCTGAGGATACATTTCCAACATAAAGAAGAAACAAGCAGGGCAAAACAGAGAGAAATTCTTCCAAAATGCGTTCAGGGACTGGCATGCAACCAGGATTGACCACATCTACAGCCCCAGCGGCAGAAGACATAAGGCTGGACACTCTTGGGGCTGAGACGATTGGTGAGGTTGGGAAAGCAAATGCAGACCCTTGAAAGGAATCCTGCGTGCTCCCCATTCCATGGGTCCCAACTCTCCAGGTTCAACGCAATCTTCCGACAGCGAAAGCACTCATTGGAAACCCAGCGGATGCTACACCGTGGGATCGGGAAAGCTTTCTGAAACTCACCTAAGTTTTCATCTCCTGGTGCTCGTGTTCTCCATTCAGGCCCCCTTACTAACAATCTCCCCACTTGGAGACTCGGCGCCTTTCCATGCCTCTTTCGTACCGTCTGCAATTTGTCCGCAGGATGAACTGCAAGAGGGGGAACCAATGAGAGACTCGCTGGAGGTGTTTGGTCGGGCACATGTCACTCTCATTTCCCATCGCGAAGAAGAATTCACCAGCGGTTCAGCCTGCCACCCCGGATCGACAATAGGGCGTGAAGCCATCCAGCCGTGTTGCGTCCCACTCACAAAAAAGCGACTTGGGAAATGGAGCTCAGGGTCACTGCACTTCCCAAACCTGCAGAGTTCTAAATGATAACTATCGCCCCAAAATATATTGAGGTCAGGCTACGAAGAGGCGCTGAACGCAAGGCAGAACTGCAGGAAACGGATGTCAACGGGTACATCGGAATGGCCCCGATAGCACATGAAAAGCGCCAGAACGTGGACAATGATGCGGTTGGCCAAAAAGGGCGTATGCGTTTTTTCCTGAATATATTCAGGAAAAAACGCATACGCCCTTTTTGGCCAACCAAGCAACCTGGGAGAGCAAATCAGCACTACAAAGAAATCTCTCGCCCCCCCCCCGGGGCAAAAGGGCCAGGCGAAAAAAGTCTAAAAACCAGAAAGGCAGGACAGCCCACGGAGTCAAGGGAGCCTTGTTAAGCTGATGGGCGGGATGTCAATGGCCAACAGCCAATCTTCACAAGTGTATCCTCTTTCCCAAACCATGTAAAACACAGAACCACAGAGCATAGGGCACTTCCACACATGGGCGTTGACCTTGGGAAAATGAAAAAATCAACCAGACACAGGGACCCCAAAGTTGAGGGCTGCTGTCTTGACAAGAACCTCCACTCCGGTACACGTTTCATATCCCAGGAAAGAGCCAAGTGGAGAAGTGGACAAAGACAAGTGGACAAGTGGACAAGTGGTGCTACGTAGGTCCAATGGAGTGTCACTCAGCCATGAAATCCACGTCATGAGGCTGGTAGCAGCATCCTGAGTGGATTTAGGTACGATCATCCTCAGTGAAATCAGTCCCACAAGAAAAGAAACTTATGATATCACTTATCGAGGGAATGTAAAAATCGCTCCCCATGAACTGAATCCCCAAACAGAACAGAGTCACGCTTTTAGAAAACACACTTATGCCTGCTTCAGGGGAAAGGTGAGGTGGGGTGACGCATAAAACTCGAGTTTGAAGTGAGCACAGATACCCTTCCGAAAACCGAATATGGAATGGACACGACCTACTCCTTGCTCAATCAACTGGACTCACCAGACCCTGTTCATCGCACAAGTATCTATCCGACTAGTAAGCATCTTAAAAGCTAAGTCTTGATATCTCTGTGTAAGTGCATCAAGTGTGTGTAAAGCGGTCTAAAAACAGCAGGGAAAATCAGCTCAGACCCATTCTGAGGATACATTTCCAACACAAAGAAGAAACAAGCAGGGCAAAACAGAGAGAAATTCTTCCAAAATGCGTTCAGGGACTGGCATGCAACCAGGATTGACCACATCTACAGCCCCAGCGGCAGAAGACATAAGGCTGGACACTCTTGGGGCTGAGACGATTGGTGAGGTTGGGACAGCAAATGCAGACCCTTGAAAGGAATCCTGCCTGCTCCCCATTCCATGGGTCCCAACTCTCCAGGTTCAACGCAATCTTCCGACGGCGAAAGCACTCATTGGAAACCCAGCGGATGCTACACCGTGGGATCGGGAAATCTTTCTGAAACTCACCTCAGTTTTCATCTCCTGGTTCTCGTGTTCTCCATTCAGGCCCCCTTACTAAAAATCTCCTCACTTGGGAACTCAGCGCCTTTCCATGCCTCTTTCGTACCGTCTGCAATTTGTCCGCAGGATGCACTGGAAGAGGGGGAACAAATGAGAGACTCGCTGGAGTTGTGTGGTCGGGCACATGTCACTCTCATTTCCCATCGCGAAGAAGAATTCACGAAAGGCTCAGCCTGCCACCCCGGATCGACAATAGGGCGTGAAGCCATCCAGCCGTGTTGCGTCCCACTCACAAAAAAGCGACTTGGGAAATGGAGCTCAGGGGCACTGCACTTCCCAAACCTGCAGAGTTCTAAACGATAACTATCGCCCCCAAATATATTGAGGTCAGGCTACGAAGAGGCGCTGAACGCAAGGCAGAATTGCAGGAAACGGATGTCAACGGGTACATCGGAATGGCCCCTATAGCACATGAAAAGCGCCAGAACGTGGACATTGATGCGGTTGGCCAAAAAGGGCGTATGCGTTTTTTCCTGAATATATTCAGGAAAAAACGCATACGCCCTTTTTGGCCAACCAAGCAACCTGGGAGAGCAAATCAGCACTACAAAGTAATCTCTCGCCCCACCCCCGGGCAAAAGGGCCAGGCGAAAAAAGTCTGAAAACCAGAAAGGCAGGACAGGCCACGGAGTCAAGGGAGCCTTGTTAAGCTGATGGGCGGGATGTCAATGGCCAACAGCCAATCTTCACAAGTGTATCCTCTTTCCCAAAACATGTAAAACACAGAACCACAGAGCATAGGGCACTTCCACACATGGGCGTTGACCTTGGGAAAATGAAAAAATCAACCAGACACAGGGACCCCAAAGTTGAGGGCTGCTGTCTTGACAAGAACCTCCACTCCGGTACACGTTTCATATCCCAGGAAAGAGCCAAGTGGACAAAGACAAGTGGACAAGTGGACAAACACAAGTGGACAAGTGGACAAGTGGTGCTACGTAGGTCCAATGGAGTGTCACTCAGCCATGAAATCCACGTCATGAGGCTGGTAGCAGCATCCTGAGTGGATTTAGGTACGATCATCCTCAGTGAAATAAGTCCCACAAAAAAAGAAACTTATGATATCACTTATCGAGGGAATGTAAAAATCGATCCCCATGAAATGAATCCCCAAACAGAACAGAGTCACGCTTTTAGAAAACACACTTATGCCTGCTTCAGGGGAAAGGTGAGGTGGGGTGACGCATAAAATTCGAGTTTGAAATGAGCACAGATACCCTTCCGAAAACCGAATATGGAATGGACACGACCTACTCCTTGCTCAATCAACTGGACTCACCAGACCCTGTTCATCGCACAAGTATCTATCCGACTAGTAAGCATCTTAAAAGCTAAGTCTTGATATCTCTGTGTAAGTGCATCAAGTGTGTGTAAAGTGGTCTAAAAACAGCAGGGAAAATCAGCTCAGACCCATTCTGAGGATACATTTCCAACACAAAGAAGAAACAAGCAGGGCAAAACAGAGAGAAATTCTTCCAAAATGCGTTCAGGGACTGGCATGCAACCAGGATTGACCACATCTACAGCCCCAGCGGCAGAAGACATAAGGCTGGACACTCTTGGGGTTGAGACGATTGGTGAGGTTGGGAAAGCAAATGCAGACCCTTGAAAGGAATCCTGCGTGCTCCCCATTCCATGGGTCCCAACTCTCCAGGTTCAACGCAATCTTCCGACAGCGAAAGCACTCATTGGAAATCCAGCGGATGCTGCACCGTGGGATCGGGAAAGCTTTCTGAAACTCACCTCAGTTTTCATCTCCTGGTGCTCGTGTTCTCCATTCAGGCCCCCTTACTAACAATCTCCCCACTTGGAGACTCAGCGCCTTTCCATGCCTCTTTCGTACCGTCTGCAATTTGTCCGCAGGATGAACTGCAAGAGGGGGAACCAATGAGAGACTCGCTGGAGGTGTGTGCTCAGGCACATGTCACTCTCATTTCCCGTCACGAAGAAGAATTCACCAAAGGTTCAGCCTGCCACCCCGGATCGACAATAGGGCGTGAAGCCATCCAGCCGTGTTGCGTCCCACTCACAAAAAAGAGACTTGGGAAATGGAACTCAGGGGCCCTGCACTTCCCAAACCTGCAGAGTTCTAAACGATAACTATTGCCCCAAAATATATTGAGGTCAGCCTACGAAGAGGCGTTGAACGCAAGGCAGAATTGCCTGAAACATCCCTTTAAAAATCGCTACAGATCAACCGAATTACAATATAGAAGAGAGTTAAATATTTGAAAACACACTGATGCCTGCTTCAGGGCATTGGTGATGTGGGGTGATGCATAAAACAAGAGTTTGAAATTAGCACATAAACCGTTCCATAAACCAAGTAGGTAATCCTCAAGACCTACTTATTGCTCAATGATCTGTACTCAACCCACCCTATTCACCACAGAAGAATATATCTGAGTTGTACAAATATTAAAATGTATTTATTGATATCCCTGTGTAAGTGAATCACGTGAGTGTAAAGCGACATAACCACAGCAGTGAAAATCAGCTAAACCCCATTATAAACATACACATTTTCAGGCAAAACCCATACGCCCTTTTTGGCGAACCAAACAACCACGAAATGCAAATCAGCACTACAAAGTATTCTGACTTCTCATTAGTCAATAGTGCCATTTTGGAAAAGTGTAAAGCAGAAATGCAGCTCAGGCCATGGAGCAAAGGAAGCCTCTTTATCCTGATTGGGGGGATGTAAATAGTCAACGGCCACTCTGGAAAAGTGCATGCTGTTTCCTTAACCTTCCAGAAAAATAGAGCTACAGACCATATGGCTCTTCCAATCTTGGGCGTATATAGTGGTAATACCAAAAGTCGACAGGACACAGGCATCCCTACGTTTAATGCTGCTCTGCTTAAAATGCCTCAACTTGGGTACAACATACATGTCCTTGAAGGAAGAAATGGATAAAGAATTTGTGGTACTTATGTACAATGTAATATTCCTGAGCAATTAAATCAATGAAATAAGGCCAGTTGCAGCAACTCGTGGAGACTCACGTACGATCATTCTAAGTGACGTAAGTCAGACATTAGTAGAGACTTATCATAAGGTATCAATTATACGTGGTATCTAAAAATAGCTACACATGAACTCACTTACAAAACAGAAACCGAGTCACACATAAAGAAAACACATTTATGACTTCTAAAAGAGAAAGGTGTGGTGGGGGTGATGCATAAACCAGGAGGTTGGAATTAGCATAGATACGGTTCCATAAACAAAATACGTAATCAACAGGACCTGCTGAATAGCTCAAGTAGCTGGACTCAGCACACTGCTGTCACTGGAAAAGCGTATATAAGACTGTAAGAATCTGTAAAAGAATTGATTGGTGTCTCTCTTTAAGTGAATCAAGTGGATAGATGTAGTGCAGGAAGAATCATAGTATTGAAAATCAGCTCTACCCCATTATAAAATTAAATTAAAAGAACAAAAAAAGACAGTGAGAGAGAGAGAAATTCTTACAAAATGTGTTCAAGGGCTGTGATGCAACCTGGACTGACCACATCTAGACACACAGCTGGATGGGACCTAAGGCTCTACACTCGTGGGTCTGAGAGGCTTGCTGAGGATGGGACAGCAAATGCAGTACTTTTACAGTAACACTGCCTGGCCCCCATTCCATGGGTCCCATATCTCCAGGTGCAGAGGACCCTTCCTCCAGGTAAAACATGAATGGGACATCCAGAGGATGGTACACCGTCTGTTCGGGAAGAGTGAGGAAGCGGTATCGCTTTGCACCAGTCAGAATGGCCAACCTCACAAAGTGTAAAACCTGAAATGCAGGACAGGGTGTGGATAAAAGGGAACCCTGACAAGCTGATGGTGGGAATGTAAATTGCTAACAGCCACTCTGGAGAAGTGGGTGGTGATTCCTTAAAAATCTAAAAAGCAGAGCTTCAGAGCATATGGCACTTCCACTCCTGGGCCTGTATCTTGGAAAAAATGTAAATTGACAGTACCCAGGCACTCCAAAATTTATGCAGCCCTGTTTACAAGAGCCCCTACTTGGAAGTTACGTAAACGTCCTTGGAAGGAAGACTGGATAAAGAAATTATGGTAGATATGTACAGTGGAATATTACTCAGCCATGAAATGAATGAAATAAGGCCATTTGCAGCCACTCAGAAGGACGTAGATGCATTCATACTATGTGGCATAAATCAGACAATGATAAATATCATATGATATTACTTATCTGTGGAATCTACATATTGATACAAAGGTACTATCTTACAACACAGAAACAGAGTCCCAGGCTTAGAACACAAACTTATGGTTACCAAACTGGAAAGGTGTGTTGGAGGCACAAATCATGAGGTTGGAGTTAGTATATACATATTTACAGAGAGAAAACTTGTCATCAAACTGGATCTGCTGTAGAGCACTTGGAACTCTTCTCAACACCCTTTAGTAACCTCAATGGGAAAATAATTCCAAAGAGAATGTATAGTCATCTCTGTATAAATGAATCATGTTGGTGTATATCAAAAATGAACACAACATGGTAAATCAACTATACCCCATTATAAATTTAAAATTAAATTATAGAAAAGAAAAATGATCACTAAATCCATTTAGTCACGGTGGACGTGCTAGTGTCACATCCTTGGACACAGACACAATTTGATCCCAAGGCTGGACTGTTGTGGGCCTGAGGACCTCGGAAGGATACGCCAGCTAATTCACCCCCCTTGAACATGTAGTACTTGGTCCCCTCTGCATGGGATCACAATCTCCAGATCGAAGTGTGCCCTCATACTACTAAACCAACCCTCTGACACCCAAAGGATGGTGGGCTCTCTGGGCTGCATGACATTTGGAAAATCACCTGGTCTCAACATACCCTGGTGTTTGGGTTCCGACCTTCTGACTCCTTCGTTAGGGTCATCAGACTCTACACGACAGCCCCCTCAACAGGTGACTCTGCAGGGGTTTATGCTTGTTCGGGGGCTGAAGGGGAAGGGGATAGGAGGAATGGGACGGAAGCCCTTACATGTTTGGTCAGGCACATCCCGCTCTAAGTTAAAACCCAGGAACAGGACTTTCCCTACAGCTAAGGTTGTGTCAGTAACCAGAGAGGGACAGGAGAAATCCTGCCACCTTCTCTTTCCCATAACAACAATTCTAAACCTGGACCTTATAGGCACTTCATATTCACAATGCCTGGGAAGCTGTAAGTGACAACAGCCCTCAAAAAATGTCTTGGTGGGCTTCCCTGGTGGGACAGTGGTTGAGAGTCCTCCTACCGATGCAGGGGACATGGGTTCGTGCCCCTGTTCGGGAGGATCCCACACGCCATGGACCAGCTGGGCCCGTGAGCCATGGCCGCTGAATCTGTGCATCCGGAGCCCGTGCATCCTGAGCCTGTGCTCTGCAGTAGCAGAGGCCATGGCAGTGAGAGACCCGTGTACCACACACAAAAAAAATGTCTTGGGGTAGATAATCGAAATAGACTTCAAAACAAGGCAACCTTTCAATAACCCTTTTTCAAGGGGTACATTTTACTCACACTGTTCAAAAAAAAGCACACATGAAGATGCTCACCATTGCTTTATGTCAGACAAATGCAAATCAGATGTACAAAGAAGTATCACCTAGAACCACTCAGAATAGCCATCCTCACAATGTCTAGAAACAAGAAATGCTTCAGAAGGTGTGGAAAAAAGAGAAACCTACTACATATTATTCGTATATTTTAATCTGCTTTGGGTCCCCGTTGCTGCATGCGGCTTTTCTATAGTTGCAGCAAGCGGGGGCTACTCATCGTTGTGGTATGCAGCCTTCTCTTTGCGGTGGCTTCTCTTGTTGTGGAGCACAGGCTCTAGGCACACAGGCTTCAGTAGTTGTGGCACGTGAGCTCAGTAGTTGTGGCTCATGGGCTCTAGAGCGCAGACTCAGTAGTTGTGGCACACAGGCTTAGGTGCTCTGCAGCGTGTGGGATCTTCCTGGGTCAGGGTTCAAACCTGTGTCCCCTGCACTGGTAGGCAGATTCTTAACTACTGTGCCACAAATACTTCACTATTGGTGGCAATGCCAATTGGCAACAGCCACTATGGAGCACAGACTGGAGGTTACCAGAGTAAGGGGAGGCGGGAGGGATAAATTGGGATTGACATATACACACCACTATATATATATATATATATATTTTTTTTTTTTTTTTTTTGCGGTACGCGGGCCTCTCACTGCTGTGGCCTCTCCCGTTGCGGAGCACAGGCTCCGGACGCGCAGGCTCAGCGGCCATGGCTCACGGGCCTGGCCGCTCCACGGCATGTGGGATCTTCCCAGACCAGGACACGAACCCGTGTCCCCTGCATCGGCAGGCGGACTCTCAACCACTGCGCCACCAAGGAAGCCCACCACTATATATTTTAAAAATAACAAATACGGGCCTACTGTATAGCACTTGAGGAACTCTACACAATACTCTGTAATGACCTGTGTGGGAAAGGAATCCAAAAAGGATTGGATATATGTATAACTGCTTCACTCTGCTGTGTAGCAGAAAGTAACACAACATTGTAAATCAACTATACTCCAAAGAAATTGAAATGAAATGAAAGAAAATAAAATAAAATAGAGTTACCAGATGATCCAGCAAGTTTACTCCTGTGTGCATATCTGAAGGAAAGCATAAATCGAAAAGACACATCTTCCCCAATGTTCACTGCAACACTCTTTACAATAGTGAAGACATGGAAGCAACCAAAATGTCCATCAACATACGAATATAGGTAAAGAATATGTGATACATATATATAATGGAATATGACTCAGCCATAAAATAGAAGAAAATAGGGGCTTCCCTGGTGGTGCAGTGGTTGAGAGTCTGCCTGCTGATGCAGGGGACACGGGTTCATGCCCCGGTCTGGGAAGATCCCACATGCCATGGGGCGACTAGGCCCGTGAGCCATGGCCGCCGAACCTGCGCGTCCGGAGCCTGTGTATCCTGAGCCTGTGCTCCGCAATGGGAGAGGCCACAACAGTGAGAGGCCTGTGTACCGCAAAAGGAAAAAAAAATAGAAGAAAATAATGTCAATTGCAGTAACATGGATGGACCTAGAGATGATTGTACTAAGTGAAGTGAGTCAGACAGAGTAAGACAAATATTGTATGATATCACTTCTAGGTGGAAACTAAAAATTGATACAAATGAACTAACTTACAAAACAGAGGCAGACTCACAGACTTGGAAAACAAACTTATGGTTACCAAAGGGGAAAGGTGGGGGGAGGGGTAAATCAAGAACTTGGGGTAAACATATGAATACTACTCTATATAATATAGGTAAGCAACAAGGACCTACTGTATAGCACAGGCAACTCTACTCAATATTCTGGGAATATCTTTATCAGAAAAGACTCTGAAAAAGAATGAATATATGCATATGTGTAACTGAATCACTTTCTGTGCAGCTGAAATGAACACAACATTGTAAATCAACTATACTCCAATAAAATTTAAATTACAAAATAAAGAAAATCACCTCATTTCAAAAGAAAAAAAGAATTCCCATATATTTTTATGGCTTGATAGCTTACTTTCTTAGTGCTCAATATTATCCCATTCCCAGTATATATTAATACTATATCATTTCATTCACCTATTGGAGGACACCTTAGTTTCATTCACATTTTGGCAATATTGAATTAGGTGCTATAAATATCCATATGCAGGTTTTCATCTGGAAGTATGTTTTAAACTACTTTCAGTTAATATCCATGAGAACACTTGCTGGATTGTACAGTAATGGAATGTTCAATATTATAGCAAGTGTCAATCAGACTACCAAAGTAGCTGCATTATTTTTCATTTCCACCAATAACAAATGTCATTTCCTAATGTTCCACATCCGCTACAGAATTTGTCCTTGTCATTGTACACATTTTAGCCATTCTAAGTGTTACATAGTGGTATGTAATTGTATTTTTAATTTGCTTTTTTATGGCAGCATGTAATCTGGATTATTCTTCTGTATACTTATATGCATGGTGTCTATTTTCTTTGGTGAGGTGCCCATAAAGTATAATGGTCCACATTTTATTTAGGCTGCTTTCATTTTTTTCTAACCAATCTGTACTGTTTTATTTCTTTTTATGCCTTATTGCATTAGTAAGGACTTGGAGTAAAATATGGAAAAGGAGTCATGAAAGGGGACATCCTTGTTTTTACCTGAACTTAGTGACAAAGCTTCATGTTTTTAACCATTAATCATGAGGTAAGATCAAAGTTTCCTGTAGATCTTTATTATCAACTTGAGAAACTTCCAGTCTATTTCTTTAACTAAGAGTTTTTATGAAGAATGGGTTTTAGGCTTTTTCAAAGGTCTTCTGAATCTAGTGATATGTTAATGATTGTCTTTAGGGTGTTGATATGATGAATATAATTATTTGATTTCAGAATGTTGAACAAGCCTTGCATAACTGGGATTATTCCTTCTCATTCATGATATAAAATTCTCTCAAAATATTGTTGGATTTGATTTGTTAATATTTTGTTGACGATTTTTGCATTGATGGTCCTGAGAGATATTGGTCAATTTTCTTTACTATTCATATGTTTCTCTAAGTTTGGATGTTATGGATTTAGTGTGAGACATTAATTTGGGGAGATTCTCAGTCATTTAAAAAAATTCTTTCTGTTCTTTGTTACCTTTATTTTCCTCCTGCTATATCCATTATGTATAGGTCACAGCATTTTCACTGTTTCACAATTATTGATTACTCTGTTCTGCTGATTTCTTTCCTGCCCATTTTTTCTTTTGAGATTTAAAGGTTTCTCTTGATATGTCTTCAAGCTCACAGATATTACTCCTCAGCCAGCCCCTTCACTGCTAAAACAAAATACGAGAGACTTGGTATTTTATAAACAACAGAATATTTTTGTTTTCTCATAATTGCTGAGGCTGAAAAGTTCAAGAACTAGTTACCAGGGGCTTCCCTGGTGGCACAGTGGTTAAGAATCTCCATACCAATAAAGGGGACACAGGTTTGAGCCCTGTCTGGGAAGATCCCACATGCCATGGAACAACTAAGCCCGTGCACTACAACTACTGAGCCTGCACTCTAGAGCCTGCAAGCAATAACTATTGAGCCTGAATGACACAATTACGAAGCCCATGCACCTAGAGTCCATACTCCACAACAAGAGAAACCACTGCAAGGAGAAACCCGTGCGCCGCAACGATGAGTAACCCCTGTGTGACACAACTAGAGAAACCTTGTGCAGCAACGAAGACCCAATGCAACAAAAAATAAATAAAATTAAATCTTTTGACTTCTGAGATGACTCACTCACATGGTTGTAAGTAAGAGGCCTCAGTTCCTTGACACATGGATCTCTCCTTAGGGCTGCTTGAGTGTCCTCATGACATGGAAGCTGGATTACCCCAGGATGAGTGATCTAGCAGAAACCAAAGCAGAAGCTGCAATGCCTTTGATAAACTTGGAAACTGCACTTTGTCATTTCTGCAATTTCTTATTAGTTAAACAGTGAGCTTTTTTCAAGTGTGAGGAGACACACAGGTAGATGAAGACTGGGAGATAATTAGGGGATAATTAGGGCCATCTTGGAGGCTGGCTACCAAAGTGGCTGACTAGACGAAGACTGAATTTTGTTTTCTTCACGTCTGGGGAGAAAATGGTCAGTGAATCCCATTGGTGGTCTTTGAGATGTACCAAAGCTACCTCTTGCTCTCACCCCCAGCCGTGTGGCTGACAGGATCTTGCTGCTCCGGCCATGTGTCAGGCCTGTGCCTCTGAGGTGAGAGAGCCAAGTTCAGGACATTTATCTACCAGAGACCTCCAGCACCTTATAATATCAAACGATGAAAACTCTCCCAGAGATATCCGTCTCCATGCTGAGACCTGGCTCCAGTCAGAGACCAGCAAGATATGGTGCCGGACATCCCATGCCAAACAACTAGCAAGACAGGAATGCAGGCCCACCCATTAGCAAAGGGGCTGACTAAAATCATAATAAGGCCACAGACACCCCAAAACACACCACCGGATGCAGAATTGCCCACCAGAAGGACAAGATCCAGACATACCCACCAGAACACAGGCACCAGTCCCCTCCACCAGAAAGCCTGCACAACCCACTGAACCAACCTTAGTCACTGGAGGCAGACACCAAAACAATGGGAATTACGAATCTGCAGCCTGCAAAAAGGTGACCCCAAACACAGTCCCCAAAGCCAAATGAGAAGACAGAGAAACACACAGCAGATGAAGGAGCAAGGTAAAAACTCACCGGACCAAACAAATGTAGAGAAAACAGGCAGTCTACCTGAAAAAGAATTCAGAGTAATGATAGTAAAGATGATCCCAAATCTTGGAACTGGAATGGAGAATATACAAGAAACATTTCACAAGGACCTAGAAGAACTAAAGAGCAAACAAACAATGATGAACAACACAATAAATGGAATTTAAAATTCTCAAGAAGGAAACAATAGCAGAATAACTGAGGCAGAAGAATGGATAAATGACCTGGAAGATAAAATAGTGGAAATAACTACTGCAGAGCAGAATAAAGAAAAAAGAATGAAAAGAATTGAGGACAATCTGAGACACTTCTGGGACCACATTAAACACACCAACATTCGAATATCAGGGTCCCAGAAGTAGAAGAGAAAAAGAAAGAGACTGAGAAAATATTTGAAGAGATTTTTGTTGAAAAGTTCCCTAATATGGGAAAGGGAATCATTAATCAAGTCCGGGAAGTGCAGAGAGTCCCATACAAGATAAACCCAAGGAGAAACATGCCAAAACATATATTAATCAAACTATCAAAAATTAAATAACAAAGAAAAAATATTAAAAGCAGCAAGGGAAAAACAACAAATAACATACAAGGGAATCCCCGTAAGGTTAACAGATGATCTTTCAGCAGAAACTCTGCAAGCCAGAAGGGACTGGCAGGACATATTTAAAGTGATGAAAGGGGAAAAGCTACAACCAAGATTACTCGAACCAGCAAAGATCTCATTCAGATTTGACAGAGAAATTAAAATCTTTACAGACAAGCAAAAACTAAGAGAATTTAGCACCACCAAACCAGCTTTACAAGAAATGCTAAAGGAAATTCTCTAGGCAGGAAACACAAGAGAAGGAAAAGACCTACAATAACAAACCCAAGACAATTAAGAAAATGGTCATAAGAACATACATATCAATAATTACCTTAAATGTAAATGGATTAAATGCTCCAACCAAAAGACATAGACTGGCTGAATGGATCCAAAAACATAACTGGTATATATGTGGTCTACAAGAGACCCACTTGAGACCTGGGGACACATGCAGACTGAAAGTTAGGGGATGGAATAAGATAATCCATGCAAATGGAAATCAAAAGAAAGCTAGAGTAGCAATTCTCATATCCGACAAAAAAGACTTTAAAATAAAGACTATTACAGGAAACAAAGAAGGACACTACATATCATCAAGGGATCAATCCAAGAAAAAGATATAACAATTCTATATACTTATGCACCCAACATAGGAGCAACTTAATACATAAGGCAAATGCTAACAGCCATAAAAGGGGAAATCGACAGTAACACAATCATAGTAGGGGACTTTAGCACCCCTCTTTCACCAATGAACAGATCATCCAAAATGAAAATAAATAAAGAAACACAAGCTTTAAAATGATACATTAAACAAGATGGACTTAATTGATACTCACAGGACATTCCATCCAAAAACAACAGAATACACTTTTTCTCAAGGGCTCGTGGAACATTCTCCAGGATAGATCATATCTTGGGTCACAAATCAAGCCTTGGTAAATTTAAGAAAATTGAAATCATTATCAAGTATCTTTTCCAACCACAATGCTATCAGACTAGATATCAATTACAGGAAAAAAAATCTGTAAAAAATACAAACACATGGACGCTAAAAAATACTCTACTTAATAACCAAGGCATCACTGATGAAATGAAAGAGGAAATTTAAAAATACCTAGAAACAAATGACAATGAAAACATGAAGACCCAAAACCTATGGGATGCAGCAAAAGGAGTTCTAAGAGGGAAGTTTATAGCAATAAAATCCTACCTCAAGAAACAAGAAACATCTCAAATAAACAAGCTAACCTTACACCTAAAGCAATTAGAGAAAGAAAGAAAAAAAAAAAACAAAGTCAGCAGAGGAAAGAAATCATAAAGATCATATCAGAAATAAATGAAAAATAAATGAAGGAAACAACAGCAAAGATCAAACAAACTAAAAGCTGGTTCCCTGAGAAGATAGACAAAATTGATAAACCATTAGCCAGACTCATCAAGAAAAGAAGGGACAGGACTCAAATCAATAGAATTACAAATGAAAAAGGAGAAGTAACAACTGACACTGCAGAAATACAAAGGATCATGAGAGATTACTGCAAGCAACTATAGGCCAATAAAATGGACAACCTGGAAGAAATGGACAAATTCTTAGAAAAGCACAGCCTTCCAAGACTGAACCAGGAAGAAATAGAAACTATAAACAAACCAATCCCAAGCACTGAAATTGAGACTGTGATTATAAATATTCCAACAAACAAAAGCCCAGGACCAGATGGCTTCACATGCAAATTCCATCAAACATTTAGAGAAGAGTTAACACCTATCCTTCTCAAACTCTTCCAAAATAGAGCAGAGGGAGGATCTCTCCCAAACTTATTCTATGAGACCACCATCTCCCTGATACCAAAACCAGACAAAGATGTCACAAAGAAAGAAAACTACAGGTCAATATCACTGATTAACATAGATGGAAAAATCCACACCAAAATACTAGCAAACAGAAATCAACAGAGCATTAAAAGGATCATACACCAAGATCAAGTGGGGTTTATCCAAGGGATGCAAGGATTCTTCAATATATGCAAATCAATGTGATACACCATACTAAAAAACTGAAGGATAAAAACCATATGATCATCTCAATAGATGCAGAAAATTCTTCTGACAATATTAAATAACCATTTATGATTTTTTAAAAACCCAAGAAAGTAGGCATAGAGGGAACTTTCCTTAACATAATAAAAGCCATATATGACAAACCCACAGCCAACATCATTCTCAATGGTGAAAAAGTGAAACCATTTCCACCAATATTAGAAGCAAGACAAGGTTGCCCACTCTCACCACTATGATTCAACACACTTCTGGAATTTTTAGCTACAGCAACCAGAGAAGAAAAGGAAATAAAAGGAATCCAAATCAGAAAATAAGAAGTTAAGCTCTCACTGTTTGCAGATGACATGATACTATACATAGAGAATCCTAAAGATGCTACCAGAAACCTACTAGACTTAATCAATCAATCTGGTAAGGTTGCAGCATACAAAATTAACGTACACATATCTCTTTCATTCCTATACACTAAAATGAAAAATCTGAAAGAGAAATTAGGGAAACACTCCCATTTACCACTGCAACAAAAAGAATAAAATACCTAGGAATAAACCTACCTAAGGAGACAAAAGACGTTTACTCAACAAACTATAAGACACTGAGGAAAGAAATCAAAGATGACACAAACAGATAGAGAGATATACCATGTTCTTGGATTGGAAGAATCAACATAGTGAAAATGACTATACTACCCAAAGCAACCTACAGATTCAATGCAATCCATATCAAAGTACCAATGGCATTTTTCAGACAACTGGAACAAAAAAAATTCACAATTTGTATGGAAACACAAAAGACTCTGAACAGCCAAAGCAATCTTGAGAAGAAGAACAGAGCTAGAAAAATCAGGCTCCCTGACGTCAGACAATACTACAAAGCTACAGTAGTCAAGACAGTATGGTAGTGGCACAAAAACAGAAATATAGATCAATGGAACAGGAGAGAAAACCCAGAGATAAACCTATGCACATATGGTCACTTTAGTTTTGATAAAGGAGACAAGAATATACAATGGAGAAATCATGGCCTCTTCAGTAAGTGGTGCTGGGCAAACTGGACATCTACAGGTAAAAGAATGAAATTAGAAGACTCCCTAACACCATACACAAAAATAAATTCAAAATGGATTAAAGACCTAAATGTAAGCCCAGACACTATAAAACTCTTAGAGGAAAAAACATAGGCAGAACACTCTATGACATCAATCACAGCAAGATCCTTTTTGACCCACCTCCTAGAGAAATGGAAATAAAAACAAAAATAAACAAATGAGACCTAATGAGACTTAAAAGCTTTTGCACAACAAAGGAAAACGTAAACAAGATGAAAAGACAACCCTCAGAATGAGAGAAAATATTTTCCAATGAAGCAACTGACAAAGGATTAATCTCCAAACTTTACAAGCAGCCCGTGCAGATCAATATCAAAAAAACAAACAACCCAATCCATAAATGGGCAGAAGACCTAAATAGACATTTCTCCAAAGAAGTTATACAGATTGCCAACAAACACATGAAAGAATGCTCAACATCACTGATCATCAGAGAAATGCAAATCAAAATTACAATGAGGTATCACCACACACAGGTAAGAATGGTCATCATCCAAAAATCTAGAAACAATAAATGCTGCAGAGGTGTGGAGAAAATAGAACCCTCTTGCCCCGTTGGTGGGAGTGTAAATTGATACACCCACTCTCAAGAATAGTATGGAGGTTCTTTAAAAACCTAAAAATAGAACTACCATATGATACAGCAATCCCAGTACTGGGCATACACCTAGAGAATACCATCATTCAAAAAGAGTCATGTTCCATAATGTTCATTGGAGCTCTATTTGCAATAGCCAGCACATGGAAGCAATCTAAGTGTCCATCAACTGATGAATGGATCAAGAAGATGTTGCACATCTTCAATATAAAATGGAATATTACTCAGCCATAAAAAGAAATGTAATTGAGTTATTTGTACTGAGGTGGATGGACCTAGAGTCTGTCATACAGAGTGCAGTAAGTCAGAAAGAGAAAAACAAATACTGTATGCTAACACATATATATGGAATCTAAAAAAAAAAGAAAGAAAATGGTTGGGAAGAACCTAGGGGCAGGACAGGAATAAAGACGCAGACATAGAGAATGGACTTGAGGACATGGGGAGGGGGAAGGGTAAGCCTTGACGAAGTGAGAGAGTGACATGGACTTATATATACTACCAAATGTAAAACAGATAACTAGTAGGAAACAGCTGCATAGCACAGGGAGATCAGCTCAGTACTTTGTGACCACTTAGACGGTGGGATACGGAGGGTGGGAGGGAGACGCAAGAGGGAGGAGATAAGGGGATATATGTATATGTAGAGCTTGTTCACTTTGTTATAAAGCAGAAACTAACACACCACTGTAAAGCAATTATAGTCCAATAAAGATGATAAAAATAAATAAATAATTTATGCCCCCCCCAAATTAAATATTTTTAAATAAATAAATAAATAAGAGCACTCAATAACATGGTAACTCTAAACCTAAGTGTTTTCAGTACTATAGTAACTGTAAACGGATTAATATCTCCTATTAAAGTATAATTTTTATATTATGTGCAACTACATTTTTTTCACAATATACAGGTAAAATAAAAGAATTACATTAGAAAGGAGAAAACATTCCATGTATTTTAAAACAATAAAACAATAAGCATATATCATGCCTATAATAAGAATATAATAAGCATATAATAAGCATATATAATATATAAGCATATAATATCATGCTTATAATAAGCATATAATAAGCATCTTAGATAGTCTTTTTTTGTGTGTGGTAGGCGGGCCTCTTACTGTTGTGGCCTCTCCCGTTGCGGAGCACAGGCTCCGGACGCGCAGGCTCAGCGGCCATGGCTCACGGGCCCAGCCGCTCCATGGCATGTGGGATCCTCCCAGACCAGGGCATGAACCCGTGTCTCAGGCATCGGCAGGCAGACTCGCAACCACTGCGTTACCAGGGAAGCCCAATAAAGTAGTCTTTAAGTTCAGAACAATTTGTCATTATTGTAATTAGCATTATTATCCCAATTTCTTAAAAATATTTCAATACTTTTTCTATTTGAAAAACTGTTTTAATATTGTTTTCTTCACTCTTTTGTGGTCTAATACATGGTAAGTATTTAGTTGCTAAAATTACGTTAAAATATATGTTGGTTTTTTACAGCCAAACAAAACTGAATCAAGAAGAAATAGATAACTTGAACATACTGATCACTAAAAGCAAAATAGAATCTGTAATTTTAAAAAACTCCTTACCAACAAAAGTCCAGGATCAGATGATTTCACAGACAAATTCTACCAAATATACAAAAAAGAACTTACACTAATTCTTCTCAAACTCTTCAAAACGATTGAAGAGTAAGGGATACTTCCAAAGACATTCTATGAAGCCATCATCACCTTGATATCAAAAACAGGTGGGGTGACTTCTCTGGTGGCACAGTGGTTAAGAATCCATCTGCCAATGCAGGGGACATCGGTTCGAGCCCTGGTCTGGGAAGATCCCACATGCCATGGGACAACTAAGCCTGTGTGCCACAACGACTGTGCCTGCACTCTACATCCCATGAGCCACAATTACTGAGATTGATAGCCACAACTGCTGAAGCCTGCACACCTAGAGCCCATGCTCTGCAAAAAAAGAAGCCACCGAAATGAACAGCCTGCACACCACAATGAAGAGTAGCCCCTGCTCACCACAACTAGAGAGAGCCCGTGCACAGCAACGAACACCCAATGCATCCAAAAATAAAGAAAGAAATTGACTAAAACAAACAAACAAAAAACAGATGAGGACTTTTCTGGTGGTCCAGCAGTTAAAATTTCACCTTCCAGTGCAGGGGGTGTGAGTACAATCCCTGGTGGTGGAGCTGAGATCCCACATGCCTCACAAACAACAAACCAAAACAAAACAGTAGCAATATTGGAACAAATTCAATAAAGACTTTCCAAAAAAAAGCACAGAGAAAGACACTATCAAAAAAGAAAATTGCAGGCCAATATCTTCGATAAATTTAGATGCAAAAATTCTCATCTGAATATTAGAAAACTGAATCTGACAACACATAAGAGGATCATACACCATGACCAAATTTGATTCACCCCAGTGTCACAAAGTTGTTTCAACATAGGCAAATCAATCAACATGATACACCCCATCAACAAAGGAAAAAAACAAAAAAAAGATCATCTCAATAGATGCCGAAAAAGCATTTGAAAAACTTCAGTATCCATTCATCATAAAAACACTCACCAAAGTGGGTATAGAGGAAACATATCTCAACATAATAGAAGCTATTTATGACAAGCCCACAGGCAATATAATACTCAATGTTCCTAAGGTGAAAGCCTTCCCGCTAAAATCCGGAACAAGACAAGGATTCCCACTCTCACCTCTTCTCTTCAACATAGTACTGGAAGTCCTAGCCACAACAATCAGACAGAAAAAAGAAAAAACTCTAACCAAATTGGAAGGGAAGAGGTAAATTTGTCATCATTTGCAGATGACATGATAATATATATAAAGGAAATCCTAAAAATTCCACCCAAAACCTACTAGAATTGATAAACAAATATAGCAAAGTAGCAGGATACAAGATTAACATACATAAATTGGTTGCATTTCTTGTTTTTCTTTTTTGTTAATTTATTTTGGCTGCATTGGATCTTCATTGCTGTGCACAGGTTTTTGCTAGTTGTGGCCACTGGGGACTAGTCTTCATTGTGGTGCACAGGCTTCTCATTGCAGTGGCTTCTCTTGTTGCAGAGCATGGGCTCTAGGCATGCGGGCATAAGTAGTTGTGACACACGGGCTCAGTATTTGTGGCTCACGGGCTCTAGTGTGCAGGCTAAGTAGCTGTGGCACACAGGTTTAGTTTCTCCACGGCATGTGAGATCTTCCTGCACCAGGGCTCAAACCCATGTCCCCTGTATTTGCAGGCAGATTCTCAACCATGGAGACACCAGGGAAGTCCCTGGTTGCATTTCTTTACACTAACAATGAAATATCAGAAAGGAAATGTGAACAAACAATCCCTTTTTTAAATGGCATCAAAAAAAATAAAAGACTTACGAATAAAACTCTCATCAAGGAGGTGAAAGATTTATATGCTGAAAACTACAAAACATTAGTAAAGGAAACTGAAGATGATTCAAAGAAATGGAAAGACATCCCATGCTCTTGGATGGGAAGAATTAATACTGTTAAAATGGCTATATTACCCAAAGCAATCTACAGATTTAATGTGATCCCTATCAAAATACCCATGACATTTCCCCCAGAACTAGAATAATCCTAAAATATATCTGGAACCATAAAAAGTCAGAACTGTCAACACAATCCTGAGGAAAAAGAACAAAGCAGGAGGCATAACCCTCCTAAATTTCAGACAATACTACAAAGTTAAAGTAATCAAAGCCGCATGGTATTGCCACAGAAATAGATACATGGATCAATGGAATGGAATAGAGATCCCAGAAATAAACCCACACACCTATGGTCAATTAACCTTCGACAAAGGAGGCAAGAATATACAGTGGAGAAAAGATAGTCTCTTCAGCAAGTGGTGTTTTGAAAGTTGGACAGCCATATGCAAATCAGTGAAGTCAGAACATACCCTCACAGCATACACAAAAATCAACTCCAAACGGCTTATATGCTTAAATATAAGATAAGACACCTTCAAACTCCTAGAAGAGAACATAAGCAAAACATTCTCTGACGTAAATCATACCACAGTTTTCCTAGGTAGTTCTCCCGAGGCAGCAGAAATACAGTGTCACCTACATACAAACTTTCAAGTTGAAAACTTTCAAAGATGCAAACGTCCATTCGCGTGTCAAATCATGTAAGTTAGTTTGTGTATCTGGCATACATTGTCACGTGCATGCATCCTCTATAAGTGGTTGTGCTTTTGTGTGCTTTACAGTACTGTATTATAGAGTACAGTAGTACAGTACCTTTATTTCAAGGCCAAGATGTCTGGAGGCAAGTGTAAAAGCAGTGGTGATGTAGCTGGTACTGTTAAGAAGCGCCAAGCGATAATGATGGAAAGAAAAGTGAAAGTAATTGAGAGAGTGGATCGAGGCAAAAAGATGTTAGACATCGCTCATTCTTATAACATGAATCATTCAATCACTGGCACAAATCTAAAGACCAAGGACAAGATCTTGGAACATGTGAAGTCTGCTGTGCTGACGATGTTGACAAAATATCGAAGAAGCATGGAAAAGTGGTGGAGGAGATGGAGAAACTTCTCAGTGTGCAGATGCAAGACCAACATCAGCGCTGAGTCCTGCTCAGCTTAATGCTGATTCAAGAGAAAGCTAAAGGCCTTTATGAAGACTTGAAGAAACACGGAAAAGAATCAGAGGGCACATCTTTTAATGTCAGCCATGGCTGGTTTCATCGGTTCAAGGCTAGAGCCAAATTTCACAATGTAAAAGTAAGTGGAGAGGCAGCAAGTGCATATAGGGTAGATGTCCAGGAACTTCCGGAAACACTTTAAGAAATGATTGATGATGGTGTGTATTTACCCGACCAGGTTTTTAATGTGGATGAGACACAACTGTACTGGAAGATGCCAGACCAAAATTACATCAGTAAGGAGGAAAAGTTGATGCCGGGCTGTAAAACAGCAAAGGATAGGCTAACTGTTGTTTCGTGGCAATGCTTCTGGTGAATTGAAGCTGAAGCCTCTCTTAGTTTATCATTCAGAGAACCCAAGAACCCTTAAAAACATAGCCAAGGGCTCTCTTCCTGTTGTGTGGAAGCATAACCCTAAATCCTGGATTGCACAGGCCACGTTCCAGGACTGCTTTTACCACCACTTTATCCCAGATGTAGAGAAATATCGCTTGGAGAAGGACATTCCAGCAAAACATTCTTTTGCTGCTCAACAATGCTCTGGGCCATCCCCCATCCACGAATGACTTTCATCTCAACGTCAAAGTAGTGCATCTGCCACCGAATACTACATTGCTCATTCAACCTATGGACCAGGGAGTTAAAGTGACTTTCAAGAAATATTACTTATGTCCCACTTTTTGTCAGGCAGTGAAGGTAAGTGACAAATCAGGAACAACCTAGGGACAACTTTGGAAGGACTATAACATCCACAAGACCATAAAAAACACTGACTTTGCACGGTGTGAGGGTATGGTGGGCACCGTGGATGGAGTTTGGAAGAAACTTTGCCCACAGTTTGTTCGTGATTTTTGTGGATTTGAGAAGGTAGATCAGAAGTCTGAAGAGGTCTTCAGCAACGTAGTGACCCACAGAGAGAAGCTGCAGCTAGATCTGCAAGAGGACGACTTCATTGAACTCCTTGCTGTGCAACATGAGGAGCTTGCTGATGGAATTGGAGGTCCAGAGAAAGGATGAAGAGGGACAGGAGGAAGACGAGGTAACAGAAGAACTGAAGAGATTCACGACACAGAGAATGGCAACGGAATCTTCTTTATTTGAGGAAGCACTGTTCGTTTTTGAGGTATAGGACCCGAACCTAGAATGGTACCCAAAGGTGGCAACCATTCAGAATGCAATCCAGTGCTACGCTACCTTGTCACCTATGATGAGAAAAAAGGAACTACTACCCAGACATCAATGGATCATTTTTTCAAGAGGGTAGATAGAATGAAATCCAGCAAGGAACCAGAACCTCTGCCATCAATGTCAGGCGTGAGTGAAATGGCAGCTTGCCCTCTGTCTCCTACTGCTGATAATCCTCCACCTCTACCTTCTCCCACCTCCTCTGCCTCCTCCAGTCAGTAACTCTTCTTGCCTCTTCCCTCCATGCCAGCCCCAGTATCAAAGCTGTCGTACTGTACTACTGTACTTTTCTACTTACTGTACTATCAGATTAAAAACATTTTCTTTATTTTTGTGTTTGTTTTTTATGTATTGTTTGCATGGAAAGTATTATAAACATATTACGGTACAATACCATAGAGCCGACTGTGTAAGTTGGGTACCTAGGCTAACTTTGTGGGACTTACAAACAAATTGGACTTACAAACGCACTCTTGGAACAGAACTTGTTCATATGGAGGAGACTTACTGTAAAATCAAAAAAGAAACAAGAACTAACCAAACTTATAAGCTGTTGCACAGCAAAGGAAACCATAATCAAAATGAAAATACACCCTATGGACTGGGAGAAAATATTAGCAAATGATGAGACTGACAAGGGCTTAATTTCCAAACTATACAAACAGCTCATACGACTCAACAACAAAATAACAAATAACTCAGTGGAAAAATGGGTAGAAGACCTAAATAAACATTTCTCCAAAGAAGACATAAGTAGAGCCAACAGGCACATGAAAAGATGCTCATCATCACTAATGATTAGAGAAATGCAAATCCAAATTACAATGAGGTATCACTTCACACAGATCAGAATGGCCATCATTAAAAAAATCTACAATTAACAAATGCTGGAGGGGATATGGAGAAAAAGGAACCCTTCTACACTGTTGGTGGCCATGTAAGTAGGTGCACCCACTATGGAAAACGGTATGGAGGTTCCTCAAAAATGCTATAAAGAGAGTTGCCATATGATCTAGCAATCTCACTTGTGGACATATATCCAGACAAAACTATAATTCAAAAAGACACATGAAACCCTATGTTCATAGCAGCACTATTTATAATAGCCAAGACTTGGAAACAACCTAAATGCTCATTGAAAAATGAATGTATAAAGAAGGTGTGGCATACATATACAACAGATATTACTCAGACATAAAAAGAATGAAATAATGGCATTTGCAGCAACATGGATGGACCTAGAGATAATGATACTAAGTGAAGTAAGTCAGAAACAGAAAGACAAGTAGCATATAATATCACTTATATGTGGGATCGAAAACAGGACACAAATGAATATGTCAGTGAAACAGAAACAAACACACAGATACAGAAAACAGAGTTGTGGTTGCCAAGGAGAGAGCGAAGGAAAGATTGGGAGTTTTGGAATAGCAGAAGCAAACTATTCTACATAGGATGGACAACCCACAAAGACCTACTACTGTATAGCAGAGGAAACTATATTCAATATCCTGTGTTAAACCATAATGGAAAAGAATATATATATTAATTATATGTATATATAATTAATTATAATTAATTAATTATACAGAAATTAATACAACAATGTATAAAGGCTGCAGAGGGGGTGGAGAAAAGGGAACCCTCCTGCACTGTTGGTGGGAATGTAAACTGATACAGTCACTATGGAGAACAGTATGGAGGTTCCTTAAAAGCTAAAAATAGAACTATCATATGACCCAGCAATCCCACTACTGGGCATATACCTGGAGAAAACCATAATTCAAGAAGATACATGGGGCTTCCCTGGTGGCGCAGTGGTTGAGAATCCACCTGCCGATGCAGGGGACACGGCTTCGTGCCCCGGTCCGGGAAGATCCCACATGCCGCAGAGCGGCTGGGCCCGTGAGCCATGGCCGCTGAGCCTGCGCGTCCGGAGCCTGCGCTCTGCAATGGGAGAGGCCACAACAGTGAGAGGCCCGCGTACCACACACACAAAAAAAAAGATACATGTACCACAATGTTCACTGTAGCACTGTTTACAATAGCCAGGATATAGAAGCAACCTAAATGTCCACTGATGGATGAATATATAAAGAAGATGTAGCCCATATATATAATGGAATATTACTCAGCCATAAAAAGGAACAAAATTTAGTTATTTGTAGTGAGGTCGTTGGACCTAGAGTCTGTCATACAGAGTGAAGTAAGTTAGAAAGAGAAAAGCAAATACCATACATGAACACATATATATGGAATGTAGAAAAATGGTACTGACGAACCTAGTGATAGGACAGGACTAGAGGCACAGATGTAGAGAACGGACTTAAGGACACAGGGTGGAAGGGGAGACAGGGACGTAGTGAGAGAGTAGCACTGACATATATACATTACCAAATGTAAAAGAGCTAGTGGTAAGCGGCCACATAGCCAGGGAGATCAGCTCGGTGCTTTATGACCCCCAGAGGGGTGGGATAGGGAGGGTGGAGGGAGGCTCAAGAGGGGGGATAAGGGGAATATACGTATACCTATAGGTGATTCACTTTGTTGTAAAGCACAAAGTAATACAGTGTTAGAAAGCAATTATACTCCAATAAACATGTATTAAAAAACCCACAACATTGTAAATTGACTACACTAGAAAATATTTCTTAAGTGCAAAACATTTTTTGAATGTAAGTTTTATTGTGTGTGTGTACCACAGGTTCAATATATATGAATTATGTCAAATTAATTACATTGTTTTTCAAAATAAAGAATTTTGGATATTCTACATCAGCTTCTCAATATAAACGCAGAAAAACTATATTCTTTTTTTCTAAAGTTCAGAAATAGCCATTTTCCTCATTCGGTATACTATAAACCACTAACTATTAAAAAGGGAATCGAGACCTCTTCCTTGCAAAGGATTATTTCTCCACTCACACAAGTTTAATAGAATGTTCCACAATGAACTGACTTCCCACCTTAGAGACATGAGATTTTTGCATCCTGAAATCCCTTTCTTGCAAAAATGTCCAATTAGCATCCTAGCATTACAGAAAATAAATGCTTTTTTCTGGATCTCAAATTCCATACAACTTTATCAAGACATCACGTATGTTTTTTTACACACACAGACTGTATTTTATTTTTACAACAGATAAATCAACTGACACCAAGCATTGTAAATGGATGACCACAACAAAAGCAACAATGACTGCAATTACCAAACACGAATCACACTCAGCCGATGTCAGAATATTGACATCCAGTCCAGTCATCGCTCCACTCTAACAGTTTCTTTACTTTGCAGTGAAAGACATCATGGATTTTTAAATTATCAGCACTCACCTGAGGTCTTTAAAAATCAACAAAAACATACTTTTGTGATCTCTTTCATTTATTCTGGTTCTAAGTGGTCATTTCTAAACGAAAGTATTTAAGTATGTTAACGTCATCTTATAACATCATATTTCAAATGACTGACTACTGTCTCTCCAAAGATGAAATATCAGGAACTCATAATTAGGGTCTCCAAAGATTTACTGCCTGAGTCTGTATTACCCTTCTGCTGAACTCCACACTGTTCATTATTCTCTGAGAATATTATTTTTCTTGTATGGCCAGCACACGCTCTTTCATTTCATGAAGTTTCTTCCTACAATTTTATGCTTAGTTTATTTCTGAGAATATGCATTATTTCAGGTTGATATTTATAGACACAAAGAATTCTCTATAATTCCCTGAGAGTTTCAAGAACTCCTTCTTCTTTTATTTTAATACCTAGATTCTGAAGCTCTCCACAAAGCATTACTAAAATTGCTTTTACATAAATATCTACATATTAATCACACATTAATGCATTTACAATTGTATTATGCTTTATTGCTAATTTTGGAGCATATATGTAGCTGTCTTATTTACCACCCTCTTGGAAATCATTTTAATATCTGCACTTAGGACTTGAAAGAGAATTGATAAATAAAAACATGAAGAATATGCAAATACAATTTATATTTTTCTCATAAAATTATCCAGAAAAAAGAAGAGTCCTGATACTCTGCAGGCATGATACTCAAGAATGTGTAGTCGGGCTTCCCTGGTGGCGCAGTGGTTGAGAATCTGCCTGCGGATGCAGGGGGCACGGGTTCGTGCCCCGGTCCGAGAAGATCCCACATGCCGCGGAGCGGCTGGGCCCGTGAGCCATGGCCGCTGGGCCGGTGCGTCCGGAGCCTGTGCTCCGCAACGGGAGAGGCCACAGCAGTGAGAGGCCCGCGTACCACCAAAAAAAAAAAAAAAAGAATGTGTAGTCTTCCGGCAGGAAAACATGCAGTAATCCATGTGGCAGAGTTTACCTGTGACCAGCTGGGGTTAGTGACCTGTGCATTCCTTACATGCAACATATCAGGAGTGGAAAAAGGGAATTTGTCAGTTGTGGCAATCAGTATCATGAAGATTTATAGCAGGTCATGCTCATATATTCAGCACAGGTACAATCAAAAGTTTGCTCAATTCTGGGAGATCTAAGTCTGTATCTGTTACCTCGTCTTTAACGAGGAAATGTCAGAACTGACTTAACAAAAAAAAAAGTGTTTGTTTGTTTTAATTACAGTCACGGTGGGTAAGACATAGCTCAGAACAGCTAATGTGACTTACTGATTCGTTCATCAGGAAATACAGTTTCACCTTTCCTGTTTATTCTCCACATCCTGTAGTAAGTTAAGTTTCAATGAAAGATAAATCTACAGGGTGAAAAGAAAAGAAAACTGACATGTGTTGAAAAGATCATTCTGACAGGTTTGACCACGTATGTCCGTGTTTCTGGAGATGGACACAAGCCAGAGCTCCCGACTCTGACGTTTTCGCTGATGTCATTCCCCTTGATCCTCAATTTGGAAGTGGATAAAAATGTTTTCTATGTTTTCTTCTTTAAGAAATTAAATCAAGAATGCTTTCTAGACATGATCCTCTAAAGATTTTCAGTCAGTGGTCATCAAGAGAAGAAAAGCACAGAATCTCATCCCCACCGAAGAGTGACATTCAGTCAGGCAACAGAATTCTCCCCAGAATCAGAGCTTCATCTTTAACATGCGATCAAAGGTTTTCACAGGTGCTGCCTCACTCTGCAGTCAGCCCTACCATATGGGATTGGCTCTGAGAATCTCACATCAGATGACTGACAAACATGTCATAGGACCCTGATCTGCTACCACATCCTGCCTCGCTTAATGATCTCCTGCAGGGACATTGGAATATTCCAGGATATTTCCTGGAGCCCTCTACTCTATACAGGTAAACTTCCAAGTAGAAACAGAAGCTTTGATTTTCACTGGGACCCCTGCTCTGTCCAACCAACCTCTCTAGAAATATGATGTTCTAACCTCTCCTGATTAGAACATTTCAAGGTCTCTCCCTGTGCTAATTTAGTAAAGGTAAAGGAGAAACAAGAAAGAGCAAACTATGCAGGGAGCAATATATAAGATTCCTTTCCTTAATGTATTTATCTGATATACCCAAATATTGAGAAATATAGATTCATTTCAGAATGGTCAAGAAAAGAGGAGGAGGAACCTCTATGCCAACAGTATATATAAAACGGAATCAATATTGCATAAGCTCCAGCCTAAGTTTAGCTACGAGGTACTAACTCTTCTCATAAAGAAGAAAGAGTTCTCCATCACTTGAAGCACACTGAGGCCTCAGACAGCTGGACACTGAGGGTGTAGTCTCCTCATGCGAATTCTGTACCTGCGTCACAGAGCAATGAAACAGTCCCAAAGAATTATTAAGGATGAGGTGGGGAATCGAAAGAAGAAAGATGAATCCATACTCTCCCCTAGCATCTGTTCTGCTGGATATTACCACCACCGTAGCCCAATATGACCTTCCCACTTTTCTCTGGGCCTCCCTACTTTCCACCTCCATCCTCTCAGTATATCTTACCTACACTTGGAAACGACTCTAGTTTTTCCACTGGTCTTTATCAACAAGTAATCCAAATAGCAACTGTGTATATAACTCCTTAGAGACCTCAGGTCTGACTCATTAATACATGACCTTCCAAGTCCAAAGTTTTCCTAATTCCCTTTATTTTTTTTCTAATTTCCATGTACTTACACTCTCAGGACTTCCACTGTTCTCGGGTTCGTGTTCCCTGCAAAATCTGTCAACCTAGACATAGACTTAAGTACCACCCTTTAATTATCTCCTAGGTTATCCAGTTTTTAAAAAAGCCTCAGCAAGCCTTATGGACTTTATTAAAGACTCTTTAAGATAACCCACGGGGGATAGCAGTACACCCACACATATCTATTTAATACACCCTCAGAGTAATGAAGACTCTCAGCTCTTCTCCTTCAACGTATGCAGTGTCTCGCCCATCTGATTACTGTCTGCTGTATCCCAGGTCCACTCCCTTCCCTCGTATTACATTCTTTCCCAATTTTGTATGTTGGTAAAATCAAATAACATAAAATATAACATGTTAATTATTATAAAGTGCAGCGTTCAGTAATATTAAATACATTCATATTATCGGGCGATCAACATCGCCATTTATCTTTCTAATTCTTTTCTACGTTTTAAAACTGTAACTCTATATCTTTTAAACCTAACTTTCCTTTTTGTTCCATAAACACATGAAAAGCATCATTACCCTCCCAGATCTATGGTTTTGACTACACTAAGTACCCCATATAATTGAAATAAGTAGTTGTATTGTTATGACTCACTAAAAGTCACAAAAGTGGCATTTTTGGAAGCTAAATGTCCTCAAGATTCATCCATGTTGTAGCACATTCCTAGATCTTTTCCTTCTTCACACTGAATAATATTGTATTCTATGAGTATACCACACTTTGCTTATCCAGGAACCAGTGAATGAACACGTAGGTTGCTCTCATATTTTAGTTACTCTGATTATTACTGCTCTAAACACTAGAGTACAAATATTTAAGACCCTGATTTCAGTTCCTTTGGGTATACCTCAGAGTAAGATTCCTGGATCATGGAGTAATTCTATTTTTCAATATCTGAAAAACTGCCATACTCTTTTGCAAAGCAGCTGTATCATTCTACATTCCCTCTGACACATCACAATGCTTCCTACTCCCTCACTTCCTCACCAATACTTGTTTTCTGCTTGTGTATGTGTGTGTGTGTGCTTGTGTGTGTATGCATGCACACAAATATATAAACACGCATTTAGTGATATGGAGCATCTATTCAAGTGCTTAGTCGTTTGTACATCTTTTTGAAGAACCATCTATTCAAGTCTTTTATCCATTTTTGAATCAGGGTGTTTGCTTTTTGTTGAGTTGTAGAAGTTCTTGGTATATTCTGAAGAGAAATCTCTTGTCAGATAGATGGCTTTCAAATATTTTCTCCCATCTGTGGGTTGCCATTTTATTCTGTTTACATTTCTTTCATACACATTATTTTTTAATTATGTACTGCAAATTGTTTATTTTTTGTTAGCTGTACATTTGTTGTTCCTTCATTTCATACTGAGGAAGACACTGCCAAATCCAATGTCATGAAGCTCTTGTCTTGTGTCTTCTTCTAAGACTGTTTAGTTTATTAGGTCTTATATTTAGTTTCTTGATACGTTTTCATTATTTTTTGCATATGATGTTAGGTAAGGGGTCCATCTTCCTTATTTTGCACGTTGACAACAAGACTTCTCAGCACCATTTGTTGAAAATACTATCCTTTTTACTTTGAAAAGTCTGGCAACTTGTCAAAAATCATTTGGCCATATATCAGGGTTTATTTCTAGGTGTTCTATTCTATTCTGTTGGTCTTGAATAGAGGAGAAAATAGTATAACCTATCCAGGTTGATGAAGAACATAAAGAAAGACCAGGACTGAGAATTAGGAGGGCAATATAAAACAGCAGGGAGTAAAAGACAGTGTGAGAGAAGATCTTGTATTTGCGAGTTCATGGAAATATGATCATGCTAAAACCAGTAAACACCTCACTTTGAACAATACGGTAAATGTGCTGGCAAGAAACATAACACTTACCCATCTCTGGGAAATATAGTATGGGTATAAAGATAAACTACACACAGATATATGAAAAAGGGAAGGGTTTTCATGGTGTGAGAATATTGTGGGACCTGAAATACAATTTACTTCTGTTCTAGCATTGTCTCTAAAATTTAGCAAAGTGTATATACAAGCAATTCCAATTCTGGTAATGTGTGTTTGACAGGTTTATATATGAACTTCAGCAGACCAGTAAATGTACATTCATAGTAGGACCATTCCCTAAACCAAAAAAACAAAACACAAAAACTGGAAAGACTAGAGTTCACGTTGTCAACACACATACAGATGCAGTGATGGTTTACGGTCCAAAAGCAGAAGGTGAGCATGGGTACAAGAGGTTAATCCCCAGGCTGGGCTGGGGTGCACAGTTTGAGGGTAACACAGGTAGAAAAGGCTTTTGTCCTATCCTTGAGTTTTGAGGTATGGAAATTCACAGGTCACTACCTTCATTTCAAACTGAATGAATGCACTATTCAATTTTTTAAAACAGGCGAAGTAAACATGAGTGATAATAAATTTCAAACTGTCACGAATCAAACAAGATACTAAGAAAAATTAAATAATATGATTTAAGAATGAAGTGGAGAGACTGTCCAAGATGGTAGCATTCAGAAACTCAGAGCTGGATGCCTCTCAGACGCACACCAAAGTCACAATTGTTTACAGAGCAGCAACTGAAGAAAAGAGCGGGACTCACCATGAAAGATGTTTTACAGCTAAAGACATAAGAGGCCCCTCGGCAAGGCAGGAAGGACGGGGCAACATCTCAATAGCATCAAGACCCACACCACCTGGGGGTGGCCCACACATGGGAGAATAATTACAATTTCTGAGGGGCTCCCAGAGAGCAAGGGGTATGAACCCAACATCAGGCTCCCAAGCCCAGGGATCCTGTGCTGGGAAGAAGAGTTCCTAGAAAGTTGGGCTTTGAACACCAGTAGTGCTTATTTTCCAGAGAGCCAGAGGGTTGTGGGAAATAGAGATTCCACTCTTAGAAGATGCTCACAAAATCCCACGTGATCCGAGAATCAGAACAGAAGCAGTCATTTGCAAGGATCCTGCGTTACACCTACCCCCTGATCTTAGAGAGTCTCCCAGAGACGCAAGAGGCATTTACAGCACAGCCTCAGGGACATGGACACTGGCAGCAGCCATCTGGGGGAGCTCATTCTACCTCGCGGCCACTGGCACCAGCAAGCAAAATTTCAGAATCCTCCCTCTATCTATTTAGCCTCAGGACCTAGCCTTACCCATTTCCACCACACTATACACACAAGCACTAGGGGGCTGCAGGCCAAGCAACTAACTGAGCAGGCGCATAGCCACATCCACCAGCGAACACGATGCCTTCAGACCCTCAGTGCACAGCTGCCCCTGGACATGGGCCCAGCCACCAAAAGCCCAAGGACCAGCCTCCAGACCTCAGTGGACAGGCGCCAGCCCCAGAGTCCCTGACCCCTCTGACCAGTGAGCCTCCTCTGGCCTTGGAATCAGCCTCACTGTCGGCAGGTGATTACTGCCCAGGGACTGGATGGAGCTTTGACCTACACAACCGCAAACCTGCTCCAGCAGTGGGATCGGCCTCGTACACCAACAGGTACACACCGGCCCCAGGAATACCACAGCCCAGCAGCCTGTGTGACCAGAACACTCCCTTGCAGGCCAGAAGCAACCACGGGCTCAGCTGGGTCCTGACCCTGCCCGTCAGAATGCCAACACAAGACTAGGGACAGCCCAGACCCTGCAGAGAGCTGTGTCAGGGACAGTGATCCAACACCAACTCTGCGACTCCTGGGGCCTGCAGCCAGAACTCGGGACCTGGGTCTTCCTCCCAGTCGCCAGCATAGCCCCAGGACCAGGGACTGGGCACTAGCCCTGATACCACCTGCACTGCAATTCTACCCAGAAGTGAACCAGCACTAGATTTGGTGTCTCCCAGAGTTTTTCAGCGAGCTGCCTCACGATTTAGCCTCAGCAAGTAGCACAGACAGCCTCCACACAAGGCAGGGTCTGGCAAACAAGCACTCTGGGGGCAGCCAAGCCTACCAGACCATCCACAGTAGTCAGCCCACCACAACAGAAGAGCCCAAGCAGCCCACATAGGGGGTACACCTAGAACATATAGTTCTAGTGACCAGGGGACAGTGGGTTGCTGGGACACATAAGACCTCTCCTACAAAAAGCCACTTCTCCAAGGTCAGGAAACGAAATGAACTTACTACATACAGAGCAATAAAAACAGCAAGTTAAGAAAAATGAGGTGATACAGAAACACGATCCAAATGAAGGAACAAGATAAGAACTCAGAAGAAGATCTAAGTGAAGTGGAGAGAGCCAATCTCCTCAACAAAGAGTTCAAGGTAATGACTGTAAAGATGATCAAAAAACTCAGAAGAATGGACATCCAGAGCAAGAAGTTAGAATGTTTTTAGAAAGAGTTAGACCATTAAAGAACAACAAAACAGAGATTAGGAATACAGTAACTGAAATGAAAAATACACTAAAAGGAAACTACTGTAGACTAAATGATACAGAGGAATGCATCCGAAAACGGAAGGACAGAGCACGGGCGGTCACTGAGGATGAACGGGAAAACAATAGATTAAAATGCAATGAGGAAAGTTGAACAGACGTGTGACACAACATCAAGTGTACTAATATTTGCATCATACTGGTCCCAGAAGCAAAAAGGTACGAGAAAGCAATGTAGAACATACCTGAAGACATAAGAGCTGAAAAGTTCCATAACCTGGGAAAGAAAACAGACATCCAAGTCCAGTAAACACAGTAAGGCCCAAACAGGATCAAGCCAAGGAGGACCACACCAAGACTCATTGTCATTAATCTGGCAACAAAATAAAGAGAAAAAGACACTAGTAAAAGGAGCAAAGGAAAAGCAACAAGTTACAAACATGGGAACTTGCATCAAGTTATCAGCTGACTTTTCAGGATAACCTCTGCATGCCAGAAGGGAGTGGCATGGTATATTTAAAGTCGTGAAAGGGAAAAGCCTATAACCAAAAATACTCTACCCAGCAAGGCTCTCCTTCAGATTTGGTGGTGAGATCTCAAGTTTTACAGAGAAACAAAACTAAAAGAGCTCAGCATCGTCAAACCAGCGGGATGAGAAATCTGAAAGGGGCTTTTCTAAGTGAAAAAGAAAAGGCCACGACTGAAACATAAAAATTAGGAAAGGAAACTTACTAAAGGAAAAACCTCATTGGATAAGGCAAATATTCAACACAGGTAGTAAATCAACCATGAACACAGCTAATAGGAAGGATGAAAGAAAATACTAATAAAATCATCTATATTCACAATAAGAAGGTAAGGGACACACAAGACAAGTAGATGTAAAATATAAGGTCCAATTCAGTAACTGTGGTGGAGCAGAGTAACAGTGCAGGGTTGTTAGTGTCCACGTGAAATTAAGAGCTCAGCAACTTCAATAATCACACACACGCGCACGCACACACACACACACACACACACACACACATTTAAAAAAACTGAAAGAAATCCAAACATAACATTAAAGATAGTCCTCACATCACAGATGAAGAGAATAAAAGGAGAAGAAAGGAACACTGAAAAAATTAAAGAGGGATTCTAAAAATACCCAAGACAGATGAAAATGAACACACAATGATCCAAAATCTATGGGACACAGCCAACGCAGTTCACAGGGAGAAGTTATAGTGATACAAGCTTATTGTTAGGAAACAAGAAAAACATCAAATAAACAACCTAACATTACACCTGAAGGAATTAGAAAAAGAAGAAGAAAACAAAACTCAAAGCTGTCAGAAAGAAAAAAATTAAGAAAACAATACCATATGCAATCACACCAAAAAGAATAAGATACCTAGGAACAAACACACCTAAGCAGTAAAAGACATGTACTCAGAAATCTATCAGCCGTTGGTGAAAGAAGTTGAAGGCAACAGAAAAAGATGGGGAGAATATAGCATGTGTGTGGATGGCAGAATTAATACTGTGAAAATAAACTTACTACCAAAGACAACCTACAGATTTAATGCAATCCCTATCAGAATACCAAAGCATTTTCACAGAACTTGAAAAAGTAATTTGAAAATTTGTATAGAAACACAAAGACCCCAAATAGCCAAACAATCTTGAGAAAGAACAGAGCTGGAGGCATCACACACCTTGACTTCAGATTAGACTGCAAAGCGACAGTAATCAAAGAGAATCGTACCGGAGCAAAAACAGACACAAAGATCACCGGAATAGAATAGATATCCCAGAAATAAGCCCACACACTTCTATTTAATTGATTTATGATGAAGCAGGAAATATGGAGAAAACACGTCTTTTCAATAAGGGGTACTGGGAAAACTGGTCAGCTACATGGAAAAGAATAAAATTAGATTATTTTAGCACACCATATATAAAATAAATGCAAAACTGAATAAAGACCTAAACGTAGGACCAGAAACCATAAAACCCCTAGAGGAAAATATAGAACATTCTTGAACATAAATGATAGCAACAGTTTTAGGTTCAGTCTACTAAGGCAAATGAAACAAAAGCAAAAATAAACAAGTGGGACTTCACTAAACTTAAAAGATTTTGAATAGCAAAGGAAACCAAAGACAAAATGAAAAGACAAGCTGCTGAAGTAGTGACAATATTTGCACATGATAAGACGTGAACATCAAAAAGATGACCAAGCAAGAGTTCATATCTAAACTACAGAAATGGCACATACAACTCAATATCAAAAAAATACCCAAAATCTTTTTTAAAAAATGAGAAGACCTAAATAGACATTTTTCCAAGGAAAAAATACAGATAGACAGACAGAACTCACAAAGATGCTAAACATAGCTAATTGGCAGTAAAATGCAAATCAAAACTGAGATATATCACCTCAGTCTTGTCAGAATGGCTGTCATCAAAAAGATCACAAATAACAAAGGTTAGTGAGGATGTGGAGAAAGGGAAACACATGTACACTCTTGATGTGGAGGTGAAGTAGTGCAGCTACTGTGGAAAGCAGAATGGAGGTTCCACAAAAAACTAAAAAGAGAACTACCATAATATCCAACAATTTCACTCTTGGGTATATCAGAAGAAAACAAAAACACTATTTCAAAAAAATAACTGCACATCAATATTCGTAACAGTGTTGTTTGCCATAGCCAAGAGACAGAGTCAAACTCAGTGTTCATCACTAGGTTAGGGGATAAAACAGATTTTTTATGATGACTTCAGTCAAACTAAGTGTTCATCACTAGGTTAGGGGATAAAACAGATTTTTTATGATGACTTCAGCAAAAAATGAAATTTTGCCATTTGCAAGAACATGGATGGATTTGGAGGCTATTATGCTTAGTAAAATAGGCCACAGAGAAAACAAGCATGGCATCTAAAAAATTGAATACAACAACAAGAACAAGAAAAAACAGCCTCACAGGTTAAAGAACAGACTAGTGGTTACCAGCAGGGAGAGATAGGGTGGAGGAGCAAAAGAGTGGTAGCAGATTTGGAGGTATAATCACTAGGTATATAATCAATCATCTACAGTGATGTACTGTATAGCATGGGGAATATAGCCACTCTTTTATAGTAAGTATAAGTGGAGAAGAACCTAAACTTTTATGAATCGCTATGTTGTACCTCTGAAACTAATATAATAATGTATATTAACTATAGATCAATAAAATATAAAGTAAGGAACAATAAAAGGGAGACAGATTATTAGATAGAAATCAATTAAATAAACACAAGTTTTGAAAATCAAGGAATTAAAAAACAACATGTAAGACACAACATTGGCATTTGAAGTGTATAATCTATTTATTTAAAAGAAATCATGGGCTTCCCTGGTGGCGCAGTGGTTGAGCATCCACCTGCTCATGCAGAGGACATGGGTTCGTATCCCGGTCCGGGAGGATCCCACGTGCTGCGGAGCGGCTGGGCCCATGAGCCATGGCCGCTGAACCTGCGCGTCTGGAGCCTGTGCTCCGCAACGGGAGAGGCCACAATGGTGAGAGGCCCATGTACCGCAAAAAAATAATAATAAATAAATAAAAATAAATAAAAAATAAAAGAAAGAAAAGAAATCATTTAAGTGGTGAAAAATGGTACCCATTCTCACAATTTTGTATATCTAGGGTAAATTATTATCTACAAAAATATTTTACAAATATTCACTCTAAAAGAAAGAGAAAATTTGGATTAACCCATTTTAGTATACAAATTTAATATCAAAGTCTCCATGTCAAATTGATTTGAATAAGTTCTGTTAGCCACTTCTAGTTTCTTTGTGATGTAAAATCTTTTAAAGCATAAAATCAGCCTTTCTGCATTATTCCATTAGACATACATAGAAGTGAAAAGAAACAAGAAGACAGAACAATCAACCAGGAAGGTGAATTTACTGAGAAACAGCCATTCGTTCTCCCTCCTCCTTTTCTTTTCCTCCTTTTCCAGGTCTCTTTCGGTTCCAATCAAGAGAAGTCTTGAGAGTTCTGAGAATATTTCTTTGAGGGCTTCAAATCACCATACCTACAACTTCTGCCACAACTACACACACACGGGAACAAAAATAAACCTCTGCTATCTACTCATGTAGGAGGGATTCATGCAAAATAAACTCCTACAAGGAGACCAACGGGTGAGTTTTCTACCTGTTCTTTATAATGTCCTTCCATTAGAGTAAATCCCACACATGATGAGGCAGAAGCAGTTATGTGAGCTTTTCCTTGAAGTCAAAACTCTTACATTCATTTCAAGTACCTGGTGATCATAGGGTACAGCCAGGGAAAGTGCCATCCCCCTTGCGGGGGGGTGGCGGTGAATAGGCTCCCACAACCGTGCACTTCCTGATGTACACATTCTGGAGAAACAAAGGGCGGTCACACCGCAGTCAGCCTGTCAGGCTGTCGGGCCACTGCCAACCCGAGCAGCCTGGAAGTGCCCCATCAGTTGCTGAAAGCGAAACTTTGTCCCCCCTGTGAAGCCAGGCAATTTTGGCCAGAGGGTCAGAGGAGACTATTAATCAACTCCTCCTCTCTGCTCAGCTCCTTGGGGTTACAGCAACCCCATCTCCAAGCCCAAATCTGCCCCTGGAGTGCCGAACTGGAAGTGGCAGGTGGGCTGTGCCGGTGCTTCAGCGCCCTCTGGAGGTTGTCTGCTCTAATGGCAACTCTCAGCCCTTCCTCCTCCCCCTTCCCTAGTCCTGGGGGCTGCCTTGGCCTCCTGCAGCTGCTGGCCTGATTTCATTCTTCTTTTTTCTCCAATTACAATTGAAGTGTCCTACAGAGGTATGGAATCTCTTGAAGAAGGAAGATCTTTTAGTCAATACACCTTAACAGTGAGAAGTTGATTTCAAGAATGAACCTGAAATACTATATTTTTCTCCTGATGATTCCAAGGAGAGACAGCTCAAGTTTTCTAAATCATAAGAAAAACCAAGGTAAATATGATCTTCTGAGCCAGAGATGAAAAAACAGTTTTTAGCACCCTCTCCTCATGTCATATGACTGGGATTTAAATCAATCAACTGCCACTGGTTTTTAAATCACATGACCCAACTTTAAATCAATCAGCTGCTTCCCTGTAACTCAGGTGACTTGGCTTTGAACAGTAAGAAATGAAGAGGTATAAAAATGTTCTGAACAATAAATGGAAAAGCAACATTTTAGAAAGTGTTTTTTTTTTCTTTTCGAATGGACCATTCATTGGATACGGAATAAAGGATTCTCTTGTGGATTTCTTGAACTGTAAGCATATACAATGTCTCCGTTGGCGTGATTGACTTAGTTTTGGGGGTTTTGTTGTTGTTGTTGTTAACATCCTTATTGGAATACAATTGCTTTACCATGTTGTGTTAGCTTCTGCTGTATAACAAAGTGAATCAGCTATTCGTATACATATATCGCCATATCCGCGCCCTCTTGTGTCTCCCTCCCACCCTCCCTATCCCACCCCTCTAGGTGGTCACAAAGCACCGAGCTGATCCCCCTGTGCTATAGGCAGCTGCTTTCCACTAGCTATCCACTTCACCTTTGCTAGTGTATATATGTCCATGCCACTCTCTCACTTCATTCCAGCTTACCCTTCCCCCTCCCTGTGTCCTCAAGTCCGTTCTCTACGTCTTTATTCCTCTGCAGCGACTCCTGCTAAGGATGGATACTTCCTTTTATGCTCAGGAATATGCCCTAGTTTAAATATGATTTGAGTTTGATCCTGTGAACCATCAGAACTTCCCACGGGAGATAAATGAGGAGATTCGGGCCTTTATTAGTACGCACGGTGAACACGGGTGTCCTGGCTGTACTTGCCAACCCTCCTCACTTACCCACCTATTTTTATCCACCTTTCTCCCTGTGAGTACCTTTGACCAACCCTGAGCTCAGGCTCCTGACCTATGACAGTGACTTTGTCGTCAGTCTTTCTTTAAAAATGGACAGGTAACAAAATGAATGTAACCTAGAAGCAGCAGCTCAGTAAGGGAAATAAAATCACCAGTAATTATCTAATCACAGCCACAGCCATCCAGGGCTCAGGTCCCATAAGAATGGGACCTTCCTCAATTTGAAGGGCATCCAATCAAATAAGTAAAGGTGTTGCTCACCTCTGCCACTTGGAGGGATTGCTAGGCAGTCTACCCAGTGTATACTAACTGCAAAACACTGTCATGGTTTTGAAATACCTATTTTCCAGGAAAGATTTTTGGGGTGCATGGGGAAGGTTTCTTTTTGACATCAAGCAAAAAATAAATCACCAAGCTCTTTAAGCACAGGGGTTTTTAAGAGGGCAGTAGAAGGAGGGAATGGGCAGAAAAGACGATCTTCTCTGAAGTGAAGGTCGTTTTTCCAAAAGAGTAGGATTTAGTCTCAGTTTAAGGAGAACACTTTTAAGTAGCTGGGGCAGCTCCAAACTGCAGTTTAGGGAATGAGTGCTTCAAAATAACAGGGCTGTAAAAGTCCTGGCAAGGCAGCAAGAGGATGAAGAGTTGGTTTTGCATAGTTTTGAACATAGGAGTAAAGAAGCAGAGGCATCTCTGACTAAAGGGCCCTGAGATCCTATGGCATCAGTGGGTCAGTTGCAGGGGGTGTAGGGGCGATATTTCTCTCTCAACGTCTCCCAGAGCAGCCACCCCTCTCTACCCCACCCCGCTACTCCTTTCACCCTTCCTGCCTCCACTGTTGGGTCCCCAGGGACAGCACTTCTTAAGCTGGAGCGCTCAGGCACCATCTCTGCAGTCTGGATTCTTCCTGGAGCCTGGCACGTTCTGGGACAGGAAGGCAGGTCTGCAAGGGCGCTGGGTTGCAGCCGGACCTGGAGGCCTGGAGGGGAACTGGAGTCATGAAGCCCACCCACGTCCTTGAAGCCGGGGAAGGAACGCATCTTCCTAACAGTACTTCTCAGGTCTCAGCGGGTTCCCCACCCGACGGTGATCCATACTCACTTGAGGCAGCAAGGACTGCCTCTAACTGGCCCCCTCCATTCCGCCTTAAGGGTCCTCGCACATGTGTGAGAACACAGGCCCCGGATCTATGCACTCGACTGAGGCCAGTGCTGCCGGGGTCCCTCCAGTCCCATCCCCCGGCCCCTCCCTCTGGGACTGTATCTAATAGAAGAGAGAGCACAGAGGAATTGGCTGAATCAAGGGACCCGGGAGCCTGGGTATGAGTTTGAAGACCGAGAATCTAAAGCGCAATTACATATTATTGGAAACTCTTGTGGAGTGTGTAGGGGGAGGTTAGGAGATTGAGAGGCTGAGTCGACCTGGTGAGTCCAGCCCCAGGACACCACAAAGCCCCTCCCCCCTTTCCCTGCCATCAGACAAGGGGTGCCGCAACTCCAGCCGGGACTCTGCACTTCCCCCTCCCTGATTCTCCTCCAGAAGAGCAGGTGGCCCCCCTCTGAGGGCAAGGGAAGACAACGGACCAAGTCCCCCTGCACTAAGGCGCTACTGGAGCTCTTCCTGAACAGCAGTGCTGGCTTGGAGCGAACCCGTGCACTGCCAAAATTGGTCTCGTCCTGCAGCTGAGGGACGCAGACTTTAAGTCAGCTGCCCTGGCTTTAAAACAATCAACCCCCCCCCTTTAAGTCAGGTGACCCGACTTTAAATCACTGTGTGCCCCTCAAGCCTGCAACTTCCAAAGTTGGGAACTTCACTTTGATCCCACACATGGTATGAGGGTGTACTTCATGTACCAGAAGGGTCTAGGTACTCTGGGGTACAGCAAGCAGTGCAGGACGCAGCAGCTCCCAGGCAAAGCTGGTGATGCACAGGGAGAGCAGGCACAGCCAGGCATGCAGAGGTTCCAGGACGGGAGCTGGGGCACAGCCAGCCGCGAGGCTGTGAAAGCAGAGGATCTGAGCCTTCTTGACAAAGGCAAACCCAGAGGATGGATGAGAAACAAAGACCAGATGAAACATGGATTTGAAAATCACATGCTGCTCTTGAAATTGGGGTGGGGGCACCCCAGATTTGAATCCTCTTACTCAACAGTTGCTAGTGTTTTGGCATTTGTCCAATTCCTTATAAAATTTACTGATAATATCTAACCCATAGAATACTGCATTTGTAGTGGTATTGCGTGCTAATGTCTCTATAGTGGAATAATCTTTTCTACGAGAAAAATGTACACTATCCGAATTAAATTAAAACCCCTCTTTATAAAGTACTGTATCTGACTTCCCTGGTGGCGCAGTGGTTAATAATCTGCATGCTAAGGCAGGGGACATGGGTTCGAGCCCTGGTCAGGGAAGATCTCACATGCCGCGGAGTAGCTAAGCCCATGTGCCACAACTACTGAGCCTTCAGGCCACAACTACTGAAGCCCGCACGCCTAGAGCGGATGCTCCACCACAAGCACAGCAAGAGAAGCCACTGCAATGAGAAGCCCACGCACTGCAACAAAAAGTAACCCCTGCTTGCTGCAACTAGAGAAAGCCCATGCATAGCAAAGAAGACCCAACGCAGCCAAAAATAAATAAATAAATAAATAAATATTTTTTTAAAGTACTATATCCTTCTGTACAACTTCTCTGGGAAGAACAGAGAGATGGCGTGGGAGAGTGAGAAAGACCAACATTTAGTGCACATGTCTCATGCAGGTGCTCTGCTGGCTCAGATAGTTTTATCCCCACTTTTACAAAGGAGGAAATAATCTCAGAGAGGTTTGGTAATTTTCCCGAAGCCAAACAGCTATTGAGTGGCAGAACCAGGATCTGAACCAAGTCTGTTACCTTAAAGCCTAAGTCCTCATCACAACAAAACTCAATTCATATTGACATTTATCGAATTACATTGCAACCTGGGGAGTTCTTGGCACAATCCTGAATAAGAGTGAGAAAGAAAGAAATAGCATTGTTCATACAGTCAATCAAAAATTTTGGAGCAGCTACTAGATGCGTGGCCCTTTTCGGGGTTCAGCAGTGATCAAGACAGGAAGAGTCCTGCTTACACAAACCATGTAGTGGGGAGGAAAGACGGGTGCAACTTGGCTGAGGGATTCAACTTGCTGGGCCTCTGTTTTCTCATCTGGAAAACGGGATGGGTGTTCCTCATTTCCTGGGATTGTCCAGCCCTCACATTCTCTGATTCCATAAGAATCATTTGTTTTCCTGTTTCTTTAAAATTCATTCAGGCAATGAGCTGTGATGAATGTTGTCAGCTGCTCCTCAAATCACTCTATTCCCACCCTCTTCCTGTGATCAGGTCTTTCTCCCAACATGACTCACAATCAATCAAGTCACAGAACCTAAGGGGCACCCAGCAGGAAAATTCCAGACCTTGTTTCTCAGGAGCTCTGAGGTCTACCTGCGAGGTAAACTTAACACACCTGGCACAAGGCGGCCATCCCGGGTTTCACATCAACATGATCTCAGGCACAAACCTCCTGGCTTTTCCATTGTGTCTTTAAGTTACTTGTTGAAACAACTGCACAACTATGACAAAGATATAAAATCAGGCATCTTCTGCCCCAGTGCCTGCTCATAAATGATTTTCTGCCACTTTAATGATAAAGATAGAACATTTCAACATTCTGCTGCCCTTATTATTTGTCATTTTTCTTGATATTTCTATTGAATACTCTTTCAATATTTTAACAATGGAACATTTATTTACCTTGTTCCAGACCCAGCCTGTAGTGGTAAAGGTTTTGTTGTTATATTTCTATTATGTTTCCTTTAAAAATCATTATGCTATTTAACTGGATTAAGTCAATTCTACAGGCATTTATCTTATGATATTGATGAAATTAATACATAGAGGGCAGTAGTACAAGTTGATTGTACTCCAGAGCCTCTCTCTATTAGCACAGTTAAGTAAGTATAACTATTATCTATATGTAAACCAAAGTACATGCCAAGTGAGACTCTCCGACGCTTCTTCACTGTCTGCCCCTCAAGCCTGTGAGAAATGGAATATTTCTTGCCACCTCAGTAAACAAAAGATGCCACAGTCATCCTCTCCAATGTGAGCGGGCAGGCCCTGAGGAACTCAGGATATGCAAATACAGGATGCAGGCCCCAGAGAGCTGAGGTGCATATCAAAGGAAGGAATTCGTGAGCCTGACTCCAGCATCTTCGCATACAAAGGAAAGCCCTGCATTGCTCACCTTGGGAGAGCAGGTTCTCCTTAGCTGACAATCACCTTTTCCCGTCCCCCATCACCTGCGCCAGCCCCCCGCCCTGTCCCCTCCCGCCCCCCGGGTGCTTTAGCTCAGGGAGGATGGGGCGCACAGGGCCTTGGCTGAACAAGAGGCCTGGAAGCCTCGGGAGGAACTTTCGGCCGCTATCCCCGCCGTCGGGAGGAGGGTCGCTGACGCTGCGGCCGGACCCTGCGCCTCCCTCGCCCCGTGTCCCCTCAGGACGTTCAGCCGCCCTCTCCCCACGTCCCCTGGGCCCCGCGAGCCAGGCCGAGGGCAGGGCCGGGAGGAGGCGCCGAAGTTCCCCGGGACCAGACCCCAGGCCGCTCGTTCTGCACAGCAGCGGCGGGTGGCCGCGAAACCCTTCCCCTCAGAAGCTGCTCTTGCGCGGCCGCCCGGGCACCAGACCCACTTACCCGGCCCGCCGTCCCCACGACTGTCGCGGCTTCGGCCGCCGGGGCCCCTCCGCAGCCGGCAGCGTCAGTGAGGCCGCCCTCCCCTTGGGCTCCGGGGCAGCTCCGTGACGGCGGAGGGAAGAGACCCCGAGCCGGGAGCTCCAGCTCTGAGGAAACGCGGGCTCCGTTCTGGGCGCTGCGGGTGGGGCCGCTCTGCCTGAGGCCTCCTGGGAGGGAGCGGGGCGCCGGGGGAGGAGCCGCCAGGAGCTCAGGGCCCCGTCGGGGGGCCTGGAGGGGCGGCCTGGCCTGAGGGCCCCGCCCACTGTGGCCACAGCGCAGGCCTTTTTCCTGCAATCCTACACAAAAAGTCAGAAAGATACACACGGTCTACAGTGAATGTTCACAAATGGTGGTTGCTGCTGTGCTTACTATCCTATTAAACGTGGGAAATCCATAACACACTTGAAGTTAGAAGTTAACTATGAATGTTTACCTTTCCTTATTATGTCTCTGCTATTCACAATTGTCGTTAATGAATCAGAGACTGTGGCATCACTAGTTAAAACTGAGCTCGTTAAAAAAATAGAACTCAGGCCCACCGGCCCTACTGTATCAGAATCTGCAATTTTACACTCTCTCCAGTGTATTTGTGGACCCATGAATAGTTGAAAGGTACATTTCTACCTCGACATGTCTTTTCTGTCTGAGAAATACGCACATTTTATCCAGTTTGATATAAATAAAACACTCAAAAATGCATATGTCCGTGTTGAAACCACCATTTTATCATTTTTTTCCAGATAACTATAGTCTCTTTACTGGTTTTATGGATCACATGACATACTCTTTTTTGTAGTTAGAAATAGAGAAAGTTACTTTGTGAAAAAAAATATATGTATATATATATATATATATATATATATATATATATATATATATATTAGTGGATGATTGAAGACACTCTTCTAAATTAAAACCAGTTCTCTTAATTTGCTCTTTTCTTCTTGCGTCACATTATGAACTCTTCCCGTGGCCACATGTCATGTGTACTTTTAATTTCAGGGACTGCTGACATCCCAGGATGTGCCCATAGATTTCTCTCAAGAGGACTGGGAATGCCTGGACCGAGATCAATGGGAATTGTACAGGGATCTGATGTGATAAAAGTATAGGATCATGCACTCCTTGAGTGAGGACACCTTCCTTCCAGAATTCCTTATCCACCCACAGGATTTAGAGGCCTTCATTTGTAGAATGTCTCCTGGAATGTTCTGCTTCCTACAATAGGGTTTCAGATTGCAACGATTCAGGAAATATTGGGAGTTTGTGGGTATAATTTATGTTGTTCTTTGCAAACTGCAGCCTCCTTTATAATATACTTTGTAACTGCTTGGGATGTGTCTATATGAACAGTGTACTATATGCTTCTGTTATAGTCCTTACAATATTTTATTCTCTTATTATCTGTAACAATCTTCCATGGATTCTTTGGGCTTAAGGTGTATTAAAAGGGAGACGGCGATTCTGGGACTTCCCTGGTGATGCAGTGGTTAAGACTGCGCCTGCCAATTCAGGGGACACGGGTTCGATCCCTAGTCTGGGAAGATCCCACGTGCAACGGAGCAACTAACCCAGTGGGCCACAACTACTGAGCCTGCGTGCCACAACTACTGAAGCTGGTGCACCTTGAGCCCGTGTGCCATTCATTTTTAGAGAATAAAATCACCTCTGAGTGATTACAATTTAGACCAGCTAGTCAAAATTCTTTATCACCTGTTCTTCTCAAACACTGATCAATGGAACAAGTTTTACTAGGGATAAGAGTGTAATTGTATTCTAGAGTTCATATCGGCAATATGGTTTTTGACCTTGATGCTGGATCACGACATTTCAATGGTATAACTGCTATTAATTGTCTCTTTGTTCAATGGTTAAAGTCTCACATGATCTGAGTTCAGACTGGAGCCATCCTGCTTGGTTTCTGTCTATTGCAGATTTCTTCCAGTATGAAAGGACAAGAGCAATACGGCTTACTTTACACAATGTCTTCAAACTAAATGATGACATAATCTACATTCAATTAATTTATACATACCCTACTGTAGAGCAGGGTTTGTTACGGTGGCAGAGCCCGGTAATTATGTAAAACTGAAACTTTTATCTGCACTGGTTCAAGTCCTCTTCCTAAGAATATGTTTATAATCAACACTCTTTCACAAGTTACCCAATTTAATTCACCATAGCATTCCTCATATTAACTAAATGGAAAATCCTAAGCTATATACAAATCCAGAAAGGGCCAAAAATCATCTGCCCACATGGATTATTACAACCCATTGCTGAGGCATTCAAATTACTTATTAAAGACCCACTATGTCCATCAACAGCATCAATTTATATATTATTGCCCCAATGCTAGCCTTAACCCTGGCTCTCACAACATGAATTCCTCTTCCCATATCTTAGCCACTAATTAATATAAATGTAGGCATACTCTTTATATTAGCCATATCACACCTAGCCATTTATTCCATCCTCAGTTCTGGATGAGCTTCACATTCACCATACTCACTCACTGGAGCTCTAGGGACAGTAGCATAGACAATCTCATATGAAGTAATGTAGCAGTTATTCTATTCTCAGTCTTACTGATAAATGGATCATTTACACTTTCAACAGTAATTATTACACAGGAACACCTATGACTATTTTCTTCTGACCCCTACTCAGAATTTTATTATCTCCGCAGTAGCAGAAATTCAATGAAGCCTCACTTGATTCAACAGAAGTAGAATCAAAACCTGTATATGACTTCAATGTAGAAGATGTAGCAGGCCCATTCACCTCTTCCTTGCTAGACAATATGTCAATTTCCTTATAATAAACATTTCCACAACAATCCATTTGTAGGAGCATTCGACAATCCCTAGGTGCCAGAATTATATGCACCCCAAGTCATCATTAAAACACATCTAACAATCTCCTTTCTATGAATTTGAGCATCCTACCCACAATTTTGATATGATCAACGTCTACATCTCGTATAAAAATTTTTTTCTACTAACATTAGCCCGATGTATATGAGAGTTTTCACCACCTGTCATCATACCAGGCAACCCACCACAAACTTAAGAAATATGTCTGACAAAAGAGTTACTGTGATAGAGTAAATTATAGAGGTTTCAATGCTCTTATTCCTGGAATTGAATTCTTCCTAAGAATTTTATATTCTCCATGTTACCACATTACAGCACATGCTATATACTAAGGTTCACTAGGTAAGCTTCAGGCCCATACCCCCAACATGTTGTCGTAGATCCTTCCTGTACTAATAAACTCTCATTGTTTTTACTATCATTCTACTGACCATTATCACAGGAAATATAATTGTATAAGAAGCTCACACTGGTTAATGGTATCCCCATTCTAATAAAAAACACAAACCCATAAGCTACAGAAGCATCCAACAAATATTTCCTAAAACAATCCACCACACCAATACTACTTATAATGGCTAGTATCATTAATCTAATATACTCTGGTCATGGAACACAATGAATAACAAAAATCTTTCATCCAGCAGCATCCACCCTCATGACAATCGCCCTTGTCACAAAAGTAGGACTTTCCCCATTTCACTTCTGAGTGCCTCACGTCACACAAGGCGTCCCATGAACAGCAGGCCTGATGCTATTAATATGACAAAAGTGCACCCCTGTCACTTTTATACCACATGTCACCATCCATCAACCTAAATATACTATTAATCATAGTGATATTATAAATCATACCTGGAGGCTGAGGGAGATTTAGTCAGACTCACCTGGAAAAAATTAAACCCTCCTCATCAATTGCCCATATAGGATGAATAACAGCCGTTATAAAGTATATTCCGATTATAACAATCCTAAACATACTAATTTATATCATAACAGTACTCTCTTCTTATTATTTATGCCCAGAGCATGGACTACAAGAGTGTCATTATCACACACATGAGGTAAAACACCTCCCATCACAATCCTTTTCCTCACCATTATAGTATCATTAGGACATAGTCCATCACTATCAGGGTTTTTACCCAAATGAATACTTATCCAAGAGATAACGAAAATGACAACATCATTCTACCAACATTAATAGCCATCACAGCAGTGCTCAGCATATATTTCTACTTGCAGCTAACATACTCCACATCACTAACTGTATTCCCTTCATGAAACAACACAAAAACAAAGCACATTGAACATTCAAAGAAATAACCTTCCTATCATTACTAATCATAAAACCCAGACAATTACTCCACATAACACCCATTCCATCCGTGCTGGACTAGGAATTTAGGTTAGTTCAGACCAAGAGCTTTCATAACCCAAAACAAGTAAAATTTACTTAATTTCTAAAAATAAGGATTGAAAGACTTCATCCTACATCAATTGAATGTAAAGCAAACATTGTAGTTAAGCCAAATCTTTACGAGACTGATGAGTTTTAACCCCAGGAAACTTTAGTTAACAGGCAAATCCTCTAGTCAACTGGCTTCAATCTGCTTCTTCTTCATTTGAGAAAGAAAAAAAGAAAAAAGGCAGGAAAATCTCTGGCAGAATTGAAGCTGCTTCTCTGAAATTACAATTCAATTTGTTGATTCACCACAGGGTTTGTGAGAAAGAGGGCTCAATCTCTGTCTTCAGATTTACAGTCGAATGCTAGCTCAGTCATTTTACCTCTGTTCATACACTGTTGATTATTTTCAACAAATCACAAAGATATCGGCATCTTATAATTACTATTTGGTGCTTGAGCTGGAGTAGCAGGCAGCACCTTAAGAATATTAATCCAGGCTGAGCTATGCTAACCTGGAGCGCTACTTGGAGATGCACAAATCTGTAACGTGGTCATAACAGTCCCTGCATTTGTAATAATTTTCTTTATTGTTGTACCCCTTATATTGCAGGGTTTGAAAACTCACTTGGGCCACTAATAACTCGCACACCTGAGGTAGCATTTCCCCGAGTAAACCATGTAAATTTTTGACTACTTCCCCCATCGTTCTTACTCCTACTCATATCACCAATAGTAGAAGCTTGTTCTGGTACCAGTGGACCGTGTATTCAGCTCTAGCCTGCAACCTGGCCCACGCAGGAGCCTCTGTCGACATAACCATTTCCTCCTTACATTTATCAGGTGTCTCCTCAATTCTTGGTGCTATTGCTTTTATTACTATAGTCTTTCATACAAAACCAGCAGTCATACCCCAATACCAAACACCATTATTTGTTTAATCTTCACCAACTATAGCCATATTACTATAATTACCACTCTCAGTCCGAGCAGCCAGAATTGCCATACTCTTAAGAGATAGAAATCTCAACACTACTTTCTCTGACCCTGCAGGAGGAGGCCGAATCCTATACCAACACCTATTTTGATTCTTTGGTCACCCTGAAGTCTGTATTCATGGCCTACCAGGGTTTGTTATAAATTCACACATCATTACACACTATTTAGGACAAAAGGTGCCTTTCAGCTATTTGGGAATAGTATGAGTCATGCCCACTGGCTTTTTAGGATTTCTCTTGTGGGCCCATCATATATTTACCATAGGGAGAGCTGTCCACTCAGGAGCATACTTTGCAAAAGCTACCATAATTGCTTCTATCCCTACAGGAGTGTGCTTTCTCTGGTTGCAGTGAGCAGTAGCGACTCTACGCTGCGGTGCATTGCCTTTTCACTGAAAAGGCTTTCTTTATTGCAGAGCATGGCTTTCACGCTCTAGAGGGCAGGCTCAGTAGTTGTGGCACATGGGCTTTTTGCTCCACGGCAGGTGGAATATTCCCACACGATGGCTCGAACCCGTGTCCCCTGCATTGGCAGGCAAATTCTTAACCACTGCACCACCAGGGAAGTCCCTGGTTAGCAACTGTTCACGGAGGTAATATTATATGACCTCCAATATATTATGAGTTTTAGGCTTTAGTTTTTCTTTTTACAGTAGGAGGTTTCACAGGAATCATCTTAGTGAACTCATCCCCGGACACTATCCTCCAGGATACATACTATGTAGCAGCACACTTCCATGATCTAATGTCCATGGGAGCGGGCTTCACTATTACGGGAGGCTTCCTACACGGATTCCCACTATTCTCAGGTTACACAGTGAACTCAGCATGAGCAAAAAGTCACTTCACGCGTATATTTGTAGTAGTAAATATGACTTCCCGCAGCACTTTCTGGCCTCTCAGGAATGTCATTACTTTAGTCTCACTACTCGGAGGCACACACAACATGAAATATTGTGTCTTTTGGCTCACTCATCTCAATAGCAGCAGTAATGCTAATCATAATCTTCATACTTTGAAAAGCATTTGCATCTAAACAAGAAGGCTAAGCACTAGAAACTGATACTCCTAACCTAGAATTGTTACATAAATGCCCTCCACCATATCCTATGTTTCAAGATCCTACCTATGTAAATATAAAATAAGGAAGGTCTCAAGTCCTTTTCAACCACTTTCAAGCCAACACCATAACAATTATGTCTTTCTCAATAAATGAGAGAAAAGTAAAAAGTGATGTAGCTTTGTCAAACTTAAATCAGAGGCTAAAATCCTGTATATCACGAAGGCATATCAATTTCACCTAGGATCTCAAGATATAACATCACCGATTATGGAAGAACATTTACATTCTCATCATCACACATTAATAGTGATTTTTGAAACTAGTTCTCTATATTATTTCTCTAACATTGACAACTAAACTAACTCATATACATATAATAGATGCACAGGTAGAGAAAATGTGAACAATTTATCAGCCATTATTGTAATCTTAATTGCTCTATCATCATTGTGAATCCTTTACATGATACATGAAATCAATAACTCTTCCCAAACCATAAAATCGATGGGTCAGTAATGATACTGAAGCTACAAATACACAGATTATGAAGATTTAAATGTTGGCTCCTCTGTAATCCCCACATCAGGGCTAAAACCAGGAGAATAATGACTAATAGAAGTCAACAACCACGGAGTTAGAGAGAGTCATAGAATATTAGTTTCATCTGAAATTGTTGTACACTCCTGAGCTGTTCCTTCTCAGGCCTGAAAAGGGCTGCTATCCCAGGACGCCTAAATTAAAGAATCCTAATACCAACAGGACCAGGCCTATGTTGTAGACAAGAGAGCTCATTTTCCTGAGTTCAAAGACAGGCCAGAGGGATATGGCTGAGATGAGGGGTGAATCTGGAGCCCATGGGGATGCACTCTCCAAGCTCCAGGATAGGAATGGGCCATTATTGGTTTAATGGACCTCTGGGGTCCCAGGCCACCCACACCACGCCCTCCCGAGCAGGATCTTGGCAACATTCCCTGTCAGTGATGAGGCAACCTAGCACTTGTCACGCCCCGATGTTGTGTCCTATGTGGGCACCATGCTGTGGGGACCACACCCACACTCTGCAGGTCCATGCTACAGGGTCCTTCTTGCCTCAGGAGTAGAGACCACCCAGCAAGCAGTTCGCTCCCCAACCAGCAGGAGGAGGGGAGGAGAGCAGGGGCACCAGGGGAATCTCACTCAGACAACAACACCCAGGGGTGCCAGCGGGGACAGTGATGATGCAGATGAGGCCCAGACCAAGAGATGCGACCAGAGGACACAAAAGGCAGCTGATCAGGTCCTGACTCAACTGCATCCCGGACACCTTTGTCCCTCCTACGCCCCTTCCTCATACATCCCCTCCTTAAATGCAGATTCTTCAGATGCAAACAGGCAGAGCCTCAGACTGAAAGTCAGCTCTTCCAAAATGACCCGTCAGCAAACACTGCAGGATTGTGCTCCAGTGGGGGCCCTGGAGTCCACAACTCAGGGACTGAAGGGGACATCGGTGCCAGGGCCAGTGTGAGGGGATGGGGAGTGAGACTTTCATGGTTGTGGAATGTTGGTTTTGCAAGATGAAAAGTTCTAGGCGTGGTGGTGATGGCTCCACGAGAAAGTGAATAGATCTGATGCCTCAGAAACGTGCACTTAAAATGGTGACGATGGTAAAGGGTATGTGACGTGTGTTTTATTTCACTTAAATTCATAAAATAATGTCTTTTTAAATCAGAGTCCATTTCGACTCCCGTTCATCACAAATGTCGGAGACCCAAACACATTCCCCTACCTTAGGGGCCATCACGGTGCCCTCACATGGCACATGGGAGACCGTTCTCACAGGGGCCTAGTCTGTGCTCACCTCACCTCTGTCCAGGGAGACCCAGGCAGTGGTGACCCCCATAGATTAGACATATGATATGCTATGATATTCATATGACACCACCGAACATTGTCACTCACCAGCACACAGAGCAGCACCCCACTCAAACATGCATGACCTCATATGAATGCGACAAGATTAAGGGAAGAAAAGGAACCACCAGTTAATCAGGGCAACACCCTTAACGCAGAGGTTGGAAATGTCAAAGGGGTAAAGACACACTGCAGGCAAAGAGCACATAGGGGTCTCCCCATACATGTGATCCTGACCCATGCAGATGTGGTGAGACCCATACAGTGCCCGTACCCTATAGCTGGGGTCACACATCCACACTCACCACAGTGACCCCACCTCCCCAGACCCTGCACCTAAAGTCACACGTTCTCTCTCAACACGTGACCCCACCTCCTCAGACCCCTCCACCTGGGTCACATGTCCACAGTCCCAGGGTGAACTGCCCTCCACAGACTCCCCCAACTGGGGTCACACGTGCACATCCTCCAGGGTGACCTCACCTCACCAGACCGTGCACCTGGGGTCACATGTCCCCTTGGTCAGGGCACCATAGCTCTGCTCTTGGCTCCCTAATTTGGAAACAAGCTGGGTTCCTGGGCCCTGCTGGGATGAGAAAAAGTGTAAGGTGGGTCTCCTGTCCCCACACTTGTCCCACAGAAGTCCTCCTCTTTTCACTTTGGTTCTGTGTGATTTTACCTCTTTTTAAAGCTTTCATGCTAAAGTTGAACACATTACTTGGTTCTGGCAGGCACAGTCTCACTTTCTTGTCTCACTTACTTGTTGAGAAAACTCATAGGACAGCAGGGCTGAAAGCCGAAGGGCAGCTCTGGACGCTGCTGACTAGGGACGGCAGACAGGAAGGAGAGCTCAGCAGCAGCCTCAGCTGTTACCCATCGGCCTTTTGCCCGATCTGCGTGCCCTGCAATCAATTCACCAGCTAAACCTGCCTCCCTTCGCACCATGCACGTGCTGGTAAATTGGAATAATCAGCAGGTAGCCCTCCTGAGGATTATCCACGAGCCCCAAGGAAGGTGAACCTTGCAGGAATAAGGACTAAGGCCCTGCCCATAGCACTGCCCTTGGGAGGACCAGGTCACCACAGTCAGAAGAGAGGGTGTTACCTAGACAAGCCCACCTCGGCTCCAGACCCAGACATCTAAGCACTGACTTTCAAATGCAGGCACGGAGCTTCCCAGTACTGAGGCCAGGCCGGCTCTCTTCCCAGCTCTCCAGACTCCTAGCATACACGGAACATGGTCAGGTCTAAATCTTCTTATTATAGACAACACATGGTCAGCTCTAAACATAAACAGTAGACAGCACATGGAGAGGTCTAAATTTACCATGTAGACAGGACTTGATCATGTTTCAACTAGCTTAGGGCTGAGCTCATAGGAGGTACAGATCACACATATGGGTCTCTCATCTTTGGACACCCACATCAGGAAACTGAACAATATCGTTGTCATTAAACATTTCAACAGGCAAAACAGAAATGTTACCAGTGTGTCTGGCCACCTGATGGTCAGGATCCTCATGTGATGCAAGAACTTCTTAGAGTGCAGCCCAGTCTGCGGCCAGGCCAGGCAAGAAGTGGCCTGATTGCAGCCTCCCAGGCTTCCAGAAGGAGGCGGCCGCACAGGAGGCCCAGGCAGGACAGTTCTGCATGGTGCGGGCCAGGAGAGCCTGTCTGTCCATTCCACTGGCCGATTCCGGGCGGGGTGCTCAGGGTCGCTGAGAGCCCCGCGCTCAGGCCCTGCTTCCCTGCACCATGTGCGTGTGCGTGCGTGTGTGTGTGTGTGTGTGTGTGTATCTGTGTGTGTGTAGAGGGGGCAGTGGCTGACGGCTCCCACGGCTCCCGTCCCGGGCACCGTGATATCTTCGAGGGGAGGTACGGGGAGAGGTAGGGGCACAGAAGCCATTGGAGAGGAGAACCCACCACGGAGCTCCTTGCACACTGGCTCGCCCCACCCGGGGACCAGCCTACCCATCGTGGGCCACATGCCACCCCCCAGCCCCGCACCCCAAAAGGCAGGGCACCTGCTCTTTCAATAGCACAGGGTCTCACATGAAGGAGACTCAGTGGGGAATGTCACCCACTCCCCCACTCCTGATGCTCCGTTTGGGGAGAATGAACCCCCTTGACTGGGCGATGGGACCCTGTGATGAAACATGTGGTGCCCCATCCAAGTCGGGGTCTGGCTGACAGATGGGAACACAGGAGCCACGTGCATGGCCTGGAGGCCAGGCCAACAGGACAAGCACCTCCAGCCTTGGTCTAGCTCTCCAACTGTGACATTGTAGCATTAAGGGACCTGAGGCAGGTGACTGAATGTAATGGGGTCTAAACTGGACCCTGAATGGGGCTTAAAGAACGTGTGAAGGATGTCACTCAGACAGTGACAGTCACTGGAAGACAGACCCTGTGTGAGGACATCCTGCTCCATCCATTTAAATCCCTGCGATCTCTGAACTTTACGTGGCTACGCAGGATTGTTAGAGCAGGTGCGTGCGGACATATCTGGGGCACAATTCAGTCTGCAATCAACTTGCAAGTGGTTGCAGAAAACACACAGGTGTGCGCAAAGGTAGACACAGCACACACACAAACATACGCATGCGCACAGCACAAATATATTCACACACTAGCCTATGAACACACACGCACGCGTGTACCCACGCACACACTAACGTGTGCCGGTGCACATACCTATGCACATGCACAGCACATGTACGCATACAGGCACATGCACACACGTAGCACACACACAGGGAATAAAGTGAATCCGTAAAGCATTAATTCCTGAAAGCAAGTGAAGCTGACATGTATTTTTCCCTTTTTCTTAGCTTTGATGTCCACCTGAGGCCCCCATTACATTCAGTCACCTGCCCTAGGTCCCCTATAAACTACAATGTCACAGTTGGAGAGCTAGACCAAGGCTGGAGGTGCTCGTCCTGTTGGCCTGGCCTCCAGGCCATGCACGTGGCTCCTGTGTTCCCATCTGTCAGCCAGACCCCGACTTGGATGGGGCACCACATGTTTCATCACAGGGTCCCATCGCCCAGTCAAGGGGGTTCATTCTCCCCAAACGGAGCATCAGGAGTGGGGGAGTGGGTGACATTCCCCACTGAGTCTCCTTCATGTGAGACCCTGTGCTATTGAAAGAGCAGGTGCCCTGCCTTTTGGGGTGCGGGGCTGGGGGGTGGCATGTGGCCCACGATGGGTAGGCTGGTCCCCGGGTGGGGCGAGCCAGTGTGCAAGGAGCTCCGTGGTGGGTTCTCCTCTCCAATGGCTTCTGTGCCCCTACCTCTCCCCGTACCTCCCCTCGAAGATATCACGGTGCCCGGGACGGGAGCCGTGGGAGCCGTCAGCCACTGCCCCCTCTACACACACACAGATACACACACACACACACACACACACACGCACGCACACGCACATGGTGCAGGGAAGCAGGGCCTGAGCGCGGGGCTCTCAGCGACCCTGAGCACCCCGCCCGGAATCGGCCAGTGGAATGGACAGACAGGCTCTCCTGGCCCGCACCATGCAGAACTGTCCTGCCTGGGCCTCCTGTGCGGCCGCCTCCTTCTGGAAGCCTGGGAGGCTGCAATCAGGCCACTTCTTGCCTGGCCTGGCCGCAGACTGGGCTGCACTCTAAGAAGTTCTTGCATCACATGAGGATCCTGACCATCAGGTGGCCAGACACACTGGTAACATTTCTGTTTTGCCTGTTGAAATGTTTAATGACAACGATATTGTTCAGTTTCCTGATGTGGGTGTCCAAAGATGAGAGACCCATATGTGTGATCTGTACCTCCTATGAGCTCAGCCCTAAGCTAGTTGAAACATGATCAAGTCCTGTCTACATGGTAAATTTAGACCTCTCCATGTGCTGTCTACTGTTTATGTTTAGAGCTGACCATGTGTCGTCTATAATAAGAAGATTTAGACCTGACCATGTTCCGTGTATGCTAGGAGTATGGAGAGCTGGGAAGAGAGCCGGCCTGGCCTCAGTACTGGGAAGCTCCGTGCCTGCATTTGAAAGTCAGTGCTTAGATGTCTGGGTCTGGAGCCGAGGTGGGCTTGTCTAGGTAACACCCTCTCTTCTGACTGTGGTGACCTGGTCCTCCCAAGGGCAGTGCTATGGGCAGGGCCTTAGTCCTTATTCCTGCAAGGTTCACCTTCCTTGGGGCTCGTGGATAATCCTCAGGAGGGCTACCTGCTGATTATTCCAATTTACCAGCACGTGCATGGTGCGAAGGGAGGCAGGTTTAGCTGGTGAATTGATTGCAGGGCACGCAGATCGGGCAAAAGGCCGATGGGTAACAGCTGAGGCTGCTGCTGAGCTCTCCTTCCTGTCTGCCGTCCCTAGTCAGCAGCGTCCAGAGCTGCCCTTCGGCTTTCAGCCCTGCTGTCCTATGAGTTTTCTCAACAAGTAAGTGAGACAAGAAAGTGAGACTGTGCCTGCCAGAACCAAGTAATGTGTTCAACTTTAGCATGAAAGCTTTAAAAAGAGGTAAAATCACACAGAACCAAAGTGAAAAGAGGAGGACTTCTGTGGGACAAGTGTGGGGACAGGAGACCCACCTTACACTTTTTCTCATCCCAGCAGGGCCCAGGAACCCAGCTTGTTTCCAAATTAGGGAGCCAAGAGCAGAGCTATGGTGCCCTGACCAAGGGGACATGTGACCCCAGGTGCACGGTCTGGTGAGGTGAGGTCACCCTGGAGGATGTGCACGTGTGACCCCAGTTGGGGGAGTCTGTGGAGGGCAGTTCACCCTGGGACTGTGGACATGTGACCCAGGTGGAGGGGTCTGAGGAGGTGGGGTCACGTGTTGAGAGAGAACGTGTGACTTTAGGTGCAGGGTCTGGGGAGGTGGGGTCACTGTGGTGAGTGTGGATGTGTGACCCCAGCTATAGGGTACGGGCACTGTATGGGTCTCACCACATCTGCATGGGTCAGGATCACATGTATGGGGAGACCCCTATGTGCTCTTTGCCTGCAGTGTGTCTTTACCCCTTTGACATTTCCAACCTCTGCGTTAAGGGTGTTGCCCTGATTAACTGGTGGTTCCTTTTCTTCCCTTAATCTTGTCGCATTCATATGAGGTCATGCATGTTTGAGTGGGGTGCTGCTCTGTGTGCTGGTGAGTGACAATGTTCGGTGGTGTCATATGAATATCATAGCATATCATATGTCTAATCTATGGGGGTCACCACTGCCTGGGTCTCCCTGGACAGAGGTGAGGTGAGCACAGACTAGGCCCCTGTGAGAACGGTCTCCCATGTGCCATGTGAGGGCACCGTGATGGCCCCTAAGGTAGGGGAATGTGTTTGGGTCTCCGACATTTGTGATGAACGGGAGTCGAAATGGACTCTGATTTAAAAAGACATTATTTTATGAATTTAAGTGAAATAAAACACACGTCACATACCCTTTACCATCGTCACCATTTTAAGTGCACGTTTCTGAGGCATCAGATCTATTCACTTTCTCGTGGAGCCATCACCACCACGCCTAGAACTTTTCATCTTGCAAAACCAACATTCCACAACCATGAAAGTCTCACTCCCCATCCCCTCACACTGGCCCTGGCACCGATGTCCCCTTCAGTCCCTGAGTTGTGGACTCCAGGGCCCCCACTGGAGCACAATCCTGCAGTGTTTGCTGACGGGTCATTTTGGAAGAGCTGACTTTCAGTCTGAGGCTCTGCCTGTTTGCATCTGAAGAATCTGCATTTAAGGAGGGGATGTATGAGGAAGGGGCGTAGGAGGGACAAAGGTGTCCGGGATGCAGTTGAGTCAGGACCTGATCAGCTGCCTTTTGTGTCCTCTGGTCGCATCTCTTGGTCTGGGCCTCATCTGCATCATCACTGTCCCCGCTGGCACCCCTGGGTGTTGTTGTCTGAGTGAGATTCCCCTGGTGCCCCTGCTCTCCTCCCCTCCTCCTGCTGGTTGGGGAGCGAACTGCTTGCTGGGTGGTCTCTACTCCTGAGGCAAGAAGGACCCTGTAGCATGGACCTGCAGAGTGTGGGTGTGGTCCCCACAGCATGGTGCCCACATAGGACACAACATCGGGGCGTGACAAGTGCTAGGTTGCCTCATCACTGACAGGGAATGTTGCCAAGATCCTGCTCGGGAGGGCGTGGTGTGGGTGGCCTGGGACCCCAGAGGTCCATTAAACCAATAATGGCCCATTCCTATCCTGGAGCTTGGAGAGTGCATCCCCATGGGCTCCAGATTCACCCCTCATCTCAGCCATATCCCTCTGGCCTGTCTTTGAACTCAGGAAAATGAGCTCTCTTGTCTACAACATAGGCCTGGTCCTGTTGGTATTAGGATTCTTTAATTTAGGCGTCCTGGGATAGCAGCCCTTTTCAGGCCTGAGAAGGAACAGCTCAGGAGTGTACAACAATTTCAGATGAAACTAATATTCTATGACTCTCTCTAACTCCGTGGTTGTTGACTTCTATTAGTCATTATTCTCCTGGTTTTAGCCCTGATGTGGGGATTACAGAGGAGCCAACATTTAAATCTTCATAATCTGTGTATTTGTAGCTTCAGTATCATTACTGACCCATCGATTTTATGGTTTGGGAAGAGTTATTGATTTCATGTATCATGTAAAGGATTCACAATGATGATAGAGCAATTAAGATTACAATAATGGCTGATAAATTGTTCACATTTTCTCTACCTGTGCATCTATTATATGTATATGAGTTAGTTTAGTTGTCAATGTTAGAGAAATAATATAGAGAACTAGTTTCAAAAATCACTATTAATGTGTGATGATGAGAATGTAAATGTTCTTCCATAATCGGTGATGTTATATCTTGAGATCCTAGGTGAAATTGATATGCCTTCGTGATATACAGGATTTTAGCCTCTGATTTAAGTTTGACAAAGCTACATCACTTTTTACTTTTCTCTCATTTATTGAGAAAGACATAATTGTTATGGTGTTGGCTTGAAAGTGGTTGAAAAGGACTTGAGACCTTCCTTATTTTATATTTACATAGGTAGGATCTTGAAACATAGGATATGGTGGAGGGCATTTATGTAACAATTCTAGGTTAGGAGTATCAGTTTCTAGTGCTTAGCCTTCTTGTTTAGATGCAAATGCTTTTCAAAGTATGAAGATTATGATTAGCATTACTGCTGCTATTGAGATGAGTGAGCCAAAAGACACAATATTTCATGTTGTGTGTGCCTCCGAGTAGTGAGACTAAAGTAATGACATTCCTGAGAGGCCAGAAAGTGCTGCGGGAAGTCATATTTACTACTACAAATATACGCGTGAAGTGACTTTTTGCTCATGCTGAGTTCACTGTGTAACCTGAGAATAGTGGGAATCCGTGTAGGAAGCCTCCCGTAATAGTGAAGCCCGCTCCCATGGACATTAGATCATGGAAGTGTGCTGCTACATAGTATGTATCCTGGAGGATAGTGTCCGGGGATGAGTTCACTAAGATGATTCCTGTGAAACCTCCTACTGTAAAAAGAAAAACTAAAGCCTAAAACTCATAATATATTGGAGGTCATATAATATTACCTCCGTGAACAGTTGCTAACCAGGGACTTCCCTGGTGGTGCAGTGGTTAAGAATTTGCCTGCCAATGCAGGGGACACGGGTTCGAGCCATCGTGTGGGAATATTCCACCTGCCGTGGAGCAAAAAGCCCATGTGCCACAACTACTGAGCCTGCCCTCTAGAGCGTGAAAGCCATGCTCTGCAATAAAGAAAGCCTTTTCAGTGAAAAGGCAATGCACCGCAGCGTAGAGTCGCTACTGCTCACTGCAACCAGAGAAAGCACACTCCTGTAGGGATAGAAGCAATTATGGTAGCTTTTGCAAAGTATGCTCCTGAGTGGACAGCTCTCCCTATGGTAAATATATGATGGGCCCACAAGAGAAATCCTAAAAAGCCAGTGGGCATGACTCATACTATTCCCAAATAGCTGAAAGGCACCTTTTGTCCTAAATAGTGTGTAATGATGTGTGAATTTATAACAAACCCTGGTAGGCCATGAATACAGACTTCAGGGTGACCAAAGAATCAAAATAGGTGTTGGTATAGGATTCGGCCTCCTCCTGCAGGGTCAGAGAAAGTAGTGTTGAGATTTCTATCTCTTAAGAGTATGGCAATTCTGGCTGCTCGGACTGAGAGTGGTAATTATAGTAATATGGCTATAGTTGGTGAAGATTAAACAAATAATGGTGTTTGGTATTGGGGTATGACTGCTGGTTTTGTATGAAAGACTATAGTAATAAAAGCAATAGCACCAAGAATTGAGGAGACACCTGATAAATGTAAGGAGGAAATGGTTATGTCGACAGAGGCTCCTGCGTGGGCCAGGTTGCAGGCTAGAGCTGAATACACGGTCCACTGGTACCAGAACAAGCTTCTACTATTGGTGATATGAGTAGGAGTAAGAACGATGGGGGAAGTAGTCAAAAATTTACATGGTTTACTCGGGGAAATGCTACCTCAGGTGTGCGAGTTATTAGTGGCCCAAGTGAGTTTTCAAACCCTGCAATATAAGGGGTACAACAATAAAGAAAATTATTACAAATGCAGGGACTGTTATGACCACGTTACAGATTTGTGCATCTCCAAGTAGCGCTCCAGGTTAGCATAGCTCAGCCTGGATTAATATTCTTAAGGTGCTGCCTGCTACTCCAGCTCAAGCACCAAATAGTAATTATAAGATGCCGATATCTTTGTGATTTGTTGAAAATAATCAACAGTGTATGAACAGAGGTAAAATGACTGAGCTAGCATTCGACTGTAAATCTGAAGACAGAGATTGAGCCCTCTTTCTCACAAACCCTGTGGTGAATCAACAAATTGAATTGTAATTTCAGAGAAGCAGCTTCAATTCTGCCAGAGATTTTCCTGCCTTTTTTCTTTTTTTCTTTCTCAAATGAAGAAGAAGCAGATTGAAGCCAGTTGACTAGAGGATTTGCCTGTTAACTAAAGTTTCCTGGGGTTAAAACTCATCAGTCTCGTAAAGATTTGGCTTAACTACAATGTTTGCTTTACATTCAATTGATGTAGGATGAAGTCTTTCAATCCTTATTTTTAGAAATTAAGTAAATTTTACTTGTTTTGGGTTATGAAAGCTCTTGGTCTGAACTAACCTAAATTCCTAGTCCAGCACGGATGGAATGGGTGTTATGTGGAGTAATTGTCTGGGTTTTATGATTAGTAATGATAGGAAGGTTATTTCATTGAATGTTCAATGTGCTTTGTTTTTGTGTTGTTTCATGAAGGGAATACAGTTAGTGATGTGGAGTATGTTAGCTGCAAGTAGAAATATATGCTGAGCACTGCTGTGATGGCTATTAATGTTGGTAGAATGATGTTGTCATTTTCGTTATCTCTTGGATAAGTATTCATTTGGGTAAAAACCCTGATAGTGATGGACTATGTCCTAATGATACTATAATGGTGAGGAAAAGGATTGTGATGGGAGGTGTTTTACCTCATGTGTGTGATAATGACACTCTTGTAGTCCATGCTCTGGGCATAAATAATAAGAAGAGAGTACTGTTATGATATAAATTAGTATGTTTAGGATTGTTATAATCGGAATATACTTTATAACGGCTGTTATTCATCCTATATGGGCAATTGATGAGGAGGGTTTAATTTTTTCCAGGTGAGTCTGACTAAATCTCCCTCAGCCTCCAGCTATGATTTATAATATCACTATGATTAATAGTATATTTAGGTTGATGGATGGTGACATGTGGTATAAAAGTGACAGGGGTGCACTTTTGTCATATTAATAGCATCAGGCCTGCTGTTCATGGGACGCCTTGTGTGACGTGAGGCACTCAGAAGTGAAATGGGGAAAGTCCTACTTTTGTGACAAGGGCGATTGTCATGAGGGTGGATGCTGCTGGATGAAAGATTTTTGTTATTCATTGTGTTCCATGACCAGAGTATATTAGATTAATGATACTAGCCATTATAAGTAGTATTGGTGTGGTGGATTGTTTTAGGAAATATTTGTTGGATGCTTCTGTAGCTTATGGGTTTGTGTTTTTTATTAGAATGGGGATACCATTAACCAGTGTGAGCTTCTTATACAATTATATTTCCTGTGATAATGGTCAGTAGAATGATAGTAAAAACAATGAGAGTTTATTAGTACAGGAAGGATCTACGACAACATGTTGGGGGTATGGGCCTGAAGCTTACCTAGTGAACCTTAGTATATAGCATGTGCTGTAATGTGGTAACATGGAGAATATAAAATTCTTAGGAAGAATTCAATTCCAGGAATAAGAGCATTGAAACCTCTATAATTTACTCTATCACAGTAACTCTTTTGTCAGACATATTTCTTAAGTTTGTGGTGGGTTGCCTGGTATGATGACAGGTGGTGAAAACTCTCATATACATCGGGCTAATGTTAGTAGAAAAAAATTTTTATACGAGATGTAGACGTTGATCATATCAAAATTGTGGGTAGGATGCTCAAATTCATAGAAAGGAGATTGTTAGATGTGTTTTAATGATGACTTGGGGTGCATATAATTCTGGCACCTAGGGATTGTCGAATGCTCCTACAAATGGATTGTTGTGGAAATGTTTATTATAAGGAAATTGACATATTGTCTAGCAAGGAAGAGGTGAATGGGCCTGCTACATCTTCTACATTGAAGTCATATACAGGTTTTGATTCTACTTCTGTTGAATCAAGTGAGGCTTCATTGAATTTCTGCTACTGCGGAGATAATAAAATTCTGAGTAGGGGTCAGAAGAAAATAGTCATAGGTGTTCCTGTGTAATAATTACTGTTGAAAGTGTAAATGATCCATTTATCAGTAAGACTGAGAATAGAATAACTGCTACATTACTTCATATGAGATTGTCTATGCTACTGTCCCTAGAGCTCCAGTGAGTGAGTATGGTGAATGTGAAGCTCATCCAGAACTGAGGATGGAATAAATGGCTAGGTGTGATATGGCTAATATAAAGAGTATGCCTACATTTATATTAATTAGTGGCTAAGATATGGGAAGAGGAATTCATGTTGTGAGAGCCAGGGTTAAGGCTAGCATTGGGGCAATAATATATAAATTGATGCTGTTGATGGACATAGTGGGTCTTTAATAAGTAATTTGAATGCCTCAGCAATGGGTTGTAATAATCCATGTGGGCAGATGATTTTTGGCCCTTTCTGGATTTGTATATAGCTTAGGATTTTCCATTTAGTTAATATGAGGAATGCTATGGTGAATTAAATTGGGTAACTTGTGAAAGAGTGTTGATTATAAACATATTCTTAGGAAGAGGACTTGAACCAGTGCAGATAAAAGTTTCAGTTTTACATAATTACCGGGCTCTGCCACCGTAACAAACCCTGCTCTACAGTAGGGTATGTATAAATTAATTGAATGTAGATTATGTCATCATTTAGTTTGAAGACATTGTGTAAAGTAAGCCGTATTGCTCTTGTCCTTTCATACTGGAAGAAATCTGCAATAGACAGAAACCAAGCAGGATGGCTCCAGTCTGAACTCAGATCATGTGAGACTTTAATCATTGAACAAAGAGACAATTAATAGCAGTTATACCATTGAAATGTCGTGATCCAGCATCAAGGTCAAAAACCATATTGCCGATATGAACTCTAGAATACAATTACACTCTTATCCCTAGTAAAACTTGTTCCATTGATCAGTGTTTGAGAAGAACAGGTGATAAAGAATTTTGACTAGCTGGTCTAAATTGTAATCACTCAGAGGTGATTTTATTCTCTAAAAATGAATGGCACACGGGCTCAAGGTGCACCAGCTTCAGTAGTTGTGGCACGCAGGCTCAGTAGTTGTGGCCCACTGGGTTAGTTGCTCCGTTGCACGTGGGATCTTCCCAGACTAGGGATCGAACCCGTGTCCCCTGAATTGGCAGGCGCAGTCTTAACCACTGCATCACCAGGGAAGTCCCAGAATCGCCGTCTCCCTTTTAATACACCTTAAGCCCAAAGAATCCATGGAAGATTGTTACAGATAATAAGAGAATAAAATATTGTAAGGACTATAACAGAAGCATATAGTACACTGTTCATATAGACACATCCCAAGCAGTTACAAAGTATATTATAAAGGAGGCTGCAGTTTGCAAAGAACAACATAAATTATACCCACAAACTCCCAATATTTCCTGAATCGTTGCAATCTGAAACCCTATTGTAGGAAGCAGAACATTCCAGGAGACATTCTACAAATGAAGGACTCTAAACCCTGTGGGTGGATAAGGAATTCTGGAAGGAAGGTGTCCTCACTCAAGGAGTGCATGATCCTATACTTTTATCACATCAGATCCCTGTACAATTCCCATTGATCTCGGTCCAGGCATTCCCAGTCCTCTTGAGAGAAATCTATGGGCACATCCTGGGATGTCAGCAGTCCCTGAAATTAAAAGTACACATGACATGTGGCCACGGGAAGAGTTCATAATGTGACGCAAGAAGAAAAGAGCAAATTAAGAGAACTGGTTTTAATTTAGAAGAGTGTCTTCAATCATCCACTAATATATATATATACATATATATTTTTTTTCACAAAGTAACTTTCTCTATTTCTAACTACAAAAAAGAGTATGTCATGTGATCCATAAAACTAGTATAGAGACTATAGTCATCTGGAAAAGAAATGATAAAATGGTGGTTTCAACACGGACATATGCATTTTTGAGTGTTTTATTTATATCAAACTGGATAAAATGTGCGTATTTCTCAGACAGAAAAGACATGTCGAGGTAGAAATGTACCTTTCAACTATTCATGGGTCCACAAGTACACTGGAGAGAGTGTAAAATTGCAGATTCTGATACAGTAGGGCCGGTGGGCCTGAGTTCTATTTTTTAAACGAGCTCATTTTTAACTAGTGATGCCACAGTCTCTGATTCATTAACGACAATTGTGAATAGCAGAGACATAATAAGGAAAGGTAAACATTCATAGTTAACTTCTAACTTCAAGTGTGTTATGGATTTCCCACGTTTAATAGGATAGTAAGCACAGCAGCAACCACCATTTGTGAACATTCACTGTAGACCGTGTGTATCTTTCTGACTTTTTGTGTAGGATTGCAGGTAAAAGGCCTGTGCTGCGGCCACAGTGGGCGGGGCCCTCAGGCCGGGCCGCCCCTCCAGGCCCCCCGACGGGGCCCTGAGCTCCTGGCGGCTCCTCCCCCGGCGCCCCGCCCCCTCCCAGGAGGCCTCGGGGCAGAACGGCCCCACCCACTGCGCCCGGAACGGAGCCCGCGTTTCCTCAGAGCTGGAGCTCCCGGCTCGGGGTCTCTTCCCTCCGCCGTCACGGAGCTGCCCCGGAGCCCAAGGGGAGGGCGGCCTCACTGACGCTGCCGGCTGCGGAGGGGCCCCGGCGGCCGAAGCCGCGACAGTCGTGGGGACGGCGGGCCGGGTAAGTGGGTCTGGTGCCCGGGCGGCCGCGCAAGAGCAGCTTCTGAGGGGAAGGGTTTCGCGGCCACCCGCCGCTGCTGTGCAGAACGAGCGGCCTCGGGGTCTGGTCCCGGGGAACTTCGGCCCCTCCTCTCGGCCCTGCCCTCGGCCTGGCTCGCGGGGCCCGGGGGGCGTGGGGAGAGGGCGGCTGAACGTCCTGAGGGGACACGGGGCGAGGGAGGCGCAGGGTCCGGCCGCAGCGTCAGCGACCCTCCTCCCGACGGCGGGGAAAGCGGCGAAAGTTCCTCCCGAGGCTCCCAGGCCTCTTGTTCAGCCGAGGCCCTGTGCGCCCCTTCGTCCCTGAGCTAAAGCACCGGGGGGGGGGGGGGAGGGGACAGGGCGGGGGGCTGGCGCAGGTGATGGGGGACGGGAAAAGGTGATTGTCAGCTAAGGAGAACCTGCTCTCCCAGGTTCTACAGGAATGCAGGGCTTTCCTTATGCGAAGATGCCGGAGTCAGGCTCACGAATTCCTTCCTTTGATATGCACCTCAGCTCTCTGGGGCCTGCATTCTGTAATTGCACATCCTGAGTTCCTCAGGGCCTGCCCGCTCACATTGGAGAGGATGACTGTGGCATCTTTTGTTTACTGAGATGGCAAGAAATATTCCATTTCTCACAGGCTTGAGGGGCAGACAGTGAAGAAGCGTCGGAGAGTCTCACTTGGCATGTACTTTGGTTTACATATAGATAATAGTTATACTTACTTAACTGTGCTAATAGAGGCTCTGGAGTACAATCAACTCGTACTACTGCCCTCTATGTATTAATTTCATCAATATCATAAGATAAATGCCTGTAGAATTGACTTAATCCAGTTAAATAGCATAATGATTTTTAAAGGAAACATAATAGAAATATAACAACAAAACCTTTACCACTACAGGCTGGGTCTGGAACAAGGTAAATAAATGTTCCATTGTTAAAATATTGAAAGAGTATTCAATAGAAATATCAAGAAAAATGACAAATAATAAGGGCAGCAGAATGTTGAAATGTTCTATCTTTATCATTAAAGTGGCAGAAAATCATTTATGAGCAGGCACTGGGGCAGAAGATGCCTGATTTTATATCTTTGTCATATTTGTGCAGTTGTTTCAAGAAGTAACTTAAAGACACAATGGAAAAGCCAGGAGGTTTGTGCCTGAGATCATGTTGATGTGAAACCCGGGATGGCCGCCTTGTGCCAGGTGAGTTAAGTTTACCTCGCAGGTAGACCCCAGAGCTCCTGAGAAACAAGGACTGGAATTTTTCTTCTGCGATGAATAGGAGCTGTTGAGTCCAGTTCATTGAGCAAGGAGTAGGTCTTGTCTATTACATATTTGGTTTTTGGAACGGTATCTGTGCTAATTTCAAACTCTTGTTTTATGAAAACCCCCCCTCACCTTTCCCCTGAAGCAGGCATAAGTGTGTTTTCTAAAAGCGTGACTCTGTTCTGTTTTAATTCAGTTCTTTGTAGCCATGTTTACATTCCCTCTATAAGTGATATGTTTTGATAAATTTCTTTTTCTGTGTGACCTTTTTCACTTTGAATTATCGTACCTAAATCCACTCATTATGCTGCTACTAGCCTTATGACATTGATTTCATGGCTGAGTGATATTCCATTGTACATAAGTTTCACAACTTCTGTATCCATTTTTCTCTTTCCTGGGATATGGAACGGGTACCGAAGTCGAGGTTCTTGTAAACAGAGCAGCCCTAAGCTTTGGGGTGCCTGTGTCTTGTTGATTTTTAGTCTTCCCAAGATATACGCCCATGAGTGGAAGTGCCCTATGCTCTGTAGCTCTGTTGTTTAGATGTTTTAGGAAACACCATACACTTTTGTAGAGTGTCTGCGGCAATTTTCATCCCGCCCGTCAGCATAACAAGGTTTCCTGTTCTCCATGGCCTGTCCTGCATTTGTGGTTTTTTACACTTTTTTCAGATGGCCGTTTTGACCGGGGGGAAGTGAGACTTCTTTGTAGTGCTGATTTGCTCTCCCAGCTTGCTTGGTTGGCCAAAACGTGTGTATGCTTTTTTACCTGAATATATTCAGGAAGGAACACATACTCCCTTTTTGGCCAACTGCATCATTGTCCAAGTTCTGCCGCTTTTCATGTGCTTTCAAGGAAACTCCAATCTACCTCTTGAAATCTGTTTCCTGCAATTCTGCCTTGCTTTCAAATCCTCTTCGTTGCCTTAACTCAATGTATTTTTGGATGGTAGTTGTCATTTATCACTGTGCAGGTTTGTGAGTTGCAGTGCCCCTGAGCTCCATGTTTCAACTGCCCTTTTTGTGAGCTGGCCCAGAAAACCACAGCATCGCCTCAGGCCCTATCCTGGTTTCGGGGCGTCAGGCTGAGCCTTTGGTGAATTCTTCTTCGTGATGGGAAATGAGAGTAACATGTGCCCGACCAAACACCTCCAGCGAGTCTCTCATTGGTTCCCCCTTTTCCCGTTCATCCTCGGCACATATTGCAAACTGTTCGAAACAGGAGGTTAAAGGTGCTGATTCTCCAAGTGGGGAGATTGTTAGTAAAGCGGCTGGAATGGTGAACCCGAGCACCAGGAGATGAAAAATGAGGTGCGCTGTCGAAACCTTTCATGATCACACGGTGTATCATCCTCTGGGCTTCCCATGCAGCTTTTAGCTGTAGGAAGGTTGCGTTGCACCTGGAGAGTTGGGACCCATGGAATGGGTAGCACACAGTATTACTTTAAAGGGTCTGCATTTGCTCACTCAACCTCACCAATCCTCTCAGTCCCAAGAGTGTCCAACCTTATGTCTCATCCTGCTGTGTGTCTAGGTGTGTTCAATCCATGTTGCATCATAGCCCCTGAGCAAAAGTTATAAGGGTTTTTATGTCTGTCACTGTCTTTTTCTACTATTGTTATATTGGTTACAGCTGATTTTCAACGCTGTTTGTTGCTGTTCTACATCCACTTGATTCACGTAGAAACAGACATCAATAAATTCTTTTTCAGATTCTTAACAGTCGTATAGAATTTTTTCTGGTGACTTGAGTGTGCTGAGTGCAGTTCTTTGAGGTTCTGTGTAGGCCTCGTCTATTATCAATTTGGTATTTGGAACGGTATCTTTGCTAATTTCAACCTCCTGGATAATGCCTCACCCCTCCCCACCTTTCCCCTTTGGCAGCCTTATGTGTGTTTTCTACATATTTGACTATGTTTCTGTTTTGTAATTTGTTTCATGTGTAGCCATTGTTGATTCTACCTTTAAGTTATATCTTACGATATGTGTCTTTTTCTTTCTGACTTATGTTACCTAGAATGATCTTACATAACTCCTCCTGAGTTGATGCAACTGGCCTTATTTCATTGATTTCCTGGCTGAGTTATATTCCACTCTACATATGTACCACATCTCTTTTATCCATTTTTTCCTTCCAGGTATATTTAGGTTTTATCCAAGTCGAGGCTCTTTTAAACAGAGAGGCGGTAAACGTTGGGGTGCCTGTATCCTGACGATTTTTGTTTTTCCCAAGATATTCGCCCATGAGTGCAAGTGCCCTATGCTCTGTAGCTCATCTGTTTAGATGTTTTAGTAAACACAGTACACTTCTTCAGTGTGCCCGTTGGCAATTTACATTTCCACTATCAGCCTCACAGGGCTCCCTTCACTCCTCGCCCTGTCCTGCATTTCTGGTGTTTACACTTTATGAGGATGGCTCTTCTGACTGATGCGAAGTGTGATACTTTTTGTAGTATTGATTTGCAATGCCCACCTGTTTGGTTGGCTAAAAAGGGTGTATGCCCTTTTCTTGAATATATTCAGGAAAAAAGCATACGCCCTTTTTGGCTAACTGCACCGTTGGCGATGTTCAGCCCCTTTTTTGTGCTTTCATGATGAGTCCTTTTTACCTCTTCAAATCCCTTTCCTGCCATTCTCCCTTGTTTACAATTCCTTTTCGGTGACTTCCCTCAAGACATTTTTCAATGATAGATATTTTCAACTCTGCAGTTTCGTGAATTTTAGTGATCCTGAGTTCCATTTTTCAACTTGTGTTTTTTGGAACTGGCCACAAAATAGTGGGATTTCCTCAAACCGTATTCTTTTTCCATGGGCAATCTTAGCCTCTGGTCATTTCGTCTTCCTGATTGGAAATGAGAGTGACATGTGCCTGTCCGAACACCTAGGACTTTTCTCTCATTGTTTCTCATCCTTCCGCTTCATCCTCTGGACAAATTCCAAACTGTGCGCAACAGGAGGTTGAAGGTGCTGACATCCCCAAGTGGGGAGATTGTTAGGAAAGACGCTGGAGGGGTGAACCCGACTCCCTGGAGATGAGGAGATGAGATGCCTTTTCCAAACTCTTCCCGATCAAATGGTGTACCACCTTCTGGGTGTCAGAGTCATGTTTTAGCTGTAGGAAGGGTCCCGTGCATGGTAAGAGAACACCAGGGATGTTTCCAAATCAGTGTCTCCCTGAACCCTAAACTGGGGAATTTTACGCTATGGCTACACGTATGTTCATTAAGGGCCTTGGGCAGTAGGCAGAGTCCGAACTTAAGATGATTAAAGTCTTCAGGGTCAGAAGCGCTGACCATCGGCCTCCCTTAGGGTACATTGTATCTGTCATTGATAGATGATGTCAATAAAAATATCTATTCGTTTTCAGATTATTTCCGCTTCTAGGTATTACAAAATATTGAGTGTAGTTCCCTGTGCTGTACAGTAGTTCTGTGTTGATGATCTATTTATACATAGCAGTGTGTACGTGTTAATCCCAAACTGTTCATTTATCCCTCCCTGCACCTTTCCCCTTTGGTAATAATAAATTATAAGATTTTATGCTTCTCAGAAATGGGGGAGCTGAAAGAGAGGTATCATTTTCAATGGAAAAGCATTCAAAACTATATTGAAGCTTCAGTCAAGATTATTCGATGTACATCCTTGGAAAGAAATCACTTCATTTCTCCAATGTTGACCTGACAAATAAGACAATCCCCTTCACTGAACTTGCCTATACTAAAGTGATGGAAATATCAAATGGAAGTGTTGGAAACATCTTATTTTACCTGAGCCTTATACACGGCTCTAGGTTAATTACAGTTTGGCTCACACATCTGTTCATTGAAGTTACAATGTTCTCAATTTCTGTCACTGATCCTGCAGAGTGGGCCCCAACAAGGGTCCCCTGCCCCGTGTCATTGGAGCCAAGAGAACGAGACTGAGTTTGGTTCAGAAGCAAAGGAAACTTTAGATTCTGATCAGAGAACGGGGAGAGGTGAGAGCGTGCGCTCCCCCGAGGGCTGTGGGCGGGGCTGCTGTGTGGGGATCCAGGCAGCATCAGCGGGACGGAAGGGGCGGAGTCTCGAGGGCCGGGTTGGCTGGAGCTCAGGCTCCATGTCGCAGAGTCTGCATGGGGCCCCGCGAGCTGAGGTGTCGGCCCAGCCATTTTGCACCAGGAAATAGGTTCTGAAGTGCCGGGTGTGGGACCTCTGCATGTGGAAACCTAGGAGCAAGTGAAATTAGACAAAGCACAAAGGAATAAACGTTAGACTTTACTTTATTGCCCGGATTCTATTTTTATCTCCCAGGATTTTTTCATGGGCTCTGCCGGTGACAAACCCCTCCTCTGCCTTTTGTCCCATTCCTCATTGTTGGGGCGCTGAGGGTGCAGACCCCGCTTCTGTAACTGCTTCGTGCTGAGTCGGGAGGCCTCATACCCGGGGGGAGGGGCAGAACTTCTCCCCAGCAGCCTCCAGGTGAGGTTGACTGTCCCCAGGGCTCTTCCCTCACTGCTCGTCCGCCTGAGCCCCAGCATTTGAAGTGTTATAGATTCTAATGACCTTTAAGGGTGCAGGAAAGAGATGCGCAGAGACGCTGGGGGGGCCGGTTTTACCCCGCCCACATTTGTTCGGCCACCTTAGGCAGACGGTTTCTGCCAGCCTAGATGCTCTGACCAGTAGTCTGCGCTTTCTTCAATTAGGCCCCTGAATTAACGTACAAACAGCACCAGGTGTCAGAACCCTGCCTGCTCAACTCCCACACAGTCCAGGGCCGGTGGTGATCCAGACCCATGACGGCCACTGAGTCAACGGCCTTTTCAAGTAGCCAGGAGTGCAGCCGGTCTCATGGCCGCCGCCGTCACCGCGGTGTCTGTAGGCGTTTCTATGGTGACAGCGTTATTTAGGGTTCCCCCGCCAAGCTTATGAGCTCCGCTCTGGGTGCAGTAAGTCCTGCAAGCAGTAGTCTGCTCTTTTGGGGCACGCTCTTGTTGTTTTCTGAGAGAAGATCCACGTCAAGTGATGGTCACACGGGTCATCATGGGGACCCGTTGCCCCCAGTTGTCCCTCTGGAGGTTGGAGTTGGAGGGCTTCCTCACTCGAGGTCAGTGTGCCCACGGAGCGATGCCTGCAACTTCAGGGCATGGTGGGTGGTTAGGATCACCGTGTGCGGTCCTTTCCCCTTAGGAGGGAGTTGGCCTTGCGGGCTGCGGATTCCAGGTTTTTAGATACCCCCAGTATCTTGGCTGGATGGGGCGGCGGGCCAAGCCCTTGGTGACCGTACTTTCTCCTACCTGGAGGGCATTCTTGCATTGTTCCATTTCAAGAGGTCCCAGTTTTTGCACTAATACTCCAAGGGCGATTCACTTTCTACCCAGAATGTAAAGGTCAAAGGGTTTAGCTAAATTAGGGAGGTCCAGGGCAAGGGTCTGAATTAACTGCTCTTTCCATTCTTGAAAGACCGCTTCTGGATTCTATGCGAACAGATCATCATCTTTTCCTTTCAATGTTTCCTATAGAGGCCCAGCTATTAGACTGTAGTTAGGGATCCAGATGCAGCAAACCCCGACCTCCCTAGGAACCCTTAAGCTGTCTTCTAGGTTTAGAAGGGGTAAGGCTGCAAATGACTTCTTCCCTTTCCTGGGATGGGCTTCTCTGACCTTCTGTGAGAATGAAGCCCAGGCAGGTCACCTTAGTCTGTGATATTTGAGCCTTTGTCTTGGACACCTTCTATCCTTTATTGGCTAGGTAGTTCAGAGGCCTCCTTAGTAGGGCTGGGGATCAGAATGTCGTCTGCATATTGAAGGAGGGTTCCCTTCTCCAGAGGTAGATCTTTGAGGTTTTAGTTAAGTTTCCCCAAAGGTGGTGCGGGAAGTTTTGAACCCTTGGGGGAGGACGGCCCAG